>NC_135382.1:27369989-27718739 GCF_049243985.1 Paroedura picta | reverse complement strand
TGCTGAAGGTTGGACTACCGTGCAGATTTCATTGACCCTTAGACTGATCGGAATTCTTTTCTGTTCTGTGTAGAGATGTAAATCTCATACTTCTTTTCCCTTGGATTTGATATCATAAGGTTTAAAACAGCAATTAAGAAAAAAAAAAGTATTTTCTGCCTACAGAATGTTTAACTTCATTCTGCGCTATTAGTTTACCACTCATTGCACCCCTGCAGAGAGAACCAGAAAAAAGCTTTTTTCAATTATTGTTATTATTCTGCTGTTTAAAAGCACCTTGAGAACCTGGGTAATTCCTTCAGTGGCAACCAACATTTCTTTCTTTTCAGAGGCATACGTTTCTGCCCCCTCTTGGCTTTAACCTTCTGAATGCATTTTAACTCTATTACACTGAAAGGACACCCACGAGGCCTCACAAATACTTGCCGGAGACCCTTTGACACTGGAGGAAAGTTGGAACATATAACATTCTTTTCAAATGAAGAATTCCAAGAAGAAAGACGAGGGAGAAAATGGCTGCAGAAAGAGATTTCTTTTTCATTTGGTGACAGAAGAAAAAATGGTCTGGAGGAAAGTCCATTACTTTCCTTGTCTGTATGATGGTTTGAAATGGCTTCACAAAGGTAGGCTGAAAACCAAGAAGAATCTGACTTCCTGAAAATTTGTTTTGTTTTTTCCCTAGGGTGAATATTGAGCTATCATTAGTGGTACATCAATTTAGACTAAAAATGTATACTCAGAATTAGGAAGGCAACATCCCAGATTACTCTCATTCTCCCACACTAGGGAGAACCAAGTAGGACATGGGTGAGATTGACTCACACTCTCTGAGGCCATCCTCTCCAAGACCGTTCTCCAGCCCAAAACTAGGGAACTGGATTTTTATTATGAGAAAGGAATATGGGAGTCACAGCAGAGACACATTATACAGGCAACTAGGGATTTGGTAGCCTAGGTGTAAACTGCACAGAGCTTTTATTCCAACCCCAGATCGATTCAGTCCCTGCCCTCTACACAGAGTGCAATTTCTGTTTGGATTTGGGGCAATTTTAATTTTCCTTCTGCAGCAAAAAGTGACCCTACCTTTATTGTGCGATATCTTAGAGTGCTTTTAATCCTCAATATCCATTGGGAAAGAAAGCTCCGTGGTAGAGAACCTCTGATAGGCTACACCTGGTCATGTGACATGCTTGCCTTAAAGGAGAAGCCCCTAATTGCTCTCAACTTCTGTCAGTCCTGGATTTTTCCTCCCTCCTCTGCCTTTTTCGATCCTCTCCCCCCACCACCACCTTCAAGAAAAGAAAGAAAGAGGCTTGGCTCCCCCCCCCCACCTTCTGGGTTTCCCTAACCACGTGCAGAAGACTTTCCTGCTTCAATGGGGGGGAAGGAGGAAGAATCAAGTTCAAAGTGATCTGAATTCAACAGGATTGACAATGGAATAAAGAAAATAAGTGCAGACTCTGCCCTAGTCACTTGACCCTTAACCCTAATCCTACTTACAATGGGAACATCAAAGTAATGCTTAAAACTAACATACCCAGCCCACCTTTCTCCCAACTTTTTGTATTTGGTCACCTTCTCTCTCTCTCTCTCTCTCTCTCTCTCTCTCTCTCTCTCTCCTGAGAACTACAATATAGAGCCAGGCCTGACTCCTTAACAGTGACCAGTATTCCCTGGCAGTGGAATCTTCACTGTTTGGCTTAACTAGTCAAGACGAGGGGTGAGAGAAAAAATGCCTCCATGCCCAATCAGACAGTGGCCGATCTTTGAGCTCACCTTGCTAAACTCAGTCATCTTTCAAAACAGCAATAACGTCCCTCGAGAGACCTGCAAGGAGCTGGCAATGTCAGAGTTTCACCCTGCACATACATTGGCATTCTCCATCCATTCGCTTCCCCCGTGACAAGGAGATTATTGCTTCCATGACATATGCAGCCCATTCTGCCACAGTGGCTAATTCCAGCGCCACAGACTTCTATTAAATGTTTTGTTTTGCCTGTCCCCACATTGGCGCATCATCTCATCTACGGGTGACTTTTTCATTACCTTCCATTACCTTTCACTCTGGCTCTCTCGGCATTACAATGTCATCTTTGAAAGCTCGCACGGATATCGCTTTGAGAAATTAAGCGATCTGAGGATCAGCAATGACACAGTCTGCTACTACATTCCATTTGTAAAAACCACATGAGAGCAAAAAAGATATCCAGACAGAATTTAAATGCAGTGCAGAGGGAAAGAGATGGTGATTCAGTCGCAGAAGAAGCAATTCAGGGAGCCGCTATCCATATACCAAACCTTTATCTGTAGAAATTTGGGATCAAGTCTGAATCCATCCTGAAGTCAGTGGCATTATTTAACGGCAATCTCTGTCCTCTGTTTTGTGTCTGTACATTGTGGAGAGCAAAAAAGGGAGCTAAGTATCAACACGGTATAGTGGTTAAAGCCCTGGCCAAGGAGCTGGAAGACCCAGGTTTGAATCCCTGCACCACCATGGAAGCCTTGCTGGGTGACCTTTAGGTCATTCAGAGTGGTAATTGGGTAACTATACAAAGCAAGGTGAAGGGAAATGGTTTCAGGACAGACTTATCCACTCAATGAATAATTAAATTGAGGATTTCTCTGCCGGTCGACAGAGTAACAATCATGGGTTTAAGACGGGGGACACACAAATTCATGGAGGATGTCCACCAGTGACCACTGGCCATGATGACTAAAGAGAATAACAGCTTTATTGTTTTATTGATATTTTATAATGGCTAACTACATTTAATGTAGTTAGTACAATGGCTAACTACACCACCCCAAGATGACCAGCTTGAGAAAAGCAGTATATAAATGAATAAATAAATAATAAAACTTTGGTCCAACAATGGCTACTAGCCATGATGACTAAAAGAAACCCTTCATATCTTGAGAGAGATGAATGTCAGTACTAGGAGGCAGCATCAAGGCTAGAATGAGAAGAATTAGGAAGAAATGAGTGAAAAAGCTGTTGAGGTAGAAACCAGTGCTTTAGTCTTAGCCTTTTCAAAGTTGTCTGAATAGGTAGCCCTGTGTGGCATAAGTGGCTAGTGCTGGACTAGGATTTGAGAGAACCAGGTGCAAATCCTCACCTCTATCATGAATGCATGCTGAGTAACCTTGGGCCCATGACACTTTCTCAGGCTAACCCGTCTCACAGGACTGATGCCTTGATAAAAGAGAAGAGGGGAAAATAACATAAGCAGCTTTGGGTCTCCATTGGGGTGAATAGCAAGATACGAAAGTAGGAAATAAATACATTAGATCCATCCATGGAGTTGGATCTTCAAGTGCCATTAGTTATTTTTTTCCTCCTGAAACATAATTCAGACATTAAAAAAAAAAAAACTCCCCCAAACAATGTTATTCTAATTGAATTTTTATTGCCCTGAAGGTATGCATCTCTGATTCCATAATGTGTGCTTTTGATTTTAAAAGTCTCTGGTGTGGATCGGGACACGTTTTTGGAGGGGGAGGGGGGGGGGAGAAATACACATCTGTAAATAACTCTCAAACAAGCTGTGTTGCTTTTTTCACAGTTGGAGTATAACTTTTTATTACAGCTCGACGGGCGTTGCAAATTAAAATTCATCTTTGTTTGCTCAACTGCTACTCGAAAATCGCTTCCGCCAACTGTTACAGTCGGGTATTATGTTGTCATTTGTGCCATTAGTGGAAATGGTTCAATAACATGAATATTTAAACCCAAGTACACACGTATTTTTTTTTAATTGGTTTTCAATCGCTACCACTGAGTTATGCTCTCAAAATCTGGTCAAATCTTGCTTAATTTTAAGTGGTGTGGAAGCAGCTGGCTGCTGAATTAATGGACTTGAGCTCCTTTGTAGGTTCTTCATGGGGAGTTTGATCAGAGAGGAACAGTTTTGCACTTTTAATAGACATCAATTAAAGTACTCAGTAGACTTCTGCCATGCTGGTTAGCTGGGGAAAAGCGAGAGACTTCTTTGGCAAACTTTCTTTCAGAAGTGCTGATTGAAATATGAGATAGTTTTCATGAGTGATGCTAAAATCTATGCCTTCTGAATATAACACTTCGTTTTTTTCCCTTCTGACATTGGACCAGGATTATACCTCAATGGTTTCATTTTTTTTAATTGTTGTCTTATTAATTTAGTTTTCCCGCTTGAGGGACCTCCGTCCCTTTCCTTAATCCCTCAGGGTCTACTTACTTCCCCTAAATTCTTAACTCACTCCTGGAGCCCCCCTCCCACTTCTTTTCGCCGCACTGATTTCCAGCTCCAGATTTAGTAAATAACCAAAATGGAAAACAAAAACCCATCTGACAAGACCCGTTAGGAACCTAAAGGTTGAGCTGCAGCACAATTTTGTTTGTTTGCTTGCAGCCCAGCAGCAAATTTAGCTTGAATTAGTTATTTCCCTCTTATCTAATTTTTGGTATAGATAGCTGTCACTTATATTTTTTCTCCATTATTTTGCATTAAAAAAAAATTAGTGGTCCCTCCCAAGTTAGCAGAACTATAAACCACTGCCCTATGCATACTCCTGATGCCCCATTCTTTACTATTAGACATTTTACAAGTGGGGACTTATGAGCAGTTATGAGGGGTCGTTTCATTGTCCACCCCCACTACTTATTTCTCTTTTCCATAAGCCAGGGGTGGCCAAATTGTGGCTCTCCAGATGTCCAGTTCCTATGGGCCCCTGCCAGCATGTGCTCATGGGAACTGTAGTCTGTGGACATCTGGAGAACCACAGATTGGCCACCCCTGTCATAGACTCTCTTCTTTCCCTGAGGGTAATCATATTAGTCTATGGTAGAATGGCTAGATTTTTATTCATGTGCACTACAAACACCAACAAATTGGGAGGTCAAGCTCAAGGGGACCTTTGACTTTCCAAAGTTTATCCCCCAAATATGAAATTAGGTATTCTGGACTTGAATTTAGCTGTTCCCCTTTTTCATGCCTCCTTTTCTCCATCCCTCCCACTAGCCAGCCAACATACCTTTCTTGTCCCTGGCAGCCTCTAGTCAGGAAAACTCTGGCCAAGTGGTGCAGTGCCACCTGAGCTGGGCCCAGTTGCATGATATGAATCCTGCAATGACTTATTTCATTCCCCCAGAATCATCTCCCCACACTAATAACTCTTTCCTTCTCCTGGCAGCCTCCATATCTTCTCCCTCACTAACTTCTCTCCCTAAATCCCAGTCCATCGTTTATCTGCCCCCATCTTCATCTATATTTATTATTTACATATTTACTTTTCTCTACAATGAGGATCCAAAGCGGCGTCAAAGATTCTCGTCTTATCCATTGTCTCCACTCGAGAATTCTGTGAAGTAAATTCTGAGAGTGTGACTGAAAGTCAGTACGTGAGCTTCTCCACTGGAGTAGGGATTCAAACCTGAGTTTATTGTAACCTATTCTGAAACTTGAACCACCAGGGGTAGTCAAAATGTGGCCCTCCAGATGTCCATGGACGAATGCTGGCAGGGGCTCCTGGGAATTGTAGTCCATGGACATCTGGAGGGCCGCAGTTTGACTACTCCTGCAGTACACTATACTAGCTTTCATGCAATAATTGCTTTTGAATAGTAGCTATGAGCAGGGCTGTGATAAGTCATGCACTACAGCCCTGGAAAACATCCTGTCCCTTCCCCTGTCCTTTGCTGACAGAAAACAAGTCTTGAATGGCAGAAGTACTGTTGTGGTTGCCTAACAACTGCCACTGACGACAATCATTTCTTAAAATCAGAGGCTCTGCTTCTATTGTGGTGGTGATGAGGTCAACCACAATGCATCTTTCCTAAAAGCTGAGGGTTCTTAAAGGTTTGCAGAAAGGTCCGTCTCTGGAATTTAACATCCACAGATTTGGTCATGTTGAGAAGTAGATATTTTGACGATAAGTTATCAGTGAACTTCTATTACTCTTGACTGTTTAAGTGAGTTGTTGAAAAGGATCTTTTCCAAGTTTTAGAAGGCAAAAAAAATGCTATCAGATATTCACAGTGCTTTATAGTTAATAGAAATTATGGCTCTACAATGAATAGCATAAATGGGTCAAAGTTTATGAATGGAGTGGGGAATGAAACACTGACCTAACAAGATCAGTGTTACTATAGAAGTGTGAAACATCTGCTTAGGATTGCACTGGGGGAGTCAAATGCTTCTTCTTTTAAAAACTAAACAAATATAGCGTATTTCCATCCATCCTACTTTCCAGACTGTAATAAACAAATGTTTTCCAGTTCATTTCCCCAACCCCGTAATCAAACTTAATAATTCTTATTATTTTATTGGGGAAAACATCACTTGTTGCAAACTTTGTGAATTCTGATTTGCGCAATCATCATGGCATTTCTGAGATAATAAAGAGGGGGAAAATAACACACCACTGCTGTAGTTGGGGCAGAAGAAAATTATTGCTCCATTACTGAAACATAATCAGCTTAGTTTTAGTCCTGTGTGGGTTTCTGATATAATTACCCACAGGGTATATTAGATAAATATCTACAAGCATGTCCTTTGAAATGTCTCCTCTAATCTTACTCTGAATTCCTAACAAGATTTCCAACGCATGGAGGGAAGCTTGGAAGCCATGGGGAAAGGGTGCAGAAAACAGTGTATATTGCTGATAATTTTATATTGAGTTGGCCAGTCTTTCTGCTGTCAGAAAAGAAAGGGGTGGGATCCCCTGGACCACCACAAAGCCACTCTCATGGGGATCACAAGACTGGCATGAACAAAAGCCCTGTGGGCTTGGAAAGATAGGAATGGCAAATTGGAAAGATAGGAATGGTAAAGAAGGAGTGAGAAATGGACAGTGTCCATTTAATTGCTTCTGAATGTGGAGGTTTAATTCACTAGCAAGAACTAGGTTCAAATATAACCTATCCTGGAGTCAGTTATCGTCTCTCAGCCCCAGAGTTCACTGGTGGTCCTTGGTATAGTCACAACCTCTCTTCTTCAACTACGATCAGGGCTCATCTGAGGATATGGAGGAGGGGGATATGCACCTGCAGGATAATATATAAGTAAAGGTAAAGGTAAAGGTATCCCCTGTGCAAGCACCGGGTCATGTCTGACCCTTGGTGTGATGCCCTCCAGCGTTTTCATGGCAGACTCAATACGGGGTGGTTTGCCAGTGTCTTCCCCAGTCATCACCGTTTACCCCCCAGCAAGCTGGGTACTCATTTTACCGACCTTGGAAGGATGGAAGGCTGAGTCAACCTTGAGCCGGCTGCTGGGATCGAACACCCAGCCTCATGGGCAGAGCTTTCAGACTGCATGTCTGCTGCCTTACCACTCTGCACCACAAGAGGCTCTTCCTCTTAAAATATAAAACCCCAGCTGCTGGCAGAGCCCCTCAGTGGGTGCCGGGAAGTCAGGGGCGCCGGTGGGAAAGCAAGTGGAGCAGGGGCTCAGGTGGCGGCGACATCCCTCGGCAAAAGTCTACCCCCCCAGGCCTCAGTAAAATTGTCAAGCATTGACTGGTTCCCAGTGGTTGGGGACCACTGATTTAAACCACTGCATGCTGAGCAGTAACAGTGCAGCAAGGAAGGGAATACAATTTTTTGAAACAGGCAACTGCAGTTAAAGGGCTCTTGGTCCTTTTTAATATGTATTTTATGATTTTGTAATCTGTCCTGAGTTTTCAAAGAGATGGCAGAAAATAAATCTCAAAATAATCTGTTCCACATAATATATTTCTAGTAAGGACTCGGAGGAGGAGGATGTCTCATGGTTTAAGTGCCAGTCAGTGCTTAACACCCACTCAGGGTGGCTGTCCCACTCCTGAGAGCCTACTCCTCCAAACTTGTGTCCAAGCTTGATTGTCTTTCCAGCAGCCAGCCAATGCCACCCCTGGGCCACCCCCTCCCTCTTCCAATTCCCTCCAAGGCTCAGAGGCTGGGGGAAGGGAGAGGCCATCTACAGAGTTCTTCCACCCCACCCAAATCTAGTGCCTGTTGTGTTCCTGAATGCAATGGGCTTGGCCCCTAGTAAATAAATAAATGCTTTCAGTGTGCACTCTCTGCTCAGTTAAAGAATTTAAAGGGACTGTGGTTTGTTTAAATGCCTTCAGAATTCACTCCCACCTCTGTGGCTTGTGAACGGGTTGTAAATTTTAAAGGGACTGTGTTCTCTTTAAAGTTTAAATGCCTTCCCATTTATTTGTAAACAATGAAGGATAGGAGCTCCTTCTTTGAGTGCTCATAAAATCGGACCCCTCAGTCCAATCTTTTCGAAACTTGGCAATTTTTTTTTAAGGAGAGGCACCAGCAACTAGCTGCAAATTTGGAGCTTCTGTCTAAAACATAGCCCCTCGAGAGTCCCTGGTTGATTCTCCATTATAGCCAGTGGGACCCATTGAAGATATCTTCTGGCACACCCCCTAAAATGGATGTGAGTACAGCCATGATGTCTATAGTCCTGACCCAAGGAGCATGACAGAAAAGGCAGGTAGGTGGCTAGTAGAGGAAGCAAGGCTTCAGCTAAGTTAGCGCCCATGAAACGACTAGGGGACTGGATCACCACCTGTGCAGCCTCCGCAAGCTGGCATTGCAGACTCAAAGCCAGCAGGGACTGGATCACTGCCTGCACAGCTGGAGTAGGGAGGGGGGAGTGACCAGGGGGGAGACTGAAGAAGCAAGAGGGAAGAATAGAGGGAGGAAGTGGGGGGAAAGGGGACTGTGCGTGTATGTCTATCTGACAGAGAGGGATGGAGGGACCAAGGATCCCTGGAGCAGGTTTGTGTTCCACATACCTGTGAGAGTTGGGCTGTTACTATTATTTTTTATTCCCCATCCAGAGAAAATGTCCCTTGCTGATCCCATATTATTCTGAAATTTCTTTTGACAGATATATTATAGACTATATATATATATTATATACTATAGATATAATTATATTATATATTATAGATATATTATATACTATAAGCCACCTTAAGCTCCATGAGGGGGGAAATGGTGAATGAATGAATGAATGAATGAATGAATGAATGAATGGCTATTCATTTCAGTGCTGTGAAATAACCTAGTACTGTTCTAGCATTGTTGACGTTCTGCAACAAGCCCAGTAGTTGACAACCCTGGTTCTTCTTATGGGCATTCGAATCAGTGTCTTTGACTCATTGGGGAAAGAGAAGAAGTGTGAGCTGTTAACCATTCTGTTTAACATGCTGCTTCATGCTTTATGGTTACTGAGTGAACAAATTATTTTAGAGGAAATGAAAGGCTTGGATGCAAGTGAAACAAAGCAATCTATTTTTAACCAACAACACATATGGATCCAGAATCCAACTTTGACTTTTCCTCTGGGATGGGAGCTCTTCCAAGTAACATGTATGTTTGGCTGGTTCTATTCTTTCCCAGACAAGAAATTTCTGTGACAAATAGATTTAGAAATTACTAAAACTGTTCTTAAGGTCACGAAACACTCAATATTCAATGGTTATTTATTTCGACGAGAGAGCCTGCTTCTCCCAATAGTTTTAGTGCTGCAAGTGTGCATCCGGGAAATTCCATACAAAGGAAATTTGATAACTTTGAAGTGACTGTACTACTTTTAAAATTGTGCTTATGTATGATCTATGAGTGGATCGGCAATGTAGGCGGGGCCTGGAGGTATCTGGGAATTGGAGTTCATGTGCAGATTGTACAGATCAGTTCCCCTGGCAGAAAGGGCAGCTTGGGATGGGAGACTCTGTGGCTTTGGACCCCAGTGAGGTTCATAGATGCCATTCTTCAGGTGGGCCCTGGGAATTCACTGGAATTCCTCCAAAGAATCTGAGAATATTTGGTCTTTTTTTCCCCTCATATGGAATAGCCCAGCTCTTTAGCTCCTCCCCTCCCCACCCTGCATCACCACCTCTTCTCCAGACAATAGGTAAATAATTCTAAAACATTACATTTATGTCCTCAATGGAGTTACCCCCTTCTAAATCCACTGAACTCGATTGACTCAGAAAGATTGCTGGAATAGTAACTTGGCAGCAAAGCTCACAAGACCTTGGACCTCGGTTTAAGCCCTACTATCTATCAGACTTGCCATGTTATTTTTCATGCCTGGAGAGCCATTAATACAACCTCCATGCTTCTATGGCCAACAATACTCCCTCCAGTCAAAACGTCTCATGTTGTGGGTATCTGTGGGGTTGTCTTTTGATAGTTCTGAAGAGGCTGTGTTTATCTCACTGCCAACAGCCAACAGTTCCTTTTGGTGTCTTGAGAGATAAGATTAGAAGCCTTCATCCCCCGCCCTGTTAGAAAAAAAGACCTCTGTCTCTCACTATCTCTCTTTAATCAGGTTCCTATTTTGGCTGCCACAAAACAGTCAACAAAAGAAAATAAGGTGTCCTCCATCTAGGGGTTAAATTGGATTTCTCAGCGTGCAAATGCTCTATGGTGGGGGAAAAAAATCCCACCTGCACCCTCCATCAGGCAAATTACTTCTGACTTTTAATTTATTTCTCCAGGAAATGGAAAGGTATGGCATATCCAAAGTCAATAGGGAATAAAGAATGAGGAGTAATCAGACTCCTCACCAATTCAGAGCTCTCCTTCCCTGTCAGCTTTAATAGGTTCTCCAGCCACGCGATTTATAGAAGGCATGATGTGTCCTTTCTGCTGTGTGTTTTATTTTGGACTGGGCTAGTTAATGATCCCAACAAGTGACAAGTGATGTTTGCTTAATGCTGAGATCTGTGTGCGTGCGTGTGTGTGTGTGGACTGTGGGCATGAATGACTTCAGCCTTCATGCAAGGCTACATCCACACTCAAGAACTGGAGAACTTTCAGAGACGCAGACACAAAATAAGATTACATTTGTTTGTGGGGGTGTGATATCAATTGGCATTCTCTTCAACAAACAGCACCACATTTCATTTAGAGTAGCCCTGGCCCTGAAACTTCTCCGAAATGCAAGGCAAATTTGGGGAAACTTTTTCAAGCCATAGTTTTCTACATAGTTGCATACATTTGTACATTATGTGTGCTCGTGTGAGTGTGAGAGAGAGAGGGATGTCAGTACTTCTACCAAAATAAAAATGGGAAGTGAATCCGGGTCTTCCTCAGGATAAACAACTAAAGAATTCTGAGGGAAACCAAAAGAAGGTTATTAAGACAGATGACATTTCTACATGTAATCTTTGCAAATCCCTAGGAATAAAGTTCCCAGACAGATAGAGCTCTTGTGAGGAGGAATCAGATACACAACAAATACACTCTGCATTGTGAAAAATGTTAATATTTTAGAAGTACATAAGGCATCATAGTTAAGCTAGGAAATCCTTTTTAGATACCAGGATTTCTTAACCCATCCTGGTATTACATGTTTCACCCATCTCATGGGTGTGTGTGGAGGGGAGTGAAGAGACGTCACTACTTCTACCAAAAGAAAAATGGGAGATGAATCTGTATATTTCTCCTCCGGATAAACAACTGAAGGATTCTGAGGGTTCTTAAGCTAGATGACATTTCTACCTGTAATCTTTGCCAATCCCTAGAAATAAGAGTTCCCAGACATGTAGGGCTCTTGTGTAGATGAGTCAGATACACAAGAAGTACATTTTGCATAGTTAAAAACATTCTAATATTATAGTACACAAGGCCTCATAGACTGATTATGCATGGAAGCAGCCATGTCAGGCGTGGTCATGCCCCAGCCTAGCCTCTGGTGGCAGCCCCAGCAACAAAGAGAATGCTGAAGAATCAGCGTTCCCTAGCCACAGGCCATCAGAGGCCCTAAATTGGGCCAGGGCCAGGAGGAGCTGGAATGGCAGCAATGTCATGCATAAATTGTGATTAGCCCCGCTGCCATGCCACCACCAGCCCGGCTTTCCACCTTGTGTCAACGTAAAAGTAGGAACTCCATCTGTAGTGCCATCTAGTCTATCCTACTCTTCAAACAGGCAGATAACATATAATGTAGACAGGCCATTGAAATAACCTAGTTAAACTCCAGATGTCTGGTGTTCTTATTTGGGAGGGTTCTAGGCACAAAATATGATACCTGCTTGTAACACCAGAGTTCATGTTCTGAAACAGAATGCCTATCTAAAATCAAAAGAATTAGCTTGGTGGAAAGAAGAACCAGGGCATTCGTAATAGCCTTTTTTGGACAGACTAAAGAAATATATGAATGTAAAGAAACTCTTACCTCTCATTCCTTGGTGTTCTTTTTAAGCCAGAAAAAGAGCAAAAACCATTGTGAATTTATACGAACCCATCTTGCCACCCACATGTGACCATGAAGATTCTCCAACATTCTCCAGTGCTCATAAAGGTAACATATGTGCTTTGGTAAAGTTTTGTAGCAACAGACAACTTGTCATATTTAAAATACATATTAAAAGTACAATAAAAGTACAACCTTATGGCTATAGTGGTGAAATGGAACTGAGAAGAAAGATCTCCACCCATCCACGAAACCCACAAGATGAACTGGAGTCAATTTCGAATATTTTTCTTTGAAAAAAACGAACACAAGATGAAAGGTGTCTTCTAAGTATATTTGATTAGCAGGGTGATGATAGCAATGCTTTTCCACTTCACCTTACCTTTGATTCAGGGTGAGTTTCTCTTCTAATGCCAGCAGGTGGCACACTTCTTCATGCCAACCTGAGAAATTTAGGGGGGGGGGAATAAAACCCCAACTTTCCACATGCTACAGTATGCATCTCTCCCTCTGGAATTGTCAGTTCTTGAAGGAACATGTTTGTTTAGTTCAGCATTCCTCCCCCTTTCGCAGCTCTTCGTTGTGGGTTGGTTGGGTCACTGACTGGTGGAAGCTGGACTTGAGTGTAATCTCAGCACCACCAAGAAGGCTAATGTTTCAACTACATGTGATTTATGTGAATTTTCAAAAAGGGAAGTAATTTCCCCTAGCAATCAGGTAAGTGTAACAGCGAATCCAAGAAATGAAACAAAAAATATGGATAAATTCACTCCTGAGGTTTATAGCTGCTTTCCCCTGCCCGAGTACAACATTATGATATTGATTCACAGAGAATCTAGTGGATGATGCGCCCAAGTCTTACTAGGCTGTTTGTGGGAATTTTCAGACAAATGCTAATTGTATATCATTCAAAGTGTACTTTGAAACATCCCTTCCCCCCTTTGAAGAAAGCACAAGCTAAAGGAGGGGTATTCCAACCTCTAGAGCAGGGATAGTCAAACTGCAGCTCTCCATTTGCCTCCCCCCCTTTCTGAGCCTCCCTAACCACATGCAGAACACTTTCCTGTTTCAATGGGGAGGGGGGGGAGAGGAAGACTCGAGTTCAAAGCGATCTGAATTCAACAGGATTGACAGTGGAATAAACAAAGTAAGTGCAGACTCTTCCCTGGTCTCTTGTGTCCCTTTGGGGCTATATTGCTGAGAAAGAAATGGAAGTGGAGCAGCATCCCCTGACATTTGTTTCCCTGCAACTCTTGGATGTTAGCTGCCTGTGCTCCCAGATAGCATCATTTCCTGGCTTGCTGGCTGCCGATCAGCTGGCTGGTATGCAGGGATGGGGACTTACTAGGTGAAGTCATGAGGCCTAGACTATGTTGCCAGCAATGTCACGATGTCAGTTCTGAACACCATTACCTTGGTGTGACATCGCAGCAACACTCTGGTATTTGGGGGGGAAATATGTGGTAGAAGCTGATTTTGCTATAGAGTTTTTGCTCAAATACCAGACTGTCATGGTGACAGTGCAGCATGATGACATCACTTCCACTACACGCTGGAAGTGACATCATCACGTCACTGGTAATGTAGCCTGGCCTCCCTCCCTCCTGCCCCTGGTAAGTGCCTCCCATCATCCAGTGGTTTCCAGAAGGCAATTGGAAGCTCAACTCTCAAGTCAGCAGTTTCCAATTTCTTCTCCTTTCTCTGCATGCTTGTAATGCTGCTCATTAAACAACTTGCATTCTTTCCTTTTTTTAAATAAAAAAAATAACAACAGGATTTATAGCTTAGAGAAATCTTCTGATGGCCCAATTGTAGCAAAGATGGCATACCGGACAATGTTCTAACAGATGCACACATTTGGAGAAGGGAGGGAAATGTGCAATATTAGGAGACAAAGCAAAATAAAGGAACATCTGGCAACATCAAATGATGGCCACATCTGTTTATATCGACAGTACAATGTTGATATGGATTGCTAGTGCTCAAGTTCTTTGTTACTTGTTCTCTGCATGAATATATCTTAACAGAAGCCAATGGGTGATTCTTTTTTTTTCTTGTCATGTTAAGTATTGGACTCTGCAAGGTTAAAGTCCAAATAAGGAGGACTTTCCATATTTATTTAGATCAGGCTTTCTCAACCAGTGTTTCGTGAAAACCTGGGATTTCTTGATGGCCTTGGAAGGGTTTTCCGAATGGGTGGGAATTGTTGAGTGATATAACCATATATGGTCATTCACCACCCCTTTCAAAATTGCCCATGATGGGCCTGGAGGGGGTGGGAAGAAAAGCCTGAGGAATGTTCCAGGAGTTTTTCTATAGTAAAAAAAGTAAAGAAAGGATGATTTCGATAATTAGATCCTGCGTTTCTCCCCAGTGGGACCCAAAGTAATTTTCAACAACATTCTTCGGTTAAGACTTAATACTAGTTGAGACCCTGAAGAGCTGTTTCCTGTCAGACTAGACTAGCACACCAGAGAACTGGTCTCTTGTGTTTTTATCACTGAGAAACCCCTGAAACATTCTTCAGGCTTCAAGAAACCGCAGAAGTGGTGCAATTATGCAGAATATGGTTGGGAAGCATAGCTGTGTACATGCCCACCAAGGCCCACCTTTTCCCACCCACTCCAGGCACATCATTGGCCATTTTGGGAGGGGGGGAGCAGGTTGACATGCCCATATATGGTCATATCACCCAATAAATATTTAACCATTAAAATAAATAAATAATTAGCTCCCACCCATTCAGGAAACCATTCCAGGGTCAGCAAAAAACTCCATGGTTTAATGAAGCCCTAGTTGAGAAAGCCTGGACTAGACCATACTAACTTCTGTAGACTATTGCTATGACTCCACAAAAGAGAATGCCATGGGTTTGTGTATACATGGAGTTTCTTGCCATAGCAAAATGTCTGAGGATTGTGACAATTTCAAGACCTAGGGAACCCTCTATAGAAATTATAAGGGTCCGGCCAAGCTTTTGAGATTTCTTTGGACACTATTAGGATGTTGATTTAGGATGCTTTGGGCTGATCCTGCATTGAGCAGGAAGTTGGACTAGATGGCCTGTATGGCCCCTTCCAACTCTATGATTCTATGATTCTATGTTTGCCCCTAAACCAAGTTTGAGTTTTGCATTTGAACATCTTAAGTAAAGATATTCACATCCCTCTTAAATAAAATAACATCATTGGGGCTCATCCGAGTCATTTTCATTCCGCTGCTCTCTGCTTCTCAATCCCTTGTGGGGTTTATATCAAAGGAAATGTGCTCAATTGATTGCTAACTTATCTCCCTCTTCAAACTGTGTTTGCATCTCCCTAGAGAACAATCCCTTCTGCAGGGCAATATCTGAATTCAGAGGCCACCCTATAGTCACACACACTCCCACGCTAAGAGGCGAGGAAGCTTTTCCAAAGATCTGCTCTTTCTTCATTTGTTGTTTAAAAAAGAAAAAAGAAAGGGAAGGAAAAAAAAAGCTGCCCCAGAACTACCTGGGCATCCATTTACTGTTTGTAATGCAACCTTACAGTCACCCTTGGAAGCGAGTCAAAAGTTAGCGGCAGGCCAAGGGACTGCAAACATTAGTTACAGTGACAGCCTAAATGTAACATAATTCCTGTAATATACACAGTTAGTTGCAAGTCCAATTTCAAATGTCCTGCCTCGCTGTTGAAGAAAGCCATGCTGTTATTGTAATGAGCACGCTGGCTTGTTGCTGTTCTACTTCTTAGTTTTATGTTCAGGATCAATTGGCTGGTTGTTTTAAGCTTTATAAAAGAGGTGCGGGAAGCATTCCACAGAAGTCGGACGCCAAGAGACCACTGGCACTGTGGTTCCTGTTATTGTCTGCTATTGTAGGAGGGAAGGCTCTGCACACCCTTCCTAGAATGCATGGAAGTCACAGGCAATGTAGCACTGACCGAGGTAATCAAGACTAGCCTGATCTTGACAGATATTAGAAGCTTAGACCCTGGTTAGTAGGTGAATGACAGACGACCAAGGAAGAATTGGGTTGGTTTACTGAGGCAGAAATGGCAAAGCAGCTCTAGTTATCTCTTGACTTGAAACTCCATAATGGGGGGTGGTAATCTGACCCTCTTCTCTCCCTCACACAGAAGACTTTGTGCTGAACAGCTCTTATATCTATTTTCTTCTTACTTGTTGGTCTATGACTGCCCCACCCTGTCATAGATTCAACATGGCTGTGTTGGTCTGAAGTAGCACAACACAAATTGAGCCCCCAAAAATAGAGCCTAATAGCACCTTTAAGATTAACAAAGATTTATTCAAGGTCTTTGTTGGTCTTAAAGGTGCTATTGGACTCTATTTTTGTTGTGTGCCATCCTGTCATGTTATTACATATTTTGATGCTGGCCCAGTCACAGGACTTGAGGGAAGAGGGGAACCCACCTACTTCTATAACGACACATGAGAGGTTTTTGAAAGTTCAAAAATAAATAAAATATTTTATTTCACTTGGAAAGGAAAAGGTCAAGTGGAATCAGGGAAGGATGCATGAGGTGAACTGGTAATAAAAACTGAGGTAACCTTGTAATCACAATAAATCCAGCCAATGTGTGGCCAAAAAGGTATTTTTTACTTTTCAATAGGGCCCTTGAAACTTTGAGGAAAGAGGCTTTCTTCTCAGTTTCTACTTTAACTCACAAGCAGAGGTTTCGGAGTTTCATTGACACTTCATATTCAAGAGGTAAGAATATATGATAAATTGTACAAAAATGAATAAGAAACTTTCCAAAGTCCTGGCTATAAGTTAAGAAACTGCCTTTTCTGGTTTGTTTCTTTTGTGTTTTGGTTTTATAAGGCACTCTGGGGTCCCCTAACTATCTACCTGCTTCAATATGGTAAAAATATGGTAAATATGGTAAAATAATTGTGGTAAAATTGTGCATATTTAATATTATTCATGCATCAGGAAATCAGCCTTACAAAAATACCTATTTTGCGCATAAAAATTCTGAGTAAATTGTATATAAAAATGCACAATATGCATATACAACGTAAACAAATTGATAAAACCAGCAAGGCAAAACAGGAGACAGAAACTGCTGGTGAAAATACCATTTAAAACACACACACCCAAGAACAATATCAGGAACGTCAGCTTATCCCACACTTTACACTAGGCACTTGGCATTATTTCTAGATTTTGGTTAGGTTCAAATTGATATATTCATACTGAGATATTTGCTGAGAGGGTGAGAGAAACAGAGATGGTCCCTGTGTAATGATGGGGGGGAGAGACCCTGCAATTTAACTGTTTTCGCATCCTTCAGCTAAAGCAATAATTTATTCCTGGTTCAGGATCCTTTCCTGCTATTGCCTGAGCTTTGGATTCATTCCCAGGTCTGTTTGCAAGGCTTTGGTGAGGCAGCAATGGCGAAACAAACATGCTTTCTGGCCCCCTGAAGTGTTGGAATAATGGGCACGTCAGCAAATTACTGGCAGGGATTCATTGTTGTGCGTTGGAAAATGCAGCTCGGCACTTGAACTTTCCATTATTATTGAGATGTTAAGTAATATTTATTGCCTACTATCAGCCAGGTTCTATGACAAAAACATCCCCCCCCCCCGGGGGTATTCTGTTTGTACGACGGGCTATAAAGCATCTATGGAGAGAAACTGGGGTTTAACGTGAGGCAGGTCTCCTGGGAAGGTAGCTAACTGGACTTAGGACAGCCATCAGGCCTGAAGGTAAATAAAGCTTTGTCCCTTTAGTAGAGGTGGAAATGGGTAGATGTAGTGATTTGTGGCATGATGTAGCCTTGTCAATCTTCAGATGGGGCGTGAAGTTCTCTTGGGATTACGATTGATCTCTCCGGATGACACAGATCAGTTCCCCAAGAGAAAACTAGGGTTACCAGGTCCCTCCAGGTGTGTGTATGGGGGGGGGGTCTTACTGGGAGAAAGAGGAAGTCCCAAGTCATGTCCTTGGCTTCACACAGGAACTGACATCACTCTGCAATGTTCTGCAACACTCTAGTATTTGTGTAAAATATGATAAAAATAGCTTCTACTATAGCTTTCCTCTCCCCCTAAATATGAGAGCATTGCCAGGGTGTCATTGGCATGATGATGTCAGTTCCTGTGTGAAGCCTGGGCTGCCTTCTTTCTCCTGGTAAGTGCACCCTGTCTGCTTGCTCATCAGCAGCTGGGAGGAGGGGAGACGGTCTGGCAGTAGGGAATCCTCTCCTCCACCAGGGTGTCTGGCGATTCTAAAGAAAATGATGGCTTCAGGGCATGGACTCTGTCACCTTACACATTGCTAAGGTCCCTCCTCTCTTCAAATGTGATCCCTATCAGGCTCTTCCTCTCCCCCCCCCCCCAAAAAAAAATCTTCTCCAAGACCGTTTATGCACCGGGAACTTCACTGCCCCAGCTCCCGTGCAGGAGCACAAATTGGGGGTGGATGAGGTACACCAGGCCAAATGCTCCCCCGTGTGGGTGCAGGAAGAGGTGGGGCAACCTGCCACGACTAAAACTCCAGCCTGCAGCCTGGCATGAAACCTCCAGTGCATAAACGGACCAAGAGTTCCTAACCGGAGATCTTACATCAGCTCCCTTGGAGAAAACGGCAGCTTATGAGGTTGAACTCTATTGCAGGACATCCCTTCCGAACATCCTTCCCCGTCTCCCCAATCTCCAGGAATTTCCCGACCCGGAGTTGGCAACCCTAACAAGGCAGTAAATCACTTCACCTGTAAAATAACATTCCATTAAGCTTCTGTTAAAGGAACTGGGCATGCTGGCAGTTGGCGATCCCCATTGGCCTCCCTTTCTTTTCTCGTGTTTCTCCCCAGCTCCTAAGCCTATAAAAAGAGTTTCAAAGCAGAACTCCAAGTCCTTAAATCATGGCTGGGAGACTACTGAACGGAGGGGAAATAACATCCCACTGCAATAATCATCTCATTCTTGTGCTGAAAATTGGGACTTTGGAGATTGCTGAGGGTAATTGCAAGAGAGCCGGGGGGGCGGGGGGAGATTGAGAGAAAGAGAAAGCAGTGCAGTGCAGTACTGCTTTTCCTATTCCTCCATGCTTATCCAGCATCCATCACCACTGAGCCATCTACCATGTCAATGGCATGCAACTGTTAAAACAATATCATGAACTTCAGACACACAATGGCATTCCAATAGAATTCTAGTAGTTCCAAGTGGAACAACTACTACAACAACAAAAGCCACTCTACAAACTTGTCTAAACACCATTCAGTCTAGAGGGCTTTTGAAATGCTGGTATTCAAAGAGCATCTGTGAAGCACCAGGTAGAATAGAGAAGGATGTAACAAAACACACTGGTAGTAGCAGATTTTCTTAGGCAGCCATAAGAGTCTGTACGGTTTAGGGTAGCCAACAGGCCTTGGGGGGGGGGGAAGGGAAATGCCTGGAGGAAGATAAATGGGATCCGGGGAAGACTACAGCTTTTCACGGGACATTTTTAGGAGAACACAAACACTTTGCCCCTTGCCTATCTGACACATTTCTGTTTGACATTTGCAGAAGTCCTATGCACAAATCATTGTGTATCTATCAGGGTTTCTTCCTTCAAAGGAAAGATAATAATTCACATAAAGAAACCTCAAGATTCAATCCTTCAAATGGGATTTTAGCATTCAGAGACCTTTTCCACATTTTGTTGTTGTTTAGGAATGCCATATTTCTACCGCATTCCTAAACATGTAAAAAAGGGCCCCCAACGCAACCTCCATGCTGCAGAACTGTTCTGCCCCAGCTTCCTCATGTGGAGGTACTAATTCCAGGGTGGACCAGGTGTGGTGGGGAAAATCTTCCTCCCTTTGGTCCTGCGAAGAGGCGGGGCAAACTGTTCCATCTCAAACACCCGACAGCAGCCTAACGTGGCGACGCCCATTGAGTGTGGATAAGCTGAAATTATGTGAATCAATGTTGATCTGGGTATTTTTTGAGCCATCTGAGCCTATTTGCCCATCGCTGCACTTTAAATGGGTCAAGTCAGTGATCTCTGACTCACAATTTGGCCCCTAATTGGCCAGTTTAAAGAAAGGCTCTGGGGGGAAGGGGAGAGAGTCTACCAAGCAGCTGATCCGTCAAGGCTGTGCCCTTTAAATGCCTCCTGCCCCCCCCCCCTCCGCTTCCTAGGCACTGCATTTTGTCATTTGAAGCATTTTTCTACTAGTCCTTCTCTTGTCAAAACCAAGGTTCTTTATACTGAGAGTATTTAAAATGTGGAATTTGCTGCCAGAGGATGGAGTGATGGCTATAGAAATAAACAGTTTTAAAGAGGAATTAGATAAATTCACAGAGGATAAATTCACAGAGGCATGGTGACTGGCAGGAACCTCCACATATGACAGCAATAAACCTCTGAATCCCAGAGCCAGGAAGCAACATCAGCCTCTATGCCCTGTTGTTGACCCTCCAGAGGAAGTGGTTGGCCACTGTATGAGGCTAGTTGGGCCACTGATCTGATCCAGCAGAGCTCTTCTTACATCAAGCTGAGTCTTGTCTACCCATTATGATGTCCTTTGGTTCTTTGGAGAACCAGAAAAGGACTTTGTAACTCACATACAATGGGAGTTTTGTGCTTCCCATTGGCTCTTCTGCTTATGACTACAGCATGCAGGGAAAAGAGACTTTATCCTCTTCTACCAGTGGGATTATTTTCAGAACTCTGATCATCTCTGTAAAAGCACCACTGTAAAAGACCACATTACTTCCATGGCTTCATGTAACTTTCATAAATCAATCGATGGCATTATGGAGTGGTTGAGGAGGAGAGAACATCAGAGGTGAGGCTGCAGATGCTGCAGAGTCCTTTTCTTGTTCACCAACAAACACAAGGATTTTGCTGTGTGAAGATGGACCCCTAGTATGGAAAAGAAAAGAAGATGCCGGTTTGGTTCTACTCAACAATACAGGCTGTTTAAAACTTAAGGTTTTGGTTCTCGCCTTTAAGGCTTTATGTAGTCTGGGTCATGCATATCTTCCTTTTTCAGTAACCCCCCAAAGCACACTTCAATCCTCTAATGCCAACATTTTGGTGGTCCCTGGCCCAAAAGAAATACATCTGTCCTTGACCAGAGTCGTGGCCTTTTCAGCCTTGGAATCAGCTCAGCAGGGCCTGTGAAATGGTACTATTCCACCAGGACAGAACAAGCAAATAAAATCAAATGACATCCCTCTTTCCCTCTCTGGAACTTTCTACCATTGGATAGTGACCAGTGATATTACAGCCAGGATATAGCTGAGTGGCAGGTAAGTGAAGCATTTTTTGGGGGTAGGAATTGTATTTTACATAGAAAGTTAACATGCAGTAAATCACTCTTGGCCTGCTTGCAGAAAGGGCTGGTCTATAAATTAAATAAATCAATTTTCTGGAAGGAAGGAAGGAAGGAAGGAAGGAAGGAAGGAAGGAAGGAAGGAAGGAAGGAAGGAAGGAAGGAAGGAAGGAAGGAAGGAAGGAAGGAAGGAAGGACCCCCTTTTCTTCTTCTTTGCATATCAGTGGGAAGATGTCTGAATGAACACAGATAATTCCTACCCAGCATCAATTCTAGTTTGTCCCTCAGTCACCTCCTTTTCTCTGTATTTATTTTCTGTTTACGAGCCCCAATTTCTTGTTTCTGTGCTATGAAAAGCTCCAATTACTTCCATGTCAGCAGTAAATGAAGGCATACGAGTATCTTTATGTCGCCTGGCCAAGTTTTATTTGCCTCAGCATTTCCAGGAAAATAAGGTATCCAATTTTGTGCCACTCTCTCTCAGTGTCTTCAAATATGATATGAAGCACGCGCTTATAGATTAGCTAACAAAAGCATCTGTAGCCTAATTGAAGCAAAAGAATACCGTCTCAGAGTTGTTTGAGGATCCTGAAATTTTGTGACCAAACAGTTGGAATCATCAGTCAAGCAAACTATGCATGTGGGCTGATTTCAAAGGAGGATTTTGAAGGTAGCAAACTCATTCTTCTAAACCTGATAAACAGGGATGGATTGGCCATTAAAGCCACTGGAAAAAGTTCCAATTGGTTGATAGGCTGGCCTCTCCAGCCAGCAATCTCAGCTCTCCTTATGCAGAGTGGCACCTCAAGCCAAGCAATGTGCTCTTCATCCCACCCCCTCAGGGAGGGTCAGGCCCTGTGGCAGGGCCCATTTCAAAGGTGGGGCATTTCCACACATCAATAAAAATAGCATTACGCCTGCCTAATGGTGTAGCACTAAATATTATCGAGCCTCCTGGCCACTCCTCACCTTTTTTGCTGTCTCGCCTCTGTCTGCCGCCTTTTCGTGCTTCTCACTCTTCACAACTGCTGCTGGAAATGGCGGAGGAGAGCAATGTGCCTTATACATGACTCTCTTACACCTGTCTATCAGACCAGGCAGCCAATCCCTTTTCTCCATGTTTTAAAGGTTCTGCGATGCCTACTAATTTTTTTCTTTTTTATTAATATTTCCCCATTTAAATGCCTATCCATAGATGTAAGGTGCTTTTTGAATGCCATCCGTAATGGAATGACGAGTCTTTAGATACTTTGAAACATTAATCTCATTTTTGACTAGCTTCAAAGCCCATTCCTAAGGCCCTCATTAGCTCATCAGAAGGCCCAGCCTAGGAGGTCAGCAGGCCCTGCCTAGCAGGCCAGGAGGCCCATGTAAGCTCGCCAGTAGGCCCAGCCTAGCAAGCCAGGTGACCCTCGTTATCTCGTTAGGAGGCCCAGCCTAGCAGGCCAGGAGGCCCTCGTTAGCTCGTCAGCAGGCCCTGCCTAGCAGGCCAGGTGACCCTCGTTAGCTCGTTAGAAGGCCCAGCCTAGCAGGCCAGGAGGCCCTCGTTAGCTCGTTAGGAGGCCCAGCCTAGCAGGCCAGGAGGCCCTCGTTAGCTCGTTAGGAGGCCCAGCCTAGCAGGCCAGGAGGCCCTCGTTAGCTCGTTAGGAGGCCCAGCCTAGCAGGCCAGGAGGCCCTCGTTAGCTCGTTAGGAGGCCCTGCCTAGCAGGCCAGGTGACCCTCGTTAGCTCGTTAGGAGGCCCAGCCTAGCAGGCCAGGAGGCCCTCGTTAGCTCGTTAGGAGGCCCAGCCTAGCAGGCCAGGTGACCCTCGTTAGCTCGTCAGCAGGCCCTGCCTAGCAGGCCAGGTGATCCTCGTTAGCTCGTTAGAAGGCCCAGCCTAGCAGGCCAGGAGGCCCTCGTTAGCTCGTCAGCAGGCCCTGCCTAGCAGGCCAGGTGACCCTCGTTAGCTCGTTAGGAGGCCCAGCCTAGCAGGCCAGGAGGCCCTCGTTAGCTCGTCAGCAGGCCCTGCCTAGCAGGCCAGGTGATCCTCGTTAGCTCGTTAGAAGGCCCAGCCTAGCAGGCCAGGAGGCCCTCGTTAGCTCATCAGCAGGCCCTGCCTAGCAAGCCAGGTGACCCTCGTTAGCTCGTTAGGAGGTCCAGCTTAGCAGGCCAGGAGGCCCTCGTTAGCTCATCAGCAGGCCCTGCCTAGCAGGCCAGGTGACCCTCGTTATCTCGTTAGGAGGCCAAGCCTAGCAGGCCAGGAGGCCCTCGTTAGCTCATCAGCACGCCCTGCCTAGCAGGCCAGGTGACCCTCGTTAGCTCGTTAGGAGGCCCAGCCTAGCAGGCCAGGAGGCCCTCGTTAGCTCGTCAGCAGGCCCTGCCTAGCAGGCCAGGTGATCCTCGTTAGCTCGTTAGAAGGCCCAGCCTAGCAGGCCAGGAGGCCCTCGTTAGCTCATCAGCAGGCCCTGCCTAGCAGGCCAGGTGACCCTCGTTAGCTCGTTAGGAGGCCCAGCCTACCAGGCCAAGAGGCCCTCGTTAGCTCGTCAGCAGGCCCTGCTAGCAGGCCAGGTGACCCTCGTTAGCTCGTTAGCAGGCCCAGCCTAGCAGGCCAGGAGGCCCTCGTTAGCTCGTCAGCAGGCCCTGCCTAGCAGGCCAGGTGATCCTCATTAGCTCATTAGAAGGCCCAGCCTAGTAGGCCATGAGGCCCTCGTTAGCTCATCAGCAGGCCCTGCCTAGCAGGCCAGGTGGCCCTCGTTAGCTCGTTAGCAGGCCCAGCCTAGCAGGCCAGGTGACCTTCGTTAGCTTTTCAGCAGGCCCTCGTTAGCTCGTCAGCAGGCACTGCTTAGCAAGCCAGGTGACCCTCATTAGCTTGTTAGAAGGCACAGCCTAGCAGGCTAAGAGGCCCTCCTTAGCTCATCAGCTGTTTCATAAATATATAGAGGAACATCAATGGATTTGGGGGGGGGACTTTAGAGAGGCATGCTTTGTGTCACAACTTTGGAAAAAATACTTTAATTTCTGGCATCACCTGAACACTTGCCCACCTATTTGTTGCTCCAGACTGTTTTCCATTTTTAAAAAAGTACTTGCCATCCCCCATAAGATGGGAGAGGGAGGCAGGTGCAAGGATGGAACATTGGAGGCAGAGGTAGTGCTTCTTCGCTAGTGGCCTACTGGTTGTCTGCTGGGAGATAGCACTTTTTAGGTTGGTGAATCCACTTTTTGGGATTCACCAACTTGTGCTTTAAAATGGCAGATATAGTGAACAGTTTGCTGGCCAGACATGGCAGGTTGGCTATATCATGTAGAGCTCCCAGACTATATAGTGTCTTCAAAGGGTAAGTATAATGCTAAAATTAAGATGTGCAGAAAAGTCCACTGTTTTCACCTCCCAACTGGCCCCCAATGCTAACAGATGAATCCAAGAGCTTTCTGCAAACAAGTGGCTTGTTCCCTCAGAAGGAAGTATTTTTGCATACCAGCAGATCACTGTTCTTGGTGGGACAATGTACCCACTGAGCCTACAGCTCTGTGGATTCGTGTTATCCCATTTTATCTTTCCAATGGCCCTTGCTCGGGCTCAGAGCTGGACTTGGCCAAAGTCATATGACCAATCAGGGTTTGGGGGATCAAACTAAGCCAACTTGGTGTAACAGGAACAGCAGACTCTAAAGTAGAGAACCAGGTTTGATTCCC
The DNA here is from genome assembly GCF_049243985.1 of Paroedura picta. Lineage (NCBI taxonomy): Eukaryota > Metazoa > Chordata > Lepidosauria > Squamata > Gekkonidae > Paroedura > Paroedura picta. The sequence continues at coordinate 27,693,605 of NC_135382.1, read as the reverse complement.
CAAGCCTGCTGGCTGATCTTAGGTTAATCAGTTATTTCAGAAATCTCTCAGTTCTACCTACCTTACAAGGGAAAGGGGAAAGAAAAGGATTGTATGCCACTTTGAGTCTCCTCAAGTGGTATAACAGTATATAAGTAGTAGGAGTATAAAGGTAGGTGGTATAAAACCTAATTTTCTTCTTCTACTCTCCATCATTCCATCTGGCCTACTCAGGGTGCCATAGTAATGATGAAGCCACCATCACAGGTACAGTTAGTCTAGATACAGTCCCACTGAAAACATGATTGCTAAATATATCTTGAATTGGACTGATTTTGTATTGGACTATTTCCATGTCATGCATAAAAATAACCTCCAATGTCCAACCCCCCCCCCAATAAGATAGCTAGATCTTCCCACAAATGCACTCCTGACAATTTAGCTGTTGCTGTGTGTATTCTTTCAGCCACAAAAGTTTTATAGGAACCAGTTGTTATTCTGCAGAGGTCCGTGTTCTTTCTATGAGGTCCAGCTGTCCCTCCTCTTAATTTTTGTATTTTGCTTTCATTGATCCTACCCATTTTAGAAGCATGTAGCCCTTGTGATGTTTCCGTTTTTTTTCCTGTGTGAAGAGTTTCCTGTCATTTTAAAGACCTTTAGCTCTGTGCTGTGTTTCCAGATCAATGGAATAATGCATCTCCATGCTCTGCCTCTGAGACTCTCATGAGCTACAAGAATCCACCATCTTTGATTTTCACTCGAGCCAAATAAAAATTGTTCAGTGCCTCCCCACCAACAACTCTAACATACTGGAAACTTGAAAGATTCTTGCAGAGAATACTAACGAATTATCTACCCATTTGGACAGGAGCTTATATTAATTCCTCCATCCCTACCTCCATTTAAAACATCCAGACTAAAAAAATCAACAATAAAAGACTGCAGGTGGCTTAACTTCTTGATCCATCAATGCCAAGATCATTGCTTTAAATCACAATGTTAATGACATAATAAAATAACAAGATATTGAGAGTAGAAGATATTTAGAGAAGTTCTAAACAGCTCTATTCAGAAGCCTACTTTGGTCTATTCATTGGGATTACTCACAGGAAAGTGTTCATAGGAATGCACTGAAGAGGCCCACTTCAGAGAAAGAGAAACATGCCTCGGGCTACACTATAGTCAATCACTTTGCAATTCCCATGGTTTGTTCATACACTTTTTATGGATCGGTCATTGTAGTCAACCCCCCGCATTGCAACATTTTCTGTCTTGCTTCTCTTTCAACGACTTAATTTGTACCTTTTTTAGTTTTCCTATGTAGACAGTCAAAATAATATAAAGGTTTCCCCAAGCTTCTGGGAATCTGCCCGCTTTTCCATTTTCAGGTTTACTGGTTTGCTCCAAGTACACATGCATCATTCTGTTTAGTCATCCTAAGGAGCTATACCCTTCTAAATTCATTCTGATGATTAGGGTGGCACCTTTGGTCTCCCTGCTTCCCTTCATGGAGGGGACAGAAGGTCTATACTTGAGTGCGGCCACTACAGATGTCTATAGGCTGGTACTGCAATTCCCAGCCCAGCAGGAATCAAGTGATACAAGGAGCCAATAGGATCCTCTCTGGCTGTATAAAGCTGCAATTTCAGTCCCTGAGAAATGTGAAGCTCAACTGACAGCAGAATCCATTGTAGCTTTGTCCTGGGGGAATCGTCAGGCTGTCGGTCTGAAGATTTTGATTGTCTAAAAATATTAAGTAGGAGTTCCCGTCCCTCCAGAATCAAAAGTTCGTTGCGGAGCAGAAAGGACAGTATCCTAGCTACTTGGGTGTCGATAGCATTGTTCCTTTTGTGTTTGTGTGTGTGTCTTTGGTTCTGAAATTTAATAACACTCCCCTCTTCTCCCACACAAGGCAATTAAGTGAAAAATATGTTTCATTTTGAAAAATAAGCAGCCTGTGTACAGATTTTAAGCTGATGCTGCACTCACAGCTTGGTGCTTACAGTCTAAGCGGGAAAATAAAAAGCTTTTTTTTCATCACTGCATCCAGCGCAGTTAGGAATTTAAAATGCATGATCACCGGCTATAGAGTTAGATGGAATGTATTTTTTTTAAACTCAGATGTTCTCTTGTGTGCATTATATCCCCCACTTCAGCAATTCAGCTAAATAGTTTAGTTGTGTGAAACATGTAAACACTCATAAAAGCATTTAAAGAGACAGCATCAGGAGAAATAAGGAAGCAGAACAGTGTGGATTCATTCATGTGCACACACAGCCCCCAACCCGAAGTCTGGTAGGTGTTTATTGATTTAGAAAACTTTGCTTATGTGCGACCTTGTCTTCTTGTCTCCCTAGATTCCTAAAATAGACAACTGAGTAGAAGAACAAGGGTCGTTTTTTATACTCTGCTTTTCACTACCCGGAGGAGTTTCAAAGCTGCTTACAATCACCTTCCCTTCCTCTCTCCACAACAGACACTCTGTGAGGTAGGTGGGACTGAGAGAGCTCAGACAGAACTGCTCTATGACAGGACTGTGACTAGCCTCAGGTCACTCAGCTGGCTGCATATGGACAACGAGTGGGGAATCAACCCAGATGAACCATTACAACTGTGAAATTGCTGCATACCAAATTATTTTTTTTTTGTGTTCACACTCCTATATATTTTATTTTAATATAAAATTAAAATTCAGATGGCCACAAAGATAATAAAACATTTAGACTGGAGTCTAAACATTTTGAGACCAAGAGCTATGATTCTCACGCTCTTATGGTTTGGTCCCCATGGTGTTCCTGGACTCTAATCCAGCTGTTCTTCTGTGGAGCAACAGGGCTTCCCTCTGAACAAAATTATAATAACTTACATGTAGCCAGATATAGATATAGATATAGATATAGATATAGATATAGATATAGATATAGATATAGATATAGATATAGATATAGATATAGATATAGATATGTAGTTAAACATCTATTAGGTAATATGACCATATTATGGTAATATTGACCTGTTTCCTCCCTCTCCCAAAATGGCCAATGGTTGACCTATAGGGGGTGAGAAGGGGAGGTGCCCCAGGTGGGCATGTACACAGCTATGTTTCCCAACCACATTCTGCACAATCGTGCAATTTCTGCAGTTTCTCGAAGCCTGGCGAGCATTTCAGTGGTTTCTCAATGGTAAAAAAGCTATGAATGGCTATTCTACACTATGTCCTCCCTTCAGTCCTTTCAGAGTTGCCCTGACTTTATTTGGTGGGATTCATTTTTTTTTCTGCACCAGGAGGCAACATTTTGAAGGGTATGCGGTGTTGACTGTGAAAGACTAGCACTTACCCAGATTTTTAAAAATGTTCTCCTCCCCCCCCTGAGAATTTACAGTCTTTGTCATAGTTCTTATGAAGGGATTACAATGGGTATTGTGTTGCAGATGGTCTTCTTTATAGTGACTAGGGCCGATTCTGCACACATAGGATAATGCACTTTCAATGTGGTTTGGCAGCTGGATTTTCCTGTGCAGAACAGGAAAATCTACTTCTAAAGTGCATTGAAAGTGCTTTATCTATTGTGTGCAGAATAGACCTAGAACTGCCACTTGAAAGGAGGGGTCTCACAGCATTATACACAATTTAACCCTCCTGGATTGCAATGCTGAAGACAGCTTCATCTTAGTTAGAGTGCTTCACAAAAGATTGTTCCAATAGGAATGTTTTGTGAGAGAATATATGTTTCACATGATAACATTTTGGTTCATCCCTATTTGGCCACTGTTGGAGAAAAAAGAACATTAGAAAGGACTTTGGCTGTTAGAAAGGACTTTGGCAGGGCACATGTATTTTTTCATGGCTCACTTCCAGGTATGATTAGAGTCAACGATCAGCATAAAGAGAAACAAATACCCAACCACAAAGGTTAAGAATACAACCATATGTAGAAATATATTAATAATTTACCAGAGCTCAAAATGTTTAAAAGCCATAAAAGAATATAGTGTTATCTATTGGACACACATAAAACATCTTGGTGTGTATTCCACTCATCTCAATACGTTAAGACCTAACACATTTTGATCATACTGATCTTCCTCAGAGGTCAATCATCAGTAAACCATATATTTTCTGAAACGATGGGTCACTCGCTACCTGATTGGCCCTCGGACAGGAATGGCTGTCCCCTGTATCTAAGCCCCTATTGGGAGGGAGCCCTCAGCCAGGAAGGGCTGATAAGTAGTCAGCTCTCCGCCCCCAACTTCCTGCCACCCTCACCTCAAGGTGACTCCAATCATGGAGTGCTCAAGACCACAGATGAGCAGAGATGGTGTGCCATTGCCTTCCTCTTCATAGAAACCCTAGTCTTCTTTGGTGGTTTTCCCTCCAAGGACAGACCACGGCCAGTCTTGGTTAACTCCCAAGCACTGATGAGTTCAAACCCAACTATTCAGGCTGCTGTACATTCAAAAGTGCTGTATAAACACTCAGCTTCATTTCTTGTCCCATATGCTTCCTTGACTTTAAATACCACATCATCTTAACTGTTTAATAAATATTTCCACTCAGATGGTAGAGTAGCAATCAATAGATTAAGTAGCATAATTTCCATGATATTCCTCGAGGTCAAACATTTCTCTTTAACTATCCCACAAGTAATTCAGTCTTAACAGTTTAAATGCTCAGTAATGGTCTCATTTCTGAACATCAAGAATTCACCAAAGCTCATTGCTTGTTAATGAGATGGTAGAGATATAATACACTGTTCTCATTTTGGGGAGGGGGGAATCACTGTGTGATATAAAGGCTAATGACAGATTTGTGTTCCTTCTGTTCAGCTGGGAGAACGCAAGTTCCCCTTGTACAAGCATATGGAAAACAATTTAGGCTTACCCCAATTCCCTGTGGATACCAGCTAGCCAAAAGTTTGTCATTTCTCTTTGCTTTTCCTCTTGGTGAAACCACAGCATTTATTTCTCAGAAGGATGTTTTAATAAAGCATCTGTGCAGCAAAAGGTCTTTAGTGCAAAACAGATGAGATGAAGTCTTCAAGTTGCATTAAGCCAAACAACATGGACTTTGTCAAGATTTGGGAAACGGGAGGGAATGGTTGTAGATGGGCTTTGGGTACACCAAGCACAGATTGAGATGTAGATTTTAGTTTGGTTCCCTGAGGACACTGCTTTTCTTGTCAAATTGATCTCTATTACGTGAAGATCCATTGAATTCCAAGAAGTTCTCCAGTCACTACAAGGAGGTTGAAACCACATTCTCTATAGGCAATTACTTGTTGACTGATTGCAGATCCTTGTTGAGGTAACATGTAAAGAGAGCTGGAACTGTTTATGCTCCCATTCATTTTTCTGGTTTTCTTGATTCCATGGCAGCTCTTTTACTTGAAGTTCTGACAATGGAACAAATAGCAAAATGGGTTTTGACCTCTCACCATGGATATAGACTTCAGATTTGCTTTTTGTCAACCCAGGTCTTCTTTGCCAGTAATATCTGTAATAATCTGTTGGCTTTGTTAACAGCCAAAGAGTAGTAAAGAGTTTGTTATAGCTGCTACTGCTTTTTTTAAAAAAACAAGCAGTACCATGCAAAAGACAGCAGAATAAATTTGTACGCTTGTATTTTGGCAGTGCTTCTTTTCATTTGGAAAGGTGATGAATAATTCCTCTTTCCATGTGCTTAGCAAAACAGGTCTAGGTCTCTCGTGTTCTATTGATTACAATGTGAAATTCTCAGTTTTGCTTATTACCTTAGGAAACTGTGAAACTTACCTTCACAGCCAGATTCCATTTTCCAAATACGGTGCTTTATATACTACGATATTTGCATCAAGATGATGTGCCAATTTTTAAGCTAACTGCTGACTGCCTAAGGAGTAGCAAGCTCCCTCTCACCGGCGGTCTTTACGCACTGACTGAACAGATACTTATCATGGATGCTTTAGTCTGATCCTGTTTTGTTCAGGGAATTGGACTAGACAGCTTGTATAGCCAACTCTATAATTCCATATCCCAATTCTATGACTGTATGAGTCTAATGTTGACTGGTTTGGATCATGTGAATGGTCAGAACCTGTCTGATGGGCCCATCAGCTGTCCATAGCAGCAGGGGCAGGAGCTTTGCCAAGCCAAGACATTAACTGGGGGCATGGAGGAGAGCAAGGGCCTCTGACAAGTCCTAGGCAAACCCAGCTGGGGCCTGAACAAGGGAGTCTTATACTACTGAACCCATGGGTGCCCAATACAGCTTCAGGCTTGTTGGGCCTCTGAAGTAGATGGTTAGCAACTATATGAAATAGGATATTGGGCAAGATGGACAACTGGTCTAATACAGCAGGGCTCTTCTTATGATGTTATGGAGTCTGGTCCTTTTTTGGGGGTGGGGGTGATTCTTTACACAGGAACACAGAGGGATACAGCTGTCAGTAATTGTCATTTAAAGAGCTAAGCAAAAATGTGACTAACAGAGGAATCCTGAGAAGGTCTACACAAAATATTAATAATATTCAACTGGACATTTTTTCCAGGAATTCTTTTTAGGATTGCATTGAAACAATGCAGCCTTCTACAAAAATCTACTGGAATTTAACATGGACCTTTCCGGTATTAACATTCCAAACCAATGTGTTTTTGGACCATTAAAGTAGGCCAACTCAGCTAATCTTCTTTAGGCAACTTCATATGCTCAGAAAGTTTGTTAAATTTTCACGTCAATTTAACAATGCCTTCGACAATAATGAACCCATTAGTGACCTATGCCCATCGGAGCATCACTTGCAAATGTTCTTATCAAGTCAGTATTTTCCTTTTTCTCAAGTCCTTCAAGGAAACGATCTTATACTAGAAGTATTGGCCATAGTCACATTTTCATCATAAATAACACAAGCTAATATTCTGTGCAAAATTACCCCCATGAATTAACTTTATGTCAGTAGAAAATGGGATTGGCTGTAATTACTGATTCCCATTCACTATAAACGAAGGGAATTATCTCTTACAACACAAATATGCCATACATTTGTTTGAAGACATAATGAAGAAATAAATTTGTGAAAGAAATATGGACTGAATCTGCCAAACGGGCGTAAATGATAGCTTCTTTAAAACGAAGGCATATAATTGCAATTGGAAAATGTTATTCTCTTAATGGCTGCATTATTATTTGGATAGGCCAATCATGCTGCTGCTTCTTTTTCTGCCGGGACTTCATTTCTAAAGTATTGACAGATTTTAGGCGTCTTAATATCAAACTGTGATGCGATCAATACATGGAATGATTTACCATTGGCAGAATTAAGAATCATAATAGAACTGGGAAGATTTAAAGAAACAAACTGCAAAGCCATCACTGAATGCAATCCTTGCACATCACAGAGTGGAGAGGGATATACTGAAACACATATACACAGATGCAGTATATTTTATATCTCAGCTATAGAACCAGATTATTATAGTTAGCTTCTCTTCTGGTGCAGAAAAGAAGAGAAGTTCATTTTCAGCTACCGTAACAGCTATGCTAGGGATAATGTAGGCCTGGCAGCCTCCAGGTAGCATCTGACATTCTTCTCCAAAGTTCTGAGATTAGATTCCCCGGAGACAATGTTCGCTCTAAAGATGGTGTGCCATAGACTCTAGGTGATATACCTGCCTAAATTCCACCCTCCATAGACATCACCAACAAAATCTCTAGGAAAACCCAAGCCAGAGCTGGCAACCCTAGAAACACGGAACTTGTGAAATGAGTTCTGGAATTTGGCCACAGTGACTCTTTCTGCACTGGGAGCCTCACTGCCCCAGCTCCCATGCGGGAGCACCAATATGGGGTGGATGACAATGCTCCCCCATGCAGGAGCAGGAAGAAGTGGAGCAACCTTCCTCAACTCAAACTCCAGCCTGCAGACTGGCATGAAGCCTTCAGGGTGGAAAGAGCCAGTGAGTGAAAAACCTGACTGGACCAAAACCACTGGAAGTTGGGTTATGTGACTCCCATCTGTTATGACTATCTTCATTTAAGTAATCCTTTAAAGGAAAAGTTTATCCTCTGATAGAGAATACTGTTTGTTTGTTTGTTTTCCTGAAAGAGAAAAGGCTTGTTTTGTTGAAGGAATGCACGCTTTGTTGGAGAAAGAGCCAGGTTGGTATCGTGGTTAGGAGTGCGGACTTCTAATCTGGTGAGCCAGATTTGATTCTACACTTCCCCACACACAACAAGCTGGGTGACCTTGGGCTTGCCACAGCACAGATACAGCTGTTCTGACCCTCACCTCCCTCACAGGGTGTCTGTTGTGGGGAGAGGAAAGGGGAGGGTGTTGTAAGCCGCTTTGAGACTCCTTTGGGTAGAGAAAAGCAGCACATAAGAAACAACTCTTCTTCATCTTCAGTAATATCAGGGCTCTCTCAGCCTCACCTACCTCACAGGATGTCTGTTGTGGTGAGAGGAAAGGGAAGGTGAATGTAAGCTGTTTTGATACTCCTTCTTATAGAGAAAAGCAGCATATAAGACTCTAACTCTTCTTCTTCTTCTTCTTCTTCTTCTTCTTCTTCTTCTTCTTCTTCTTCTTCTTCTTCTTCTTCTTCTTCTTCTTCTAGTTTAGTAAATAAATATATTGTGAAATTGACAGCACTCACCTTTGTGGAGATTGTGCAGCTCTTTGCAGATAATCTTATATTTTTCCCCACCCATTTATTTTGCATTCTGCCAAATTCTCTTATCGCCTTTGGCAAATGTGACTCCCCCAAACACCCTTAATGGTGCCAAGAAAAATGGACCAATGGGTGGAAGCCCTTGTTTTGCTGGTGAACATTGACTTCAATTCACAACCAATTACCTTGATTTACGTATGGATGGGAAACAAAAATGAGATTGACTTGAAACAAATACACACACAACACTTCAGCTGGAGTCCATAGAAATTCAACTGTTTGCTACAATGAGCAATTGATACCCTAGCATGCTAAAAAGACATATTACACTGAGCTCGCATCAATCATGTGGTGGTATAGAATATAAAGTCTCTGTAACAGGAGGATATTGTATGATGAATAATTTCCTCCTTGATTTTTTTTCATCCTAGTGTTTAGGTTTGATACATGACTGCTCAACACCTTGACATTTTAAAAATAGAATCCGGCTATTGCCCTGTGACATTTTTCATTCATAGAAGACAGCTCATCATGCCTTGTTTGTGAGACAGGGAAAGAGAGGGAGAAAGGATGGATAGATAGCTCTGTGTGATCTCTTAAAAAAAAGAAATGGCTTCTTTCTGCAGCATTTATCAGTGATGCAAAACAAATTGAAAAAAAAAATACATTAATTTCAATGGGAAAACCCAGGGTGAAGAAATAGGGTTTCAATTTCTTTTTTTTTTAATACCCTCAATATTAATGTACTAGATGTAAAGCCCATTGTATATAGGGATACAATGGGTGCTAGAAGGCCTCCCCCCTCCTGCCAGTCTCCGCAGCTTTGGGGCGGGCAAAGGAGCAGCCCCGCCATGTCTGCGATGCAGCAGGGTTACCCCTTTGGCCACCCCGAAGCCTTCCCCACCCGCCCCCCTTCTGGGCGACTCCGTGGCTTCGGGGCAGGCAAAGGACCATGGTTGGGAAACCATGAGATGGACATTATAATTTCTACATCATCCTAGGAGTGCTAGCTGGCTGAAAGGTTAATGATCATCACCATGTATTTCGGGGGGGGGGGGAGGAAGGGATATTTCCCCTTGTTTTTTCTTGGGTGTATTGAGTCAAGAGTGATGTTAAGCAGAACTGTACAGTTGAATGAACTGTGCTATGCAGTTTCTCTCTCCCTCTCTCTTTTTTGCAAATGGCGTATGTCGTTGCGGTGCAAATCAATAGACCTGAACAATTCTGTGAAAAGAGGAGGGAGACACTACATAAAAAGTGTGATTTGGCATAAAACTTTTATTGGGGAGTATTGGAGCTGATTATATGCCGCACATGCAGAGAAGTTAAAATTGATTTATATGGGTCATGGTAAGTGAAGACCAGTAAAACTGTTGTACCATGCCATGAGCCTTATGAAGTTTTATTGCTACTTGCTTTACAGGGAAAATCTTGAAATAAAATGCCATTCATGAGGAATTTCATTTCCATTCCCCACCCCAAACCAATAAAGGCTGACATGACTTGAAGCATTTCCAGGCTCTTCTACCAACATTTTTCTTGAGAGAGGAAAGTTGAAAGGTAGATGTGAGTTAAGGTGTATCTCTAGAGCTAACCAAAAGGCAAACACTGGGTTGGTGAACATACTGGGCTAAATACCAGGAGGGGACGTACACTGGTCCATACTGGGAAGAGCCATGGTTTGTTATGCAGAAGGCCCCAAGTTCAATCCTTGGCGTTTCCACTTAAAAAGATCAGGTAGTAGGTGATGTGAAAATGGAAAGGGATGAAGCCCTGGAGAGCTGCTGCCAGTCGGAGCAGACAACTGCCCTTGATAGATTGCTGGTCTGGTTCTGTATATGCCAGCTTTGGGTGTCCATGAGTTCATATGGAACTCTTCAAATGGTGATATTTTCCTCCACCTTATAGAGTCATTCACTAGCCCCAGTCTCCCTGTGCTTCAAGGAACTGCCCCATTTAGCACAAAAGTACTGCAGGATCCACATGCACTTGTTGTTGTCTCCTACAGAGTCAGAGGCTATTCTCTGACTGAAAGAAAGGTATTTTGCATGGAAAAGCATTTCAGTCTTTTAACTGGAGATGCTGGGAACCAAACCTTTACAGAGCAAAGCAGATGCTCTGTAACAGAGACACAGCCCCTCCCCTAAACCACGGTACTTCTTCTCACCTACTATATTTGCTGCAACGTCTACATGGTGAATCACTGCCGTCATGTCAACCATCAGGAATTATTTTAAATTTCTCATCCGTGCCGTTTTGACCTTTTCCTTTGGCTGCCTCTTTATCTCTATGCATGGGTATTTTCATGCAAAGGATTTGTGTTTTAACATGTTATGAGTGTTCCCCCAGGATTTTGAGATAGGGGTGCATACAAGTCCAGTTCAATTAGTCAACATTTGGATTCCTAATAGGAAAACCATCTAAACAATTTTTTCCTCCAAAGAGAAACAGCATGTGCCATTGGGTTGCAACCAACTCATGGTGTCCCCATTCATAGGATGGTTCAGGCCAGAGAGGAGCAGAGGTAGTTTGCTATTTCCTTCTTCTGCATAGCAACCCAAGTCATCCTTGGTGGTCTTCGATGCAGAGAGTGGCCACAGCCAACCCAACTTAGCTCCCAAGATCTGATGAGCTTGGGCTAAAATGGGCTGTTCCAGCTGCTACAAGTCAGATTGGAGATATCATTTTTTTTTAATGCTGACCCTGGTGCTAACACAATAGCACTGGTGCCTTTATAGCAGTGTCTGATCTTTATGATAGTTCTGAACCTATGAACACGATTTATTTATTCCGTTCATGTGACTTTTCAATGATGCTCCCCAAACTCTTCCCTGTCGAAGTCTATTATTCCTGGTGATGCAACTGGAGATCGTGAAAACTCTTTGGGTAGCAAATTGCAGATGAGCTCCACATGACTGCACATAGTTTGCACATGATTACAGTTCAATTGCAAAAAAAGAACAGCCATACAAACAATGAGTTCACTTTACCAGATAATAGTTGTAAATGGATTAGATGCATTTAAAATCATTTGCTTAAATTTGCTCTGTAAATATTTTCCAGTTATGAGCTCAAGCAAGACAGAGAGTGAGGGTTTTGGGTTATTATTACAATCTTTACATTGACAGGGTGGGGGCTGTCTTAAATATTCTGCAATTGAGTTTTTGATGTTCGGGGTTTTTTTCTTTAAAAAAGAGTGTTGGTATCATTTTGGATTCTTGGTCCAATGGCCCCTCTAGTCATCAATAAGACTTGTGTTTAGCACTGCTAAATTTCTCTTATTCTTATTAAGAGTCCATGAGGATAGTTGAGGCTTGCTTCTTTTGTCAGTGTGCCAATTTTCATTGCTTGATATGCTATTTATTTTATGCATTTCTTAATTTTAGCGGATTGTTTCCTGTTTGCATTGTGTTAACTGCTTTGAAGCCTTTCAAATAAAGGCGAGAAGAGATATCCCCTGCAGAAGGAACTAGTCATACAGATTCTGTTCTTTTCTGGTGTTTTAAGATGCCATTCTAATCAGCATTACATCTGTCTACTTAGAAACAGCACCCCCTTTTTTCCTTCTGCATTTGAAGACTTGAGTATGTATTTGTTTCCTGAATTGGGGCTAAATATCTCAGAAGAACAATCTCTTCTGGATTCAATCTGGGGATTGAGACCTCTGTTTAGATTCCTCCCACTGTTGAAAGAAAGGGGAGAAAATCTGCCCAATGCTGCCCATTAGTCCTGTTTGACCAATTATGCATGGGACGGGAAGTCCAGGCTGTCAGCGGCAGTGGAACAAATCCCCGATTGTGCATGACACCTATACCATCCTGGCCCCCTCCCAATCCTGGCCCAACTCAGGCCCTCAGATGGCCCTTGGTAAAGGAATGCGGATTATTCTGCATTCCCCATGGTGCAGCAGTCACCATCAGAGGCTAGGCCAGGTTAGCCCTGTACATAACCTACAGTGTCCTTGCATGGACACCAAACACCCTGGTCAGCTCCGCAGAGGCATGGAACTGAATGGAGTGTTTCCCCACGATGGTGGGATACCAGCATGCCACTTTCTTGCCATTGTGCAGTGGGGCTTGGTGCCCCCCACACCTGCCGCTGCCACACAGCACAGTGGGCTTTTCCAGCAACCTAAATTGATTCAAAAGAACAAAACCTGGAAAGCAGTTTGTGTGTATAAAGCATTGTCAAGTCACAGCTGACTACTGGGAACCCTGTGGGGCTTTCAAGACAGACAATAATAGAAGTGGTTTGCCATTGCCTGTTTCTGTGTAGCATCCGGGACTTGTTTGGTGATCACCCAACCAAATACTAACCAGGGCTGACTCTCTGTAGCTCTGGGCCTAGTCTGCACACAATAGATAATGCATTTTCAATGCACTTTAGAAGTAGATTTTCCTGTTCCGCACAGGAAAATCCAGCTGCCAAAGCACATTGAAAGTGCATTATCCTATGTGTGCAGAATGGGCCGAGGACCATCCAGGTCAGGGTAGAAAGAGGTTGAGAAGTGGCAAATGTTGGAAATTTTGTGATTTTTGTTAAACTATCGATTCTCAGTTGATTCCTGTGCTTTTCAGAGGGCTTGGATCAAAATGGTTTCCTGATTCAAAGAAGAGCTCTCAAAAAGACAAATAAATTTGGGATGCAACCTTTCTTGGGAACACTTTTCTGGGAGTAAACCCCACTTAAGGTTAGATTGCTCACATGATTTTTTTTGCGAGTGTACTACATTGGCACATTTTCTATGAACCTCCAGTAGTGGCTGATGGTGAAAAGGGGGCAGTGAAATCATGCTGGTGAGGGGGATCCCTCATTGAAGTCTAGTGACTTGGGACGAGTTCAATTCCCAATCCTATGTGGCAGAACCAAGCTGTTCATAAGGCCCTTTTCCCTGTCTTTTAAATTGAGGTTATTATAATCTGGAAAACATTTGTGTAGCTTTTTTTCCTCCCAATTAATTAAAATAATCAAAGCGATGTACAAACCTGACCCTCTCCTTTATTGTAGTCAAAGCTTTCAGAGGTGTCTTTTAAAGAGCAAGATCAAGGAGAACTTTCCCTAGCAATTTAAGTTTAAATGTCCCCAAAGAAATTGTAAGTCAAACTGAGAACTGTTATTAATGGATGCAACCCAGGCTCGCGGTGGGCATTCAGTGGAAGGGAAGGGGTTGGGAGGTTTTAAAAAACAAAACAAAACAGAAACCGCCATAATTTCGCAGTTGCCTTCTGGCCATATGGGAGACAAAATATAATTATATTAGAAAACATTATTGTTTTTAACAGAGGGAATTATTAATTGGAAAAGAGCTGTAAGAGGTATAAATGTGTTCTTGTTAAAGATGAAAAACAGCTTCACTTTTAATTATGTCCACTGAGACCACCGTGGTGATAGAGAGGGAGACAGAAGGCATATCTCAGAATTGTTGGCCCCAAACAGTTTGTAAAATTATACTAAGGGTTTGCAAGGAGGACAAAGTACAGTGGCACTGTCGCAATGGAGAAAGGGGACATAAAGTTGGCCACTGTTGGTAACAAAGAGCTCTCCTCCATCTTAAAAAAAAATCTCGATGAAATAGGATACTATTATTATATGGTTTCATTTCCTATTCTGTATTTCAACTCAAAATGTCAATTATTTACAATCGGCTGGATCAGGGTAAGATATACTATCCTGACTTCACTGCACAGTTCCAGCTATGAAATCCTGTTTCCTGGATCATTGCTTTCAATTGTGAAGTCCAGTTTATGTGATGTGATATGCTGACTTCATTGGAGTTTTTTCTTTGCCTCTCTACTCGGTTTTATTGCCTTATTCTAGGACTGCATTACATTGAATCACATTACGCTGCTTTAATAGTTCTGTAGACCGCCTTGAAGATGAGCAATAAATGAAGCAGGCAGGCAGGCAGGCAGACGATAGATAGATAGATAGATAGATAGATAGATAGATAGATAGATAGATAGACAGACAGACAGACAGACAGACAGACAGACAGACAGACAGACAGACAGACAGACAGACAGATAGATAGATGGTGTCTCTCTCCCCCCAACAAACATTTTGGTCTTGATTTTGGTTTATTTGTTTATTTATTTACTGCGGCAGTATTAATTGTGGTTTTAAATTATGGTCTTAAAAAAAATAACCAAGTAATCCACGGTGAGTTCTACAAGATAGAAAAAGGACTCAGAAATGTTTAAACCAACCAACCAACCAAATGGCTTCAGATGGCATGAAAAGAACACAATTAGGGGAAATCAGTAACAAAAAAAGTGAAATTAAAAAAAAGAAACACCTCAGATTGGATAGGAAATCAAAAAGAGACAAAAGGACGCACCATGTTTACTCAAAAAGAAGATGACCCTGTATGGAAGACAATCATCCCTAGAAATGTCCCACTCAGATACTAGTACTGAACTTAACTGCATTAGCACAGGGATTAAACAATGTACTTTTAAAGATAATACTAGTCCCTTGTTTGCAACATATGTGCTCTCTTACAGTGCAGAAATGGACTGTAACCGCTAAGCACCACTCCTGTGTTGCCTCTCATTTGTAGGTTCACTTCACTTCAGATCCTTTCTCCATAATGACACTTCCTAATTTTGGACTCATTTGGAAAAAGAGGAGAGAGAGAGAGAGAGAGAGAGAGAGAGAGAGAGAGAGAAAGTGAGCCAAGTGGCAATTTGCATAAGCATCACTTTAGTTAGCTACAACTATCGGAATTAATTATCTGAAATAGAAAAGGAAAGATCAAGGGAAAGGGGAGAAGGGAGGGAGAAGAGCCTCTTGCAGCCATTCACCTGATGCAGAAAAGACGGATTGCTCCTGCTATGACTTAGAGGCACCCGCCAAGCACAGTGACAAAGCAAATGGATTTGCATGAATGCCCCCCCCCGCAAATCCATTGAAAAAGATTTGTTTCAAAGGACCAGAAGGGAAATCGCCAAGTAGCAACATAATTATATGTACCAAGACATGTCAGCAATAAATGCTGTTTGATTCTCGGGGAAAATAATTAAATTAAATTAACATATGCAGAGCAGCCGAGATCGTCAGCAAATTGGAAGCTATGGCACTGGCAGGGGACTTTTAAGATACAAGCAGTGCCGCCCTCCTAAGCCCTGTTGTATTTACTATTGTAAATGCACTGAATTTGGCTTATGGTGGCATTGTAAAGGATGGGGATTTATAGGTATTTTACCAGGTTTACATCACGCCCAAACGTCTCCGGAAGGCTTTCTGTCCCATCCACAGATTATAGCAAAGGCATGACCATGCATCGGTTTATAAGAAATAACCAATGTGTTTGTACTTCACAAATAAAACCAGGGGTCTATTCCAGAATATATGTGAGCTTTAACATTATCTATTGACTGGGTATTCATGTGTCATGTTCATGGGTCTAGGGAGGCAGCAATCATACGTGTTGGGAGTGTAACCAGATGACAGTTCTGCCCCTGAAAATAAACAAAGGGGGGGGGGAAGCCCCTCAGTTGATCCTATGGGAGTGATGCTCCGGGGGGGGGGGTTATGCTGGCGGGGATTCATGGGAATTGTAGTCCATGGACATCTGTAGAGATACAGTTTGGCCACCCCAGGTTAGGGCACTCTGTATAAGCATATGTGAGTAGTATTTTAGCTCTAGGGTGTTAGGAGAATTGAAGGTGCTTTGTTTTGTTTTCTTTAGGCTCTTTAGGCTAAAGGGGGGACTTGGAGGATGGTAGGAGAGTGTTCCCCCCCCCTCTTTTTCTTTTGTAGATTCTGGGAGAATGAAGGCCAGAGGGCAGAGAAGCAGAGGTTTCTCCAGGGCACTCACATCTGGCACCTTTAAAAAAGGGTTTTGCTTGTGTTAAGGGAAAGAGCTATTGTAACACTTAGACCGTTTACGCACTGGGAACTTCACTGCCCCAGCTCCCATGCAGATGAGATGCACCAGGTCAAATGCTCCCCTGTATGGGTGCAGGAAGAGGCGGGGCAACCTGCCACGACTAAAACTCCAGCCTGCAGCCCGGCATGAAACCTCTAGGGGAGAGCAAAAAAAAAAATATTAGCTGGCCTTTGCACTTTTTCAGAACAGAGGCTGCAGTTCCTCACACACACCCCAACACCCCTCCCAAAACACACACACAGGCAGAGCAAGGCAAAGAGGGTCCAGATCTCTCTATGTAAGAGGATCATTCTAATAGTCTAAAAGCATCATCATGGGGAACTCCGTTATCCGTAAGTACAGCTATCCACATGTGAATAGTGATGCGGATTATGGATGGAAACAAAACAACAGCTTGGCTGCACACAGCTGTTTCATTCCATCTGGCTCATTCTGCTCATTCTTATAAGCGCCCCCCCCCCCACACCAATATGGCTATTTCCCATGTTGGGTCCCATGATCCCCAGCATAGCCTTTTGGGGGGTGATCTTTTTCAGTGACAACAAGACAGCAGGAGGGGTAAAAAAAAAAAGTTCACCTCCTTGCATGTTATTTCCTTGTTTGGAACAATTCCGTACACCAGCTCTTGCCAGCTCTTCGAGGGATACCTGGATGTGGCTTTAATAATGTATGAAATGGAGGAAATGTGAGGAAATTAATCACAGTGGCACCCAGGGTTCATGCCTGTGTGTGTGATAATCTTACCAGCAGAAAGCTCCCCCAAGTTTCCTGGTGCTGACTCCCGAAGTTTGCTTTTCGTTAATGTGACAATATGTGCAGTAATGAGATGGCCAGGTTACAGCCGTGTGGAGTGACACTTCCACTGGTTCAATGAGAGAACTGTTCTCTACCTTATAATTAGAATGAAATTCTCAGGGGTTGTACCCCAAATGTAAGAGAGCCTCCCTCCTCACCCACAGTTTTCATAAATATAGAAATGACTTCACCCTAGAAGCAACGTCTTGAGGATTTGCCTCTGGGCCCCCGAACACATTTTCCACGTTCCTAGTTGCTTAGGCACGGCTTGGTGACAATGCATTATTTAATTTCAAAAACCCTAAATACCGCTCATGTTTCATGTGAGGTGGTTGAATAGAAATAATGTCAACATCATAAATAAGTGCTGAGAATTTCCTTCGCTTCTGTGGGATTGCCTGCTCTTCTTTTGACATTCAGTGATAATGCCTTCAGTTATCCCATGTGAAACAAACTGTTCATTGTCTCAACCTTTTTATGAGTTTTCTTCAGCAGTTGGAATGTAGGAGATATTTGAATGGAAGCCACATACGATAGATACTCTAGTGAGGGATAAAATGAGGCACATTCAGGAAGAAATGCTAGCAGGATCCATCCCCATGACTACCGTTTCAAAGGGTACAAGCCCCCCTCCCCCAAACTGTATAGATACAGAGTTTTATTCTGAAAGTTTTTATACTTTTTATACTTTTAATACTTTTTATACATTTTATATATATTTTTATGCTTTCTAATTCTTATGGAATTGCCATACCAGATTTAATACTGAATGAATGTGTGGTAGGTAGGTAGGTAGACAGACAGACAGACAGACAGACAGACAGACAGACAGACAGATAGATAGAGAGGCAGGCAGGCAGCAGGCAGGCAGGCAGCAATCCTGTTTATTTCCAACCTCCAGGTGGTGTCGGGAGATCTTATGGGATGAAATCTTGTTTAATGGATGAAATCCTGTTCATTGGATCATTGTTTTCAGTTCTAAAATTCAGTTTGTGATTAAATATGCTGTTTTACTGGATTTAAAAAAAATTATATCCAGGTGTGGTTTTTTTTACTTTTATTATATTGACTGGAGACAAAACCTGTTGCATTCAGGAATACAATAGGTGCTAGATAGGTGGGTGGTGGTGGAAGAACTCTGCAGATGGCCTGACCCTCCCCCGGGACTTGGAAATGCTGCAGGCTGGAGACCCACAGGCAGGGAACTCACTGGCAGGGGCAGCTCTCACGCAGTAGGGATCTGTAGCCTCTGAACCTCAGAGGGAAGTAGAAGGAGGAGGAGGTGGTCAGGGGTGGGGGGACAGAAGTTAATTGGCTGGCTGATGGACTGACAGGCAAGCCAGTTGGAGGAGGAGGCACTCAGGGGCAGGACAGCCACCCTGATTGGGTGTTAAGCACTGAGTGGCATTTAACCCATGAGACCAGCTCCTCCTCCTAGGTCTTACCAGAAATATTAAGTGGAACGGATTCTCATTGCATTGCTGTAAACGGCGGTGAGTTTCAGTGAGGAAGGTAACCAATAAATGAAGTAGACAGACAGGTAGGCAGGCCTGTCTTTGTGTATGTGTAAATTGTTAATTGTTAACGGATAATCCTTCAGGCGTTCTTTTGTCCCTTTGTGGAAAATATTGTTACCTCATCTCTTGAATGTCATACTTCACATTCTCTGAACCAAGTGGGAGTCTTGTCTAGTTGACTCCAGTGGCCTTTGGATCTCATCTCCATTTACCACCAATTACATCTGAAGAACATTTCAGAATGTTTGACGGCTTCCAATGAGGCTGAACAAGAATATACAAAATCGCAATTAACAGTACTTAAGGATTCACTTCACTTAATTTTGAGGAAATGGGCATGGTTTCCTTAAATGGCTAATTGAAATGACATTTGTAAACCATTACGGACTCTAAATTATTGTATGTGACAATCTCCCTAGGCATAGCTTTTAACTGGCTACAACTAAGCAGGGAGGAAAAGGCACATTTTTTTTGAAAAAGAAGTAGTTCAACCCAGAAAGTGCACTTAACATTTTGTTGCTCACCTTGTGCTGGATGAGTCTGTATCAGATACAAGGATTTTTTTTTGTGTGTGAAAAAAAGTATAATCATATAATCCAATCCTATTTTTCACCACACTAAGGTAAAATATTGAGGGGAAAAGCCATTTCATCAAGGTTTTATACTACTAATGATCATATGTTGGGAGGATAGGTGTTACCAGACAAATCAGACAAACCTTAGGAGGGGTAAAGATTTACCTAAACAGTATCATGAAATGCCTTGATATCACTTCTAACATTTGATTACACAGCCATTGTGGCATCACAGGATACTTTTTTGCTCCCTCCCCAATTCCCTCCATACCCCTTTGAGCAACAACAAGAGGGTGAGACTGAAGATGGGACCTTCCTTCTGTAAGGTATGTCTGTGAAGAGATGGAAAGGAACTAAAACTATTGACAGCTGTAAACAGTAGCCCTTTTAGTTATTTTGTTTTTGCACTATGTCCACATATATGGAATGAATATGCTACGTGCTATTTTTGCTATAAATGGGACCAGAATTTCTTCTGAATAGGTCATCACATGGATTTACAGCTCTCCATACCAGACTGGAGATGAAACTAGGGTATATGGATGCCAAGAGTGTTGACCATGTGTTGACCCTGTCAGAAGAAATGGCAAGATAAATGTATTGCATGTTGATATGTGCAATGAAACACAACTCCTGAAAAAGACCTATGTCTCTCTGTTTCCAGAATCCCTTTCAGAATTACTTCTGATTGCATCAGAATTCAGGACATTGATGTGTAGCACAGAAAGAAATCAAAGTACAATGACAAAAACGTGACAGGGGGAATTGTCACTTCCCTGATGATTACATGTTATTTATAACTGTTGTATGGACCTTCCTCTTCCTCCCAGGGTCACAGAATAGTATAGGTTGATGGTCATCAATTTTCTCATCAGAAGACTACTGTGAGATAGTTTACACTTAAGTACAACTACACCAAGGTTGCTTATTAAGCTTCGTGGCCAACCGATATTCTTGTCATTTAATAGGACAAGAGAAGAAGAGGAGGAGAAACTGGCTTTTTGTTCCCCACTTTAACTGCTCGAACGAGTCTCAAAGCAACTTATACTTGCCTGCCCTTCCTCTCCCCACAGCAGGCACCTTGTGCGGTAGTTGAGGATGAGAGATCTCTGAGGGAACTGTGCCTGGCACAAAGTTACCCTGATGATTGTACGTGGAATCAAGACCGGTTCTCCAGATTAAAAGTCGCTGCTCTTAACCACTACACCAGGGGTAGTCAAACTGCGGCCCTCCAGATGTCCATGAACTACAATTCCCAGGAGCCCCTGCCAGCTTTCGCTGGCAGGGGCTCCTGGGAATTGTAGTCCATGGACATCTGGAGGGCCGCAGTTTGACTACCCCTGCACTACACCATGCTGGCTCTCGAAGCAGCTGAAAGCAGCATGCATCAATTTCCCTTCCTCCATTTTACCTTCACAATAATGCTGTGAGGAGGTTAGGATAGACCGAGTGACAAAGGGGTGAGAGAGTCACAGTCACCCTGCAAGCTTTATGGCCCAAAAGACAATGGAAGCTGAGTCTCTCAGATCCTAGTCCAACTCCTAAACTACTACTCCAAATGAGTTAGGGATATGAATCCTAGTGTTTGTAGCTGAAGCGCAAGCCCTAGTCATTAAGCTACATGGGCTCTACTGTTCTGCGTAAAGATTCCAGCAACAACCGCTTGCGTTCTTGGAAGGGAATGTTTCCACCGGCAACACATCACAACACTCAAAATATATTAAAAGCGGCTTAAGGAAGCGGCTTCTTCAGAATCTGAGTAAATGTCTATGAATAAGAGCGTATGTCTTGAGATGAAAGTGGCTGAACAAAATACACTCAAAAAAAGGAGGATGATATAGAGAGAGGGGATTAGCAGCAACCTTTCCCTTATGAAACCTCAGGTTGCAGGGAAATTGTGCGTGTGGGGTGGGGGTGGTGGGTGGAACGCAAGGATGTAATATGTGTGAAAAAGATTAAATGGAAGGGAAATGGCACCTGGCAAAGGTTACAAAGCATGCTGAGTAGGTTAGTGAGGGATCACAGCATCGAGCTTCAAATGGGAGAGATCAAAGGTAGAGGAGACCAAAGGTAGAAACAAAAGAGATAATTACAGATAGCAAGATTATTGGGATTAACATGAATAATAATGTTTTGCCTCTACATAGCACTTAAGAACATTCAAAGGCATTCTGATCTCCTTTTGTTTTTTTAAAGTGTAAAATATTTTCATATTCCAGGGTATGATATGAAGGGGTGTGATGCACCATCATTGAAGAAGCTCACCAGGTTGAGGTCTCACTTCATCCATGGCACGGAACTTCTAGACAGCCCTGTAGATTGGATCGAGCCAGGTTTTTCTCTTAGTCTTGCCCAGTTCTCCTCCCCTGGCCATACAAACCACACAATCTCTAGCAAAGGGGAGACATTCTTCCCTTGTACCAATAGATCTAACCAATGTAGTAGTAGTGCAAAAATTATTTATAACCTCTCTTCCCTGGAGGCTCATGGTAATAAGCAACATGTATAATAATAAATTAACAAACTACTCATTATAATAATAACATTCAATTATACATTTAAATCACTCCGATGCATCCTATTGTCTATCTTCAGGTGGTAAGGGCAATGTAATATCCTGGACCTCCATCAATTGAGAAGAGTCCAGGATCACACCCATGCTTTTGATGGTGACTGAAGTTATTTTTTACCATCTTGGCTGGATTCACCTTCAGTCAGCTGCACTTGTGCCAGTTCATCACAGCCTCCAGACAACTGACCAATGAATTTGGGGTGTAGATGGATGGGTATTTATCCACAGACTCAGC
Organism: Paroedura picta; assembly: GCF_049243985.1. Lineage (NCBI taxonomy): Eukaryota > Metazoa > Chordata > Lepidosauria > Squamata > Gekkonidae > Paroedura > Paroedura picta. The sequence goes on along the minus strand of NC_135382.1, from coordinate 27,671,398 downwards.
TGGGTGTCATCTGCAAATTGTGTGCTTCCCTGGATTCCATGAAGGAAGACGAGCAGGGTATAAATGCGAGACACAAATAATAACTAAGGGGCATTTCCCACGGCTTAAAAATAGCACAATGGTAGCTGATTGAAAACGCTACTAATTTGCCATAACGCACGACGTCGTAAACAATCTGCAACAATCCTGAAACCGAACCGCCAAAAGCGCTTCGTTGTAGCGCTTCTAGGGGAATCCAGAAAACTGGATTCACCCTCCGGATAGCGATACACTCCTGCAACCAATCTGCAACACTAGCGCTAAAGACCTGTGCGTTACCATTGTTGCGGGTTCTTCAAAGTCCCTCCTCCCGAGCCTGTCCTCCAAACTTCCGGCGAACTGTTCGCCATTTTTTTTTTCTCCGAGCGAGCGGGGATCTACGAGGCAACGGGACAGCGACTGGCTTTCAAGCACGATCACTTTCGGAAATTCTGCCCGGACACCACAAGAGTTTTTCACAAGCACAGTGGCACACACCGTCACGTTCCCAAAATTTGCCCAAAGCTTAAAACCCCGTCTACCATCGGCCAGTCCTAGCAGAGTCAACGTACAGGGAGCATTTTAAAAAATTTTCCTCTGAGCGTGCCAACGAACGGTCGCCGCTCGCGGTCTCCTGCTTAGCTTACAGGGGTTCAATAGACATGATTCGTGGTGATATCATGAGGGGCGGCTTATGTGTAGTGGGTCTTTGTGTGGTTCCCGGTGCGTGCTTGTGCTTGGGTGCGGACAACCCCTTCCATTGGCGGCTAGACCTCCGGCAAGCGGAGTCGCCGTCCCCCGTTCATTTTAAAAAACATTCCTCTGAGCGTGCCAACGAACGTACGCCAGTAACATGTCATGTTTGGTTGATTTATGCTGTGGCTGGTGAATATTATTGGGGAACTGCCGAGTACTGCCGCACTTGCTCTCGGTTGAACACCGGCATGCGTTTGTGTAATGGCGGACATTTTCCTAAAATGGCTCCCGCTGCATGTTCAAACTGCTCTTCTCGCGTGTAAACGAATACGCGCATGCGTTAAGTCAAACAACAAGGGCGCCAATCTGGCCATTAGGAGCAGATCCTGTTCCCGCGCGAGGAGTTTTGAACGTGACATGTGACCTGATGTGGCCAATGTGCGTGTCCCCTGCTGCCCTCCACCAATCAGGAGCCGGCTAGTCCCTTTGTCTTTGTGTGCGGGAAGGTATATGATCCGTTGCACCCTGCACCTCCCACCACCATTTTGCTCAGCTACTAGCGAAAGCAACATGGAATCGTCTTCTCAAGCCTCGTCCGTCCCTGCAACCGGCCGTGGCCCTACTTGGAGGGACGCGGAGATCAGGGACCTGATCGGGATTTTCTCGGAGGAGAAAATCCAGGACGCGTTCCAGTCCTCCCACAGGAATAGGGAGGTTTTTGAACAAGTGGCTATTAAGATGCGCGCCCTGGGCCACAACAGGACCGGCCTTGAATGCCGGTCGAAGACCAAGACAATGAGGGCAGAGTATATGCGTGCCGTGAACCATAATAAGGGTTCCGGCAACGAAAAGGTTACCTGCCCCTACTTCGAGGAGCAGCGCCAGCTGTACGGGGACGGGGAAGGATCCGGCAGGCCGAAGCGCGTCGGCCGGAGCCTTAAGGTGGTTCGGAAGCCGGCTGCCCCGGTCGAGGAACCACCCGCTGAGGAGGATCCCGGCGAGGGAACCTCGTCCAGCTTTCGCCCTCCACCCCCCGTCCAGCAACGAGCCGCGGAATCGGTAACGCTGGACCTGATCGCCATCGCTCCTGGGGAGCAAGAGGAGGCTCCTGAGCAAACGCCCCTTGCCTCCGGTAAGTGATTTTCTTTTTATTTTATATTTCCTTTTGAGCAAATGTGTGTTCTGACGTTTGGGCATCGTTTTCTCGTGTGTTCGTTGCAACGCATAAGATGGTAGGCTGTGGAGTGCTTGCTGTGGTTACTATTTGAAACGGTTTTAATTTTATAATTTTATAATTTAATTTTTAAAAGATTTTAAAAGAAGGTAGGCTGTGGAGTGCTTGCTGTGGTTACTATTTGAAACGGTTTTAATGTTATAATTTAATTTTAATTTTTAAAAGATTTAATAAGATGGTTGGCTGTGGAGTGCTTGATGTGGTTAGTATTTTAAACGGTCATGTTTAACCCACAGCCCCAAAATATTTGCTGCATGCCTCGCCCATAGGCCTTCTGCAGTACTTTGGCTCACTACTTTGGGAGCTTGCTTTGTGGTTCATGGTGTATGCTTGCTCATTTTTCACTATTTTCTGCTCTTGTCCACAGAGACACAGTTGCCAGGGACGGGGCCCCTAGAGTCTCCAGCAGCACCTGACGTGGATAGTGATTCGGGGGCATCAACTAACATTGGTAAGTATTAGTAAAAATAGGGGGGGGCTGTTTTAACTGCTTTGTGCTTTTCTGTTTGTGCAGGGCAGCAGCACTGCTAAGAGAAAGAAGAGAGTCCCTCTGCGTTGCTGGTGTAGGCTTTGAAGCTGGCTTTGCCACCCTTTGGTCCTAGATCTTTTTTTTTTCCTTTTTTTGCAGATTTCATACCCGGAACACAGGAGGAGGAACAGCCTGGGGTGCTTGGACCTCCTGCCCGGCGCAGGCGGATACAGATTCAAGATGGTGAGCGTGCATGACCTGTTCCTTTCGAGCCATAGCTGCAGGACAATGTCGCTAGGCACTAACCATGTGCTCCCTTTTAATTGTTGAGAGTCCTGCTGTGAAAGTAGGCAAAAGTAAAAGCACAACATGGGCAAACAAACAATAGCCATGTGCTCACCGGGGATTGTTTAAATTCTTGGCAGGAAAACACGGGGACAAAAAAGGACACCATGTCCACCATGGTGTGTTTTGACTTTTTTGATGTTACTAACAGTTTTGTTTCTCATTTTTTGCCAACAGAGGTTCTTTCAGATGAGGAGGAGGAACCACCCCTGCCTCCAGGCAGCCCACCACCTAGAGGTGCGCTCCCAGCAGAGGAGAGGCTTACGAGGGAACGCGGCAGGCTGAGGCGCGTCTCCGTCTTGACAAGCGTGGGAGAGAGGCTCCTTGAGCACTGCTATGAGGAGTCACGGCGTGCCGCGGCCGCTGACCAAGCCATGCTCACACTCATTGCCCAGGAGGGGAGAAAATTGAGGGCAGTCCTTAGAGAGACAAACCAAATCCTACGCGAAGGCGTGGAGGAGGTGCGACTGATAAGGAGACTCATGGAGAGGGCAGTAGCGGTCATGGAAAGGGCCTACCCTCCACAAATCGCCCCCCCACCACCACCCACACCAACACCACCACTTCCAGCACCCACCCCACCAACTCCCTCTCAGAATGCCTCCACCCAAACAAGAAGGAGGACTATTCTCGGAAAGAGAAAAATTAAACCAGCAGACAAGTACTCCCCCTCCTAGTTTTGCCCACTTTTTCTATTTCATGTTATCTGTGTTTTGTTGTTTGTTGAATAAAGTTTATATTTTTGACTCTGTCTCTGTGTACCCTACTGTAGAATCTGCAAGGCTGAAAGCGGCCTCTCTAGTGATTGTGTATATTGTGGTACTGCTGTGTGGGTTGGAGGTTGGAGGGGTGTTAGTTCAAGGAGTTTTAGGAGTGTGGTGTGGGGTTAAATATGTGCGAGTTTAAGAAGTCACACTGGAGTCTTGTTATAAAATTTGTAATAACATTTTATTTTAAACAACATTTTAACAGGGGAAAAACATTAGGGAATGAAACTTGGAGCCCCACCAGCACCACCCCCCCCCACCCCCCTGGAAAACCTATTTTTTTTAACAAAGGTATACATTTAACAGGGGAAAAACATTAGGGAATGAAACTTGGAGCCCCCCCCCCAACCCCTACCCCAAAACACAAACAGGAAACAAAACTCAGTTCCCACCGCTCCCCTCCCCAGCCCCTTCCATCGCCCTAACTCTCCTGCACAGCCGTCCCACGGTCCCCCTAACTTTGCGCCGGAAGAGCTCTTCGTCCTCCTTCTTCTTAACTGTGGGGAGGGAGAAAAAGTACACATTAGTACCACACATATTTTCAAATTTCTTTAGTTTACATGCATACACTTTTAAGTGGCCTTAGCCACAGTGTGAGATGAGTTGGGCAGTGGGGAACATAACCTACGTTCTTCCGCCTCCCTCTGTTGCCTGTGCTGCTCAATCTCCCCTTTCAGCTCTGCCACTTGAGCCTCCAGGGAAGTAACTCTGGCCTCCATGGCACGCAGCCTTGCCTCCACAGTTTCAGCTATAGAAATCAAACAAAGAATTTAATAACACTTCAAATGGGAGCATCACAGCAGGCTCCCATATGGCTCCATGGGGGTACACACACATGGGTCTCCCGCACAGGCATAAAACTCTCACCTGCAGCCTGTCCCGAGGTGGAAGGTCCCTCTTCCTCCCCCTCCTCACGCTCAGGTGCTGTTGCCAGCTTGGATGGTGATTGTGTGGCTGGGCAAAGAAAAAGACAAATCATAATTAAAAGCACACAAAACAGAGATGAAACACAGCTGGTGGACACACCACAGTTAGAGTCTAAGCGCATAACCAAAGTGGTTCTACAGTACTGGCTGGCTAAGTCTGAGGGGGTTGACAGCATCTAAATACTTTCTCGAATTTCATTGGGGACAGTAGGGGAAAGAGGCAGCTAGTCATTCCATGCATGTTTAAGGGCAAAACACAACGAGGGCAGCACTCACCCATATGCCTCCTCATGTCCAGGGGGGGCTTCCCAGCCTTCTCCCATATTTTAACCATCTGGTCGTGGAAGACCGTCCTCCCACTTGGCTGCGGGATCCCCCCCCCCACTGTTCCAGACTGTTTAGGAAGTCCAGCTTAAGGCGCTTGAATTTTGTCCGGACCTGCTCCCAGGTCCGGACGTAGCCCCTCTCCCTCAGCTTTGAAGCCAACACCAGGTAGGCACCCTTGGTGTGGCAATGGGTGCTGGCCATTAGGCGGCCAACACTTTTTGATTGTAGCACAAGCTCCAGAAGTGCCTCAGCCTCGGCGCGCTGCCAGAAGGAGCCCTTCCGTGGCTTCGGCATCTTCGGAATGACGGTTAGGGAACGAACGTGCGTTGCTCCGATCGACCACCCCGTTTTTTAAATGTATCAAAGCTGCCCACCAATAAAATTATTCCTTGGAACATGAGTGGATTGATCCTCCGGTTTGACAGGGGTCGCCAATACTTCCTGGCTACCCGCCTCCCCGAACTTTCCCCATTCAGCGCTTCCGTATTGTGTTTGTCAATTTCAGTGGGGAGTTAGCATTTAGGGCTGTCAAAGTGCTTTTGGACCAGAGAATCCCCGTTTTTTTGCTGGCAAAGTACACAAACCGCACAAGACAAGGTTAAACAAAGAACACAAAACTTTATTCAACAACAGAGTAGGAAAAACAATTAAACACGCCTCCTGTTTCTGTAGATGTGGGTGGCTATGGCGTCCCGAACCTTGCACCCCTCAGCATATATCCTTTTTCTCCTTGCTTCAGGGATGTCCTGTGTATCCTGAAGGACTACAGGTTCAGGTTCGTCCTCAGGGAAGGGGATGTTATGTCCCTTGTCCTCGCATATGTTGTGCAAAATCACACATGCGATTATCAGCGGAGTCACATTGTCAATATGTACATGGAGTCGTGACATTAAACAACGGAACCGTGACTTCAAACGTCCAAAGGCACGCTCCACTACATTCCTTGCCCGGGAGTGACTGAGGTTGTAGTGGCTCTGCACGTCCGTCCTTGGCCGCTTGTAGGGAGTCATGAGCCAGCGTCGTAATGGGTAGGCTCCGTCCCCGAGGACCAACGCCGGCACACGCACGCCCTCAATGGTGGCGGTGGGGTTTCCTGGAACAAAGACCCCTTCGTCCATGGCTTTCCTGAGGTTGGATTCCCTGAAAACAAGGGCATCATGCCTCCTGCCACTCCACCCCACCTCGGCATCGATAAACCGGCCGGAGAAGTCCACTGTTCCTTGCAGGAGAACAGAGCAAAAGTCCTTCCTGTTCCCGTACTCTTTTATGCTTCCCCCGGGGGCACGGATAGGGATGTGGCTTCCATCGACGGCCGCAAAACAATGCGGGAATCCAAGCCTGGCAAACCCGTCCATACTCTGGAATAAGGGAAAGAAAAGAATATAAGCCATGGCATGTCAGCGTGGGGTGTATCGCGTCTTCGTTGCTGACCTGTCAAACAAGAAAAAAAATTTAAAGGGCAAAGGGGATAGAATGACACTCACCGCTCCAAGCCGGTCTCCGAGGCACACGACTTTGCTGAACAATTCCGCCTCCATGGCGAGGCAGAACTCCTTAAGGATATCGCCAACCGTAGTGACTCCGAGTCCGAATTGCTGGGCTACTGTCCGGAAGTACTGAGGGGTGGCCAAGTACCACAATGCGGCAGCCACCCTTTTTTCAACTGGAACGGGGCGCCGCATGCCAGTGACTTGCCTCTCCATGCGTCCACGTAGAGCCTCCACGAGTTCAAAAAATGTCCCCCTCGACATCCTGAAGTTGGCAATCCAGTGGTCATCATCCCAGCGAGTCCACACAAAATTCTCCCACCAGTCAGAGGATCGTTCGTCCACCCAGAACTGTCTGGGGAACCGGACCTCTGCCAGAGCTTGCCAGCGTTTCTTGGCCGCCATGGTTACCCTTACAGAACGTCTTCTGCTGCTGGTCAGCGTTCCGGCCACCCGTTCTCGGTACTCCGCGATAGCAGACGTCCGACGCGACAAGGCGATATTCATGCGCTGGACCACCGCGAGCATGTAAGCCAGCAATTGAAAAATAAGCCTCTCCATTGCAACGTTGACCTGTGCTGCGGGCAGTAGGCTACGCAAACAAAAGAGTGAGGCCGACCGCGTGTCTGCCCAGGTGCATATAAGCAGGTAACCTGTGGGCGTGTACTGTGGGCGGGGATTAACCAATCAAACATGTCAATGCATCTGGTTCCTAGAAAACAATAGAAAACACGTTCCAAGGGCGCCAATGATTGGACGATAACGCGTTGCTACGGGGTTTCCTGGGTTTTTTAAAAAAAAAGGGAACCCCGACAAGTTCGGCTTCAGGGTCGAGGTCAAAGGTGTGCCTGCAGTTTGATTGACGGGCACGGGAGGCCAGAAGCGCTAAAAAGGGACCTCCTTTGTAGCGATAAGATGGAGAACCGGAAGCCTGTGGGTTACGAAAGTGGCGAGAAGTGAAAGTGCCAAATTCCGCAAAAACCGCAGCTGTGCGTTACGGGCACGGCTAGTTACATTTCGCTACTTGAAGTAGCGCTTTCACAAACGGCAACCAAATAGCAACTTTGAGCTCTGTGCGAAATGGCCCTAAGTCTCACTAACAGACAAGAGGTCAGCATGGTGTAGCTGTTAGAGTGTCTGCCTGGGATCTGGGAGCCCCAAGTTCAAATTGCTACTCGACTGTGTAGCTAAGTGTGTGATGTTGGGTCACTTCTCTCTCTCACAGACACACACACACATCTTAATTTACCATACAAGGTTGTAGTGAGGATAAAATGGAGAAGGGAAAACAATATTCTCCACCCTGAACTCCTTAGACAAGGCTGGGATTTTTTTTAATGAATTAAATATAAACAAAGTGGGTTTATACAGCAGTGGAATAGGCTGCCTAAGGAGGTGGTGAGCTCCCCGTCACTGGCAGTCTTCAAGCAAAGGTTGGATACACACTTTTCTTGGATGCTTTAGGATGCTTAGGGCTGATCCTGCGTTGAGCAGGGGGTTGGACTAGATGGCCTGTATGACCCCTTCCAACTCTATGATTCTATGATTCTATACTGAATCAGACCATCAGCCTCCCCAGATGTAAATATTATGTAGCTTATCTCTTCGTTGGTTAATGTGATAATTGGTGGGCAAGTGCTGATGTATGTTGCTAAAGATCCTACCGGTCAGAATGTTTTCACTGTTCTATGTGTTTGCCCAGTAACCAGATCAACAGAAGGCAGTATGTCTCATTAATAAAGGATTTATACAGTAGACAGTATCTCCTTATAAATCACTGCAGCTGAGAAGGTCAAAAACTTCATTCATCTTTCATATGCATAATACCAGCCGAAAACTTTATTTATTTACTTATTTTTGCATGTAACTTGACACAAGTTCAAGGTGAAATATCAGCTGTTTGCATCAGAAAAGGAATGTGTCTCCACTGAGATCAATGTCAGTGAAAAGGAAACCCCAAACCATGTTATTGGGTCTTCAACATGTTCAAACAAATAAGGCAAGCCGGAAGGGAAATAGAACTGTATTTAAGCAGAATTGTAACTTCTTGTCAGGAATTACAGAGGAAATGATCTTTAGAAAGATCTGGAGCCGGTTGTTGAGAGATGTCAATATATAATTTTGTGGAGCGTTCCCCCCCCCCATTTTATAAATAAAAAGCAGGATTTGCCTATGGGTGAACATTTTATTAATAACATATAAAAACATCTGCAAAACCCCTTCCAATCATTTTTTTCTCATTAACTTTGTATTGAATTTTTCAAATAGACAATCTTCTCACATATTAGAAAGCTGAGTTTCTTTGAAAGATTCTTAATGTTGATTACAGAAGAGGTTTGCATGGGATAGCCCTGAGCTACTCTGTTGGTGCATCATGTAGGAGGGTGGAGCCCAGCAAAACTTAGAACGCTGCAAGGGAAACTAAGACCGTTTATGCACTGGGGACTTCACTGCCCCAGCTTCCATGTAAGAACACAAATCGGGGGCGGATGAGATGCACCAAGCTAAATGCTCCCCAATGTGGGTGCAGGAAGAGGTGGGGCAATCTGCCATGACTAAAACTCCAGTCTGCAGCCTGGCATGAAACTTCCAGAGTGTAAACGGACTAAGGATGGGCTCAAACTGGCCCACAAAGTAAAGTTCATCACAAATTTTGGCCAGTTCGCGGTTTGCAAAGTGATATTCGTGGAAGGGGCTCCAGCACTGTTTGTTGTGGTTGATGAATGAATACATATCTAAGAAAATAGCCACACCAGTCACTGAGTATAAAAAAATTAGGCCAGTCATACAAAAAAAACACCCAATTTAAATTATTTTATTACTCCATTTTTTAAATCTCCAAATATTTCCTACTCGTTTCACCAAAAAACACTTCTTTAAGGGGAATCCGTTTGGTTTTTTTGGGATTAATCAGAAAGGACTCTTTGAAAGAGGAACAGATTCTTCTAAGGAAGACTTATTTTGCTGGTGAAATGCCTAGGGAAATTTTGGAGACTTAAAAACGGAATAATAAAATATGTGTACCTATTTTGTACCATTGGCCTTGGATACGTTTCCAGACAGACGGTCTCCATGGAATTAAACTGTTTACAAAACTCAAAGGCAACAAGGACTTCTCTAGCCTTGGAACACCAGTAGCTTAACAGGCACTCCTGGCTACCAATAACAGAGTTCCCATTCTGCTCAGTGGGATCAGAAAGCTGTCTGTTGGCTGCTTGCATTGCAGTTACACAGAGCAGCGGGGAACTTGTCGAAAGCTGACTAGCAGAGCACGCTCATTTATTCCCTCCTGACTATGAATGCCTCTTCCTTGCTAGGGTTTAGACATTAGCTGAACCCATTTCTCTGCTCAGCACTGAGCCGAGGGGGTTTAGATACTGGAAGCTTTGACGGAGTGTGGACCCACATTTTATACCTTCCTGATTGTGAGCTTATCTCCCTCCTTGGGTTTGAATGTTAGACTCAGGGTTTCAGGAAGTATAGATTAAACAATCATTACAAGAGTGTATTTTCTGACCTTTACGACATTTCATTCCCTCCAAATAGGAAACAGGAGGCATCTACTTACCAAAAAAAGGGAGATAATGTAGAATCTGTATCTGTAGGGTTAACCAGTAAAGAAACCGTCTCTATGACCATAAATTCCCAAGTTTTTCAAGTTTGTTGCAATACACAAATGTGTCATCGCCAATAAAACTGAAATAAGCTGAAGCTTTGGTGTATCAATATCCTTCTGGGAAGGTAAATCCAATAAAAGCCATTAGGGAACTAGCTCTAACTTTATATTACAGATCTTGCAAATCAGCTTAAGTGTTTTGTTCAAAACCTGGGTATGGCTCCCAACAATAATAGGAAGATCCCACCTGTTTAAGCTGAAAAACGCAATACTAAATAGAATTTCACCCTTCTAAGCACAGTGATTTCAATTGACTTAGAATGTTGCAACAATGTTTAGGGTCTTTGTTGGCTGAAATAGGTGTGTTTAGTGAGCTTTTCATGCCATCTGCCGTGTACTTATTCACTACTACTCTACTTATCTGCATACCTCCATGTCCCTGGTTTGCAAAGGAGAAATGTAATAGCTTTGTAAAACAGGGATGCTTTTTCTGCTCTGTTGGCAATTTGGCAGGAAGGATTTCTTGGGAGAATGTTACACTCCCTAAGAAATGTATCCCAGGTCGAGGGGAAGAAAGTGCAGCTGTTGGCCTTATTGAAATCAATAAAAATGAAAAATGCATTACAGAAAATAAACACATGTTATAAGGAAAATAAAGATAAAAAAATATTTCTGAAGATGAAATGGGGTGAGATGTCTATATTCCTAATGAAGACTGGCATTTGGGTTAGTTTTCTTTAAAATGCCCTACCCTGAAAATTGAGCAGCTCAAATCTCTATTCTATATAAACTTCTCCAGCCCTTCTAATGAAGAATTAGTCTTCTCCCCCTCCATTAACATGCTTCACATAGAACTCACATTCATTTTTAATTTCATTCAAAGCAAAATTGCTAAAGATGGGCATGAACCCGCACATGAATTAAAGTTTCTCATGAAATTTGGCTGGTTCATGGTTCATAAAACAATGTTTGTGAACTGAGCCATGACAAACCACCATGAATATTGATACATGAAGAACTGAAAATGGGTATAAATGGCTTGGTGCAATTTAAATCACTACTTTCTGCTACCTTTAGAAAGCAGAGGCTTAAATGTCTCCCCACCATTTCCCCCCCTGCTTTTTTGTTTGTTGCAGAAACCTGGGGATTAAATGGCTAATAGCCATTTAAATTCCTGCTTTCGACTCCCCACCATTTTTCATGGAGAGCAGAAAGCAGGGGGTTAAGCTTTAAACAGCTGACATGAACCGAACTGCAAAAATGTGGTTTATGCTCATCTCTTAAAATTTTATTAACCCCTCTAGGACTCTGAAGTTTCAAAGACTGGCATGGTGATTCCCACATTCAACATGGACAGTGTAAGGCATTTCACCAAAAATGACAAAGAAAATTGGAGAACCATTAAATTATTTCCAGACCAGAATCTGGCTGATTTTCATAAGGTTTTTCACTCATTTTCTCATGATTCTTTTTCTCATTGCTGGGTATCCTCACGGAAGGGAATCATTGAATCATATTCTGCAAGGTGATTCTCTACATGGATTGCACAGTCTGTTAACACAGAATAACTGGTGATCAGAAGTGCTGTCATTTTCCTTTTTCACCAGCAAAAAAGCTGACAAGACCCAGCCTATCAACTCTACCTACTGCCTTTTCTTACCTACAGTTTAAGGCATCCCTCCCTTATCTACAAGAGACTGCAAGCTCATTGTGCTCTGACCAAAGAAGTCCACCTCAGCTCACCCTTTTTTCCCCATCTACCTTTTACATACCCTTGTGGTTCTGTTCACCTGCTCAATTCTTTAATCTGTTTACCTGCCCATCCATCCACCTATTCTTCAAATTAAAGGAGTCCAACTTAGATGCCTTATTGCATTTTATATTTTATGCTTCATGTGTCAGATGCTCCGGTTAATTTAGATTTCACCGAGTGCAGTGCTTGTAAGTTATGATTATTGTTTTTGAGTGATGGGAGAAGTATTAATATTGATTTATGCAGGATAAACTGAATTGAATTTGGTGAACTTTATAGCAGTGTGTGTCTTTATGAGGAGGATACAGCTACAAAGGCTCTGCATAATAGTCTATAAATTATTGTGGTTTTTTTTCTCATGGATTTTTTTGTGATTGCAATATAGCCATAGTCAATAAGCAAATGAAAAGTAAAACTAAGTAATGTGCTGCAAAGATGAGGGGAAAAAAAACCTAATTTATGCTTTATGATTCAGAAAGCTGATATAATTCTCCACTTTCCATCAATACATAAATCATAGAGTTGGAAGGGGCCATGCAGGCCATCTAGTCCAACCCCCTGTTCAATGAAGGATCAGCCTCAAGCATCCAGGATAAGGATCTGTCCAGCCACTGCTTGAAGACTGCCAGTGAGGGGGAGCTCACCACGTCCTCAGGCAATCGATTATTACATCCTCTATCAACCAGTGTTTCTTTAGGTTGCACTTGCAAAATGGCATTAGATTGGCATTGTAGGTCCAGAACATAGGAGGGCACTGTGTGGGAAACACTGGATTGGGTCCAGCCAGCTCTTCTGCTAGTGCAAAAGGAAAGGATGGTTGGTCACATTTGACCACCTCAAAGGCCTATGCTAGATATAACAGGATGTTCATGAATCTGAACCACATCATCTGGAGACTGCACTAAGAAGGGAAACAGGGCATAGTTTAATGGGAGTGGAAAACAACCTTGCAGACCTATATTATGAGATGGTCCAGTTCATGCAAATGGTCTCATGTAGTCCATTTGCACAATATATCAAACACAATGATAGCACTTCTGACTGAATGCCCTTTAATACGAACTTGACTTTACAAAAAAGAAACGTCACATTTCCAGTTGCAGTTGGCATCCCGCAAGACGTTTATCCTCTGCTGTTTTTCAGAACCTGGAAACCTTTATGGGCAGTACTGCTATTGGTTGTGTAGAGTTTGGCAACATATAGGAATGCTGTCTCCCTTAAAAAGAGACTCTGAATATTTAATATATCAAGGTCAGATGTCAGGCGAGAGTACTATGCATAATTTATGCATATCATAATAATTCTTTTGCTGTTCTACACAGAAATTAAATATTTCTTACATGGGACAGATAATACACTCCCTTTCTAAACAAACAGGGTTCTCCCTCTCCACCTCCACCTTCACATTCAGGAATTGACTTTAGTCGAATGCATTCGATGTTTTAATTTTACAGGAGTATATCCAATAAGGTTAAAAATCTGACCTCCTGAGCATTAGTGTGCATTGAAATCATTTTTTTAATTAAAATTTAATAACAATGATATTAAAATGTCTTCGATGAAATGTCAAGGTAGTTGGAAGAGATTAAGAGAAAACTACAACAGGATGGTTCGCTCAAAATATAGTTAGCAACCCTATAAACAAAAGAAAGTCTGTAATTCTGCTCATCTGTCATAGATGTACCATGCAAAAAAACAAAAATCTCGCTTGATAAGAATTAATTAAATGAAGCCATCTGGTTTACAAAGCAAACAAGTATACTTTATTAAGGGCAAAGTATATGTTAAAACATAGCAGCGACTGTTTTCACGTAAGGTATTTGAGTTAGCTCTGATCTAGCTGTGCGGATTGTATTGTCAGGTTGTTGTGATAGTGAAGGTCTTTTTTCTTTTCTCGTTTCTCCTTCTCCACAGACCTCCAGTAAGAAGACATGGGAGACAGATGGCTGGGCTAAGGACCGTGACTTTATCAAATTAATATGGATCTGCCATAAGTGTGTTTCTTGAGTTTCTTTCTTTCTAGTCTTAATTGCCTGTCACTTGATCTCGACAGGTAACTCTCAGTACCATACCAAGTGGAGATACATGCCTTTCAACCTATAGAGTTCAAAGTTATAACTCGGCTTCAGGTTGTATCATAAGGCGCTCTCTCTACAGCTGGGATGAACTTGATGGTAATGATTTGCCTGCTTCACCCTGTAGGATTGGAGTAAAATTCACTGTTGCTCATTAGGCCTGTTTCTTTATACCGCTGAGGCTTTTGCTGGAGGATTCAGTCATAGTTTGGAAGAAGAAGAAGAAGAAGAAGAAGAAGAAGAAGAAGAAGAAGAAGAGTTGATTTTTATATCTCAAGTGGCTTACAAGCACTTTCCCTTCCTCTCTCTCTAGCAGGCACCCTGTGAGGTAGGTGAGGCTGAGAGTTCTGACAGAACAGCTCTAACAGGACTGTGACTTGCCCAAGGTCACCCAGCTGGCTGAATGTGGAGCAGATGGGGAATGAAACATTTCTCTCCAGATTAGAAGCTGCTGTTATTATTCACTACACTGAAATGTTTGACTACAAAAGAGAGGGAAACAGCAAGCGTTCTGAAACATTGAATTATGGAAATAAATTCTACAATTAATGTTACCACCAGAATATTGCACCAGGAGTTCCCAGAATTAAAAATGGCTTCCATTCTACAGTGAACAATCCTCCTGGAGGAAATACCTGTTTTAGAGGGCGGACAACACATCTATACTGAGCTCCCTTCCTTTCTCAGACTCTCTTATTCCCTGGCACTGTTCCCATATTTCCAGAATTTCCTAATCTCATATTGGAAAACTTATCTAGAAAGTAGCATCTCTTTGCCATCTGAATCCAGGGGTGGATGGTGGTGGACAAGGGACACCTTCAGGACTAATGTGCCATCAGTCAAGCTTCAATGTTGGGATAATAGTGGTGGGGAAGGTGAGGACAATCTCTTCTTGTCACAGTGCTGGTGTGTAGGGGAGGAAATATGAGGTGTGACAACATTGCCAGCCAGAGCTTTGAAACAGGTGAAAATGACTGGTGAAAATGCAACCCAGTTTATTCCATCTCTCCTTCTGGCATCTTCATTTGTGGGGGCGAGTGCCCAAGCTATGTTTCAGAGGTCCAGTAAGATCATTTTGATACACAGTGTGGTATAGCAATTGGACAGCCGTATCTGATTCTAGGACCCCCCTCCCCCCATTCTTCTTTGATATATGTTTTGGTTCATATGTTTTGGTTCTGGTTTTACTGGGGGGTTTTGTTGCTGAATACTAGGTGCTGCTCTGGGTTATGAATTGATTCCATTTTTATTGATTTGTCAATGTGTTGTTAATTTCACTGGGAGCTCAATAGCTGAGAGATGGCATATAAACAACCATACACAGAAAATAAAAAGCCAAGGTTCCCAAATACTGTCATGAGCCTATACCTATATATATTCCCCCCCAATGTTCCCCTGCTTTCACTTCTGGATGCATCTTCCCACAATCAGAACATTCAAATAATTCTTCATCGAGCTGAATTTTCTCTCAGTTGGCTAGAGTTCTACTATCCACACTTGAACATCTCAAATGAATAGCAGTGTCTTCTTCCTCGGGGCTTTGAACAGTTCTCACACAAACAAAACAAAACAAAAAACCTGGACAGCATCGGCGCCACCATTCATGCAGATGTCTTATATTTTGTTTCCCCCCCCATCTAACCATTTCTGGTAGATTTATTCTGCAAATTATTCAAAGCAACTTTGCAACAGCAGGCTATCTGGAGAGCGACCGGACCATCTTCAGTGGTGAAGTGCAGTCTCTTTGATATATTCGGCTGTAAGACATTGCACCTTGGGCTACTACTCACGTAAGGCTGTTACTGCACATTAATTTTGAGTGTTAGGAGCTGCCCACCACACTTCCCGCAGTAAATGCCATTGCAATAAAGAATAATCACTGCAGAAGTCACGCCGCTCTCACAATGGCTCCGCCAGCATTTCCATTATCAAGCCCAAGTCCCCATCTCGAGGGATTCCGAACTTTCGGCCGTTCGTTCTCCACGGACCGTGGCTACCAGTGGGCAGCCCGACTCTCAGAGAAAGGAAGATTTTTTCCAGCGGCTGCATCTTCAATCTCTTTTTCCCCCTTGAATGTGTCAGCTCCTTGATGAAAACTCTTAGTCCACACACCCAAAACATTCTGAAACAAAGCAATTCACACTATAACCATCGAGGAAAAGAAAAGGATGTTTGACATTTTCCCCAGCCTGTTCCCATTTTATGCCTGCAAAGGAAATATAATATCTCCTCCTCGGTATGAGCCTTTAAGGACTACAAATGCAGCTTTTTAAAAAGGTAAAGGTAAAGGTATTCCCTGTGCAATCACTGGGTCATGTCTGACCCTTGGGGTGACGCCCTCTAGCGTTTTCATGGCAGACTCAGTACAGGGTGGTTTGCCAGTGCCTTCCCCAGTCATTACCGTTTACCCCCCAGCAAGCTGGGTACTCATTTTACCGACCTCGGAAGGATGGAAGGCTGAGTCGGCTGCTGGGATTGAACTCCCAGCCTCATGGGCAGAGTTTTCAGATTGCATGTCTGCTGCCTTACCACTCTACGCCACAAGAGGCTCTGCACCACTCTGCATGTAGTTTAAACCCATTACTGCCGGTCCTCTTTGCTGCCAACAGGAACTGCCCCCCACCCTTCTCCAAATGAGACTTGTTTGCAAATGTTTAAGAGACCAGTGTTTGGTGCTAAAGAGAAATGTTATTGTTGCCAATTTATTTTCTATGTAGCTGTTTGAGATTCCACCTAGGATTCTTATAAGGTTGCATACCCCCACTTTACCCTCCCACCCATTAATATCCAGCCTTATAAAAAAAGCTAGAGGATCTGGAAACATGCACCCTGGTTCGTGCCATTTTGGCTGGTCCCAATAAAACATGGCTTTTGTTTTATACTAGCTTGTTAAACTTTATTCAAAGCATTGACATGCTGGAACTTTTTTGTAGTATGTCATTGAGGTATCATTCTGGTATGCTTTAAAGGCAGCCTTTTTAAAAATAGAATCTCCCATCAGTGTTCGGAAACCTGTTGTTCCATTCAGGGCACTTATCCACAGATGTGAATATGCAAT
Source organism: Paroedura picta (assembly GCF_049243985.1). Lineage (NCBI taxonomy): Eukaryota > Metazoa > Chordata > Lepidosauria > Squamata > Gekkonidae > Paroedura > Paroedura picta. The sequence continues at coordinate 27,654,627 of NC_135382.1, read as the reverse complement.
TTTCACTCCCTAAAACTTAATTATTGATCACACCAGCTGAGGCTTTCAATTAGAGATGTGCACTACCCTCCTGAGAACTTTTGTAATCTTACCCAAACTCTTCTGATTTCCCTTGAAATCCCTTTGATGTTTCTACTGATGTTTCGAACTTAGTCTAAATTTTTGTTTGAGGTTCCTTATGGTGGCAATGGATCTTCAGCTTAGCCATTTCACTATGCATGGATCTACCATTAAGTCACAATTGACTTACGGCAACACAAGCAAGGGGTTTCCAAACCAAGTGAGGATAAGGAGAAGTCGTTTTCTATTACCTTACCCTGCAGAGCTTTCCTTTTTGGTTCCCCATCCAAGTACTGCCCCTGCTTTGCTTTTGAGATCTAACTCAGCCTTTCTCAACTTCTTTTAACCGCTGAGAAACCCTTGAAACATTCTTCAGGCTTCAAGAAACCCCAGAAGTGGCATGATCATGAAGAATATGGTTGCGAAGATTGGCTGTGTACACACCCACCTGGGGCCCCTCCTAGCCCATCATTGGCCGTTTTAGGAGGGGAGTTGGTCATATCACAGTAAATGTTCAACAAATATTTAAAAATATATAGAAAATTAATTAGCTCCCACCCATTCAGGAAACCCTTCCAGGGCCATCAAGAAACCCCAGGGTTTCACAAAATCGCCTCGAGCCTTCGGAGGGAGGTGGGATATAATAATAACAACAATAATAACAACAATAATAACAATAATAATAACAATAATAATAACAATAATAATAACAATAATAAAACCTTGGTTTAGAAAGCCTGATCTATCTAGTTGAGCTGTGACATATCATTCCATCATTCCATCATTCCGCTAGTGCTATTGAAACTGGATGTTTCTGCATTTCTCCTTATCTAAATTTTCCCCTGTATTTCTGCAGATCTTAGTCTATTCTAAGTACTTCCAACATGGATTCCATGCACCGGGAATACTTCATTTATCCAGAACTATCGCTTTGCACATGGAGTCCGTTTTCAATTCCATTTCCTTTTTGCATCTTTCCATACCCTTTGCAACAACAACGTGTGTGTTTGTGAACAAACCATTTCAGGTGGTCTATTTACTTTTGCTTGAGGCTGTATCAACGTTTGCATGGGATTATATGCTCTTGTCGGGATGCATTTCAATAAAAAAAATTGCAAAGAGAATTATGATGTTTGCAGACACAGTATAGACAGAGAAAGATGTGATTGAACTGAACCATTTCAAGCCAGGGTAAAAATGAGCACAGTCCAAATCAAGAAAGAATTTTATCCATTGTTCAAGTGAAACCAGAAAAAAGGACCAATGAAACCTGGTGCAGGGTGGAATTCCAAAAGAACCGAGGACTAAATCTTCAGATATCCATCCTTGCTAACTAAAACTGACCTGGTTTTATTAATAGGTGTATCCTTGAACAATAAATCTTAAAGCATCCACCACTTTTCACTGAAGATTAAGACTGGTAGCAATGATTCAGAAGGCCCCCTTTCCCAATCTCTTAAAGATCATGTGATATCACTGGCAGTCTTCAAGCAAAGGTTGGATACACACTTTTCTTGGATGCTTTAGGATGCTTAGGGCTGATCCTGCATAGAGCAGGGGGTTGGACTAGATGGCCTGTATGGCCCCTTCCAACTCTATGATTCTATGATTCTATGATCTCTCTCAAAGAGGAGGTTTCCAAATTCACTTCCAACTTTCCATGAAGAAAGGTTTCTCTGCTATCACTAGTGAAACATATAAAGCTGTTTTATATAAAACAGGGTCATTGGCTGATTTAGCTTGGTATTTTCTCTAACATCTTCCCCATAGACTCGGGAAGAGAGAGGTCCTTTGGAATACTTAGTATTTGATGTTCTTTTAGTAGAGTTTCAAGTAACTTGTTGTTTGCTACTTCACCACAACTGCAAGGGAAGCACGTGGACTAAGAAGCCTCCCTCTTTTTCTGTCTGCTCTGTAATTGAAACTGAAAAATAATGCACAGAAACAGGCCCAAAATATGCAGGTCTGGAGCAATTTCTCTGGCATAAATGGATCCAATAAAGCAGGTGTCTCTTTCCATGCCTAGTAGCTTGTAAAGGTTCTAATTGTCAGTAAATTATGCCGGGAATATGCAAAGAGCAGCTTCATGATTGGCTGAGTGAGAGTCTCCTTTCAATGAAAATCTCATCAAGCCTAATACATTCTGCTTCAGAAGTGATGAAGGGAATCACGACCCTGAATTTCCACTGCTAAACTAGATTCCTTCCCCCCCTCCAATGGAACATGATTAATTAATTTCAGCTGGAAGGAGCTTCTCCCAGTCTGTAATTAATAGCATGTGCCCCCTACTACACAAGTTTTCTCCTCTAGGGGAGGGCTTGGTAAAGTGATTAATGAAATCAGAAGAGTCTCCTATCCATCTCCTCCTCAAATTCCATTAATGTGTATTCCAATTACTTTGGGGGGGGGAATTCTAAAGGAGAAGCTTGCTCACATTGAGTTTACAAGCTTGTAATCCCCTTGGCCATGGGGAAACTAAAGGAACAATTTTGCCACACTCCTAATGGGGCTTCCCCCCCCCCCATCTGTGAAGATTGTTATTGTTAGTAATAAAACAAATTGGAAAGAAAAAAAAAGAGACGATCATGAGGTTAGAGCACCTCTGGGAGAAGGTGACCATAGTGCCAGCTGTCACTGGATTCCTTGGAGCAGTGCCTAGAAGTCTCAAGAAACACCTGGCCATTCAGCAAATAACATCAACTCAGATCCCAAAGTCAGTGTCACTTGGAACAGCAAGAGTCCTGTGAAGATACCTGTGCAATTCCCAAGAAGTTGGCTAGTTCTCAAATTGCAGTCAGATATCTGGCTCTGAAAATAATAACGGCGATGGCGATGGCGATGGCGATGGTGATGGCGATGGCGATGGCGATGGCGATGGCGATGGCGATGGCGATGACGATGACGATAACGATAACAATAACAATAACAATAACAATAACAATAACATGCCTGAGGAATAAAAACAGATTTATCTTTTAAGGGATGTTTTTTTTTTAATGCTTTTTTGTGGGGGTCCTCCTTGTAACCCACCAGGGAGTCTGGGAGTAATACATCAAATAATAAATAAATATATAAATAAACATTATGATTCCTTTGATATATTTTCGCTAAGACCATCAATGCCTGTACTAGCATTCAATTGTCTATTTCTGGATAAGAACATAAGAAGAACCCTTCTGGATCAGACCAATGGTCCATCTAGTCCACCACTCTGTCTTAAACAGTGCACCACCAGTTTCTCTGGATGGCCAACAACAGAACATAGAGGCTGAGGCCTTCCCTAGATGTTGCCTCCTGGCTCTGTAATTCAGCAGCTCAGTCTCTGGATGTTGAGGTTCCCCCTATTACCATGGTCTGTAGTAACTGATAGACTTATCCTCCATGAATCTATTTGTTCCTTTGGCCATCACTATATCCTCTGGCAGCAAATCCCACATCTTAATCAATCTGTGGATATACATTAGGCTTGAGAAGCTCTCTGTTAGTTAATGCTAATTACTTAGAGAAAAAATGGGTGCTATTACCAAATAATTTTATTTAGTTCCAGCCACCTTTTCTTACACATTAGTAAAGGGACAGGGGATTTTTCTCCAGGCCTGTTGGTAACCTTAGTTCTGGAAATAAGCTTACGATGGATGGATGGATGGATGGATGGATATAAAACATTTGTCAAATAAGACATTACAGAGAACACAGTATAGAGTCTTTCTGTCCTGTCATTGTCAGTTCTCAGAAGCTGAGGAGAGTCATTCCTGGTTAATACTTGTATGGGAGACCACCAAAGAAGTCCATACGCTGTGGAGAGCAATGGCAAACATCCTCTAAACATCTCTTGCCTTGAAAGCCCTATGAGGGGTCACCATAAGTTGGCTTCAATTTGATGTCATTTTACACACACATACCCAAATCAATTGGACATGAGTCCATTTCTCCTTAGCTTCCCCATGTGCAGTGCCCTATTCAACTCACAATTCTAGCCTGCATGGAGGAGGGACTTCAGCTCCTCGCATAGTTTTTCAGATCCAAAACAGCCTGAAGGAATGGCTACTATTTCCCCTTAGGAAAACCTATAAGTATGCACATCAGTTTGCTTCACAGGCCGAGTAGTACTCCTTGAGACTGGTTCAAGTCAGGAAACTGTACCAGAGGCAAAGCTGAAGCTCTTTTCCATGGGTGCTGCAGTCACAATCTAAACTGGGTGCCACAAACATGGGAACTGAGGCAAATCTGCAACTTGCATAGGACTATTTCACATGGCGGGGGGGGGGACTCCATATCCAATTGTGCACCCCATAAAGGGCTCATTGGTCTTTCTGAGGGTTTGAACCCAAATGAATCAGAAATGCAACCCTCTTTGTATGCTTGCTTGCTTATAGCCTCCCTTTCTTGCATGTGATTCAAAGCAGGTTATGGAATGAAAGTAATGTGCTCCGATGTCATAAGACAGGGGTAGTCCAACTGCGGCCCTCCAGATGTCCATGGACTACAATTCCCAGGAGCCCCCTGCCAGCGAATGCTGGCAGGGGGCTCCTGGGAATTGTAGTCCATGGACATCTGGAGGGCTGCAGTTTGACTACCCCTGTCATAAGACATCCAACGAGCAGTGCAATGGTACAGAATTAAAAGACAACGTGAACAACATGCTGCCTAAGGCAATAGATGATAAACAATGCAGTAAGTGGAATTACAGAGGTGGCAAACAGTGAAATAGAAGTAGGGTAATACCTAGAATAATCCCTTTGAAACGTACGCTTAACATATCCCATATTATATTATTGCCTATTCCCAAGTGGATTGAACATCTGAAGGGCTGCCTCTCCCCGTATGAGCCTGCATGTGTCAATTATGCCTTCCCCATCAGCTCCTGCTCGCTGTACCACCCTCCCTTTTAAGCTTTTATTGAGCTCTATGTCCTCTCGGACATACACTGCAGACACTTCTAATATGCTATTTTCAGTTGTTTTTATAAAGTTTATCTCTAGGAATGGCTGTGTCTCACTTCCCCACGGCATCCTACAAGGTTTCTGAAATAGAAAGTAGCCCCCTGTATTTATGTTCTAATTGTGGAGCGAACACCCCTGCAGCTGCTTTCTCATCTTAGCTTGGAGGCTTCTGTTATTTGCATACAAACACCTATATTTGTTTCTTTCTTCCAGCTCTTTCAATATGCACACATAACCTTTTGGCCCTTTGGTCTCTAACCGGCTGGAAAGTCCGAGCTCACTTTCATGCTCAGTTGTTAATCCATCCCCTCGTAGACTACACAGACAACTTAGTCCATCTCCTCGTAGGGTGAAGAAGACATAGTGAATCTGGTGCTCTACTGGCAGCTTTCTTCCATGAAAGCCAGTCTGCAGCCTGTTAGCACTCTGGTTCCATTTCAGTCTCTTTGTACTGGGTCAGCATGTCCCAAAACTGTGCCCCACTCCCTAACAAATCTACCATGCCTTGAAAACCCTAACTTCAGCTTGTTTCGTTGGCCCTGTATGTGATACTAGCAGGATAAAAAAGACATCTTGGAAGTTCTGGCTTTTGTTTTCTCTCCAAGATCACATGACCTACATAACCAGTAAGGTGTAGTGGTTAAGAGCGGTGGTTTCTGATCTGGAGAAATGGGTTTGAGTCCCCTCTCCTCCAGCCAGCTGGCTAGTCAAAGAGCTGTTCTTGAAGAACAAGTCTCTTAGAGATCTCTCAGCTCGACCTACCTCACAGGGTAGTGAGCATTCAGTTCTTACTGTTGAAGATGATAACAGGGTTGATTAGAATGAAAACAAAGAAATAATCGAGAAATAAACCACTTCTTTCTACCTTGAGCTAAGGAGGTTTGGCTTGGAAGAAATTGTTTCATGGAGTTCCATTGTTCCAACTCAAGGAAATTAATGTCAGCAGACCCAAAGCTAGAAAAAAAAAAGTTGTATAAAATATATCTCCAAGGACGTAGCTGATTGTCTATGCTCCATTATTGAGGAAAGCAGCGGCAAGATAAAACAGTTCGGCTTTAAGATGCACTATTTATTTATTTATTTATTTATTTATTTATTTATTTATTTACTTACTTACTTACTTACTTACTTACTTACTTACTTACTTACTTACTTACTTACTTACTTACGGACTGACTGACTGACTGATGTATTTATTTATGTATTTATTTATTTATTCTCCTCAATATACCAGAAGAAAGTTGCTGGCTGTTCCATATGGATCATATCCTGAACATTATGAAGAGGAATGGTAGAGAATCATAGAGAAAATAATCAAGCAACGAAATAATGCAATGTAAATTAACTTTTAATGTACAATGTGGCAGCTGGAAACAGCAGAGCACATCCAAGAAACAGTGAAAATATTGTGGCCTATGATTTATTTATTTTATTTGCTTCTTTTCCTTTCCTTTTTTTTTTTACCCCTTCCAATACCGCAGCTTTTAAATTAATACCAACTAAAACAGCCAAGCTTTCAGTTTCAAGCTCCCTCAAATGCTTCTGTTCTTTCTCCCTCACAGTCACATGCCTGGAACTGCCTCCTTGAAGGAAATACCACACTCCTCACAAGCCAGTTTGGTGTAGTGGTTAGGAGTGCGGACTTCTAATCTGGCATGCCGGGTTCGATTCTACACTCCCCCACATGCATCCAACTGGGTGACCTTGGGCTCCCCACAGCGGTGATAAAGCTGTTCTGACCGAGCAGTGATATCAGGGCTCTCTCAGCCTCACCCACCTCACAGGGTGTCTGTTGTGGGGAGAGGAAAGGGAAGGTGACTGTAAGCCTCTTTGAGACTCCTTCGGGTTGAGAAAAGCAGCATAGAAGTACCAGCTCCTCCTCCTCCTCCTCTTCCTCCTTTGAATCCCTTCCCAAAATACACCTCAGAAAACACTCACAAGCAAAGGGTTGGATTCAGCCAGCTTTTTCACTCTGTCTTGGCCAGGTCTCAGGAAGGGAGGGAAAGGGTGTGAGGAGGAACATCTTTGGCGTCTCTGCAAAAATTGTGTTGAGGATTCAGCCTTGGGAGTGGCTGCAGGTTCTTTAGAAGGACGGGAGAAAAGGAGCCAGAAGAGGAACACCTTTCCTGAGGATTGTTTTCCTTCTTCCTGTCTCATATTCATTATTGGGAATGGCCAGAGGAGTGAGCTGAAGGGCAAAAGCAAAAGGTCTCCTGGTCCTCTGGTTCCTATCTCTGTGGCCTGCAGTCTGCACTTGGGTGGCCAGGTCTAGCCTGGCCACTGATGGAGATGGATGGGGGATAGGGTTGCCGGATCCAGGTTGGAAAAATTCTGGAGATTTGAGGATGGAATCTGGGGAGGATAGGGTTTTCAGTGGGGTGTATTATCATAGAATCTACCCTCCAAAATATGTATTTTCTCTGGGTGAACTGAAGACTGGCATCCCTACAAATTTCAGTCAAGCCTCCCAAGGAATCCCAAATGCACCTGTGATATCCTTGTTTAGCTCCCCTTCCCATTGCTGTCCAATGCTTTATTTTATGTAATTTTCCTTGTAAGCCACATCACACCCTTTTCAGAGAAAAGTGGAATATAAATACTTAGATTCATTCATTCATTCTATTTTATCTTATTTATATACTGCCCTTCCCCTGTGGCTCAGGGCAGGTTACAATTAATTTTTTTCATGGTACAGTACAAGGAACATCATCATATAACATTTCAAACAGTGGAATTTGTAATATTTAACACACTTGGAATTAGAACATTTCAGCCTCACAATACAGCAGTTGTACGTTGTTTGCTGCCTGGCAATTTCAGTTTTTCCATCGGCAAGACATAGATGGTAATGGGAGGGGTCTCTGGGCTCTGGAGTGGTGGAGGTGCTTGGTGGAAATGTGGAATTGTTTTAACTTTGTCAGGGCCCCAAGCTCTTCTAGGGGCTTGTTCCACTGGGGTGGGGTGGGGGGGGCAGGACAGAAAAAGCCCCGGCTCTGGTCAAGGCCAAGCAAGCCTCCCTGGGGCCAGGGATCACCAGCTTGTTGGTGTTTGCAGAGCATAATGCCCTCTGGGTGGCATAAACAGAGAGGTGACAATCTTCCTCCCATTTCATATGGTTTATATCCATGTGGATCCCATGATTGCCTGTTTGGCAGTCAAAAGAGATCCCTCCTTCCTCTTTAACAGCAGGAAAAGCTGGTCAAAAGCCAACCAGTGAGTTAAAATTCCCAATACACTTATTTATTTTTCACATTTATATACCACCCTCCCCTGAGATCACGTGTGGCCAATCAGAGTCTCCCGTGGTCGTTGTTGTTATTGCTGTGAGTCTTAAGGGGAGCAATCCAGAATTACTTGTGCTGCCTTGAATTTCTTGGAAGGTTGGCTGGAATTAAAAAACGAGACAGACTAAATCAACCGATATTTATCTACCTCTCACTGTCATTCTGAAAAAAACAAATTAGATTTAAACATGGTTGAGCACCCTCTCTGCACTGCAAAGGGACCCTGGGGAATAGGAAATGAACACAAAGCCTTGCAGATGCTAATTATCCCCCCACCGCATCATCAGCCTGTGTTTCAGGTACTTGTCCCTTCATGGCCCATCATTCCCCATTTTTGCCGCATCAAAGTGGCAGGAACGGATGAGGCAAGACACTTTGCTAGAGATTTAAAAAAAGAGAGCGAAGGATTTGTATGTACCGACATCCGCTTTCCACTTTGACCAGAGGGTGTTTTCCTCCTTGTGAAATATTGAGTTCCTCTAATAGCCATTCTCCCTTTCTGTCATACCGCAATTTCATGAGAAATAGGAAGAATGATGCTTCTTAAATATGATGAAAACCCTTGTAAACAGCCTGCCTTGACAGCCCTTCCCATTTAAGGGCCCTTTGTTGTTGTTCTTGTTGTTATTACCTTGTTCCTAGACATGCATCAACCAATGTTAAATATAAGGTCTTCGAAATAGCAAAGAGACATTTTATTAGAGATGCAAACTCTGGCAAATAAGCCCCCTCCAGGCATCCCTGGGAAATACGTTCGGAATTACTTCTGTTATCCTCCTTGGGAAGAAAAGCCGCCCGAGAGCTGCCAATATCGGTCTATTTGTACGACTGGAGAATCTTGACTTTCAAAAAGAAAATTGGCTCAGGACAAAAGCATATTTGGATGCCGGGGGGAAAGAAATAGCTGACACATGCTTTGGGAACAAACAGTGTTCTTACACCCAACTGGAAATGCTCATTAAAAACAATTTGATTGAGGACCGAAAGAGGGATTTCAACCTTTGTCTTCCTATCTGGTGGCAATTTTTTCACTCTGCCACAGACTGGCCGTGGAAAGGGGTTATCTGAAGAGTTCCTAATCCAGCAGGGATGCTTCCAAATTCTTTGTTGATTGGGCATATTCCCAGGAACACACCGCTTTGATCCAAGTCGGCAGTGTTGCATAAAATAAATCCATGCATATAATTTTCTGCAAACTTAAATGGACTCTGGGGAATTGTAGAGGACAGGAGGTCCTGGAGAATCATTGTCCATGGGGTCGTGATGGGTTGGACACGACTTCGCACCTAAAAACAACAATAACGACATATTTTCACCCATTTTCCTATGGGATGTTTCAGATTATTGGGGAGGGGAGGAGGCATGAAGACGGATACCCATTCTTATTAAGGAAAACCTAGAAAAGGATGGCTTGCAACACACAGCTAACGTCTGTAAATTTGGCATTCAGATGCAAATTGTGCAGGAATCTATACTAACAGTTCTCAAAGTGGACAGAACACCCCCCCCCAGGTGCATTGGAAGGATCCAGGGGAGGGGCATGAGGCTTTTTGGAGCAGTTGGAGGGTGGTGAGGAATTTGGGGCAGGAGGAGGCAGTGAGAAATCTGGGGGCAGTAGGGGGGCAACAGTCTTACTCTTCTTGTTTTAGCTGCATTCTCCAAGTGAGGGATGTTCCAAGGTGGCTTGCCATTGCCTTCCTCTGGGTAGTAGTGGGTCTAGACTTACTCAGTGAGCTCTCATCCCAAGGCTGACCAGGGCCAATCCTGCTTAGCTTCCCAAAGAAAATGACAGCTTCAGAAGGTGGGCTGGATGGGATCCTGTTCCCACTGAATTCCTTCCCCTCCACAGACTCTGTCCTTCCCTGGCTCCACCCCAGATCTCCAGGAATTTCTTAATACCAGGTTAGCATCCTTTCTCCAAAAGGCTACATCTTTGGGAGTCTAGAAAAGCCCTCTCCTGCTTGCTCATGGCCATGGGATTTTCTATTACTTCTCTCCCCCCCCCCCATTAGGACCCAAAGCAGCTATTACAAATGACTTTTACAAAGAACTTATATTTATTTCCTGAATAAAATTCCGCTGCTGCACAACAACCCAAAAAGAAATGTGGGCAATGTAGTGTGTTTAGAATTTGAAGTAGCCCTAACACCACCAGGAAATAATTGTGTCTTTGTATGTGTGTGTGGGGGGGAGGGGGGAGAGACTAGGAATGTGGCCTAGGAGCCAAGGGGGGAGCAATCCAAAAAAGTTTGGGAAATACTTATGTATACCAACTAGGTTCACCAAAATTGAAGCTAGTTGGAAGGATATGGACAAAGCAATGTTCATGAACTGAAGAACTGCTGTGAACGTTCATGAATTTTGATGCAGTTCATGGTGGTTTGTGAAGAACAGAAAGAAGGGTATCAATAAACCCCTGCTTTCTGCTCTTCATGAAAAAAACAGCTGAGCAGTGGAGCACTTCCCATCACTCAACTGTCTGGGAGTTATTTACATCCTTGCTTTCTGCTCCCCATGAAAAGTTGTGGGGAGCAGAAATCTGGGTTTTAAACTTTAAATGGCTCACAAATCAACACGAAGCACACTGTATGGTTTGTGGTTCATTCCCATCTCTAAGCTAGACTTGTTTGCGGGTGTTAAGGAACATATCTTAGAAGAAGTGGTTGATACAACCTGATAGTAAATTGTCATTAAGAAGCCACTCAGTACTAATCAGCTGATGAAAATTCAAGAATTGTATGTCCATTATGATTCTAATTTTTATGAATCTAATTTTGCCAAAGTAATCATCTTACACTTGTCTGAAGGACTTTGTCCTGACTCTCAAGAGTAATCTTTATGCTTCACAACCAAGAATGATGCAGTTCATGTCTTATGTTATTCTAAATGCTTTTGCTATTTCAGTTTTCTGCACTATTTAATTGATTGCCATTTTGACTCCCCCCCCCTCCCTTGGGTTGAAATTGTGATAATAAATTGACAGGGAATCTTATCTCTTATATTTGACTTTTATTTTACGAAGGATGCCAAGGAACAACCTAAATGTTAACTCCCGACAGTTATATATGAAAGTGTGCTTTTGTTACTCCGGTTAGGAAAGGCTTTTAACAAATTGATGTTTGATTATCAACATATGATCGCTCTGATAAAATGATACATGCCCTGGGCAACATGTTGAAGGCTGTTTGGAGAGGGCGGTTGATTTCCCCGCTTAACATAAAGATGATTGCTTAGCATTCACTTGAATTCTATAAGCCAGAACTAATTGTTATATATTAGTTACGTTTAATTGCTCGGAAGGCAAACATTTAAAAAGTATTTATAGATTGTTTATCTTTATTTATTTATCATTAGACGTCCATCCCACCACTCCCAGTCAAGCTGGCTCGTTGTGGCTCCCAACATAATAAAATATAATACCCCATAAAATAAAATATATAAAACACAGCATAACACATAAATCAAATAAAACAAGATAGATGGCGGTCACAATAACTCACAATAGGCCCATTTTCTTCCATTCCTCTATCCCTGGCTGTGCCCACCCGATGTAAACCTGGGGCAATGGTAGGGCCCCAGGGGAAGGACCCATTCTTATCACCCGGTATACAGCTGGTACACAGCTTGGCCTCAGCCAAAAGCCTGGCAGAAGAGCTCCTGTTGCTGTTTATTAGAGATTCTTATAAGCTCCTTTTCCTGAAGTTTAACATTTTCATCTATGGCTATTTTTGAATATTGGCATAATTGAGACTTACTATTCATTCTCCTCTTGTGGCGCAGAGAACCTCTTGTGGCGCAGAGTGGTAAGGCAGGAGACATGCTGTCTGAACCTCTGCCCATGAGGCTGGGAGTTCAATCCCAGCAGCCGGCTCAAGGTTGACTCAGCCTTCCATCCTTCTGAGGTCAGTAAAATGAGGACCCAGCTTGCTGGGGGGTAAATGGTAATGACTGGGGAAGGTACTGGAAAACCACCCCGTATTGAGTCTGCCATGAAAATGCTAGAGGCCGTCACCCCAAGGGGCAGACATGACCCGGTCCGTGCACAGGGGATACCTTTACCTTTATTCATTCTCCTGCCTTTACATAAAGAAGAAGAGCTAGGTAAATTTTGAGCTTTACCTCAAAACTTTTTTAAAAAATATGCATAGTACTTTAGTTCCCATTAGATGCTGCAGACGTCACAACAAACCTGTGCAATAGGCCAATGTTTTCCTCAGCACATGTTGGTGGGTTGAGACTGAACGAGAGTATTTGTGTGTGTTACCTCTTGAAATGGAACAAGATTGAATGAGCCCAACATTTGGTTGGTGCTGTTGTTTTATTACATGGTAGCCTGATTGGGTCCCAAAGTATCTTGCTATCAAAACTGACAGCATTCTTTGACGAAAGCGACATTTTTGTAAACAATAATAACAGCAATGACAACTAGTTCACCAAATGTTGTGACAGTTGTAGAAACCTGGCAAATTACTGAGAAGTTAGTAGGAATGGTAGGGACAAGTTCTATATTTTAGGCTTTTGATTCATCCTACTGTCCACATTGGGGTTAGCCAGCCTTCAGGTGGGACCTGGGGATCCCCTGGAATTACAATTCATGTCCGGACTACAGAGATATGTTCCCCTGGAGAACATGGCTGCTTTGGATGGTGAACTCTATGGCTTTGTACCCCACTGAGATCCTTGTCTTCCCCAGACTCCCTCCCCAAATCTTTAGGTGCTTCCCAACTTTGATCTGGCAGGGGCCTGGCAATCCTATGTCCACATAATGCTGTAGTCTAAATTTGGTGGCTAAATCTGGTTCTCTTTATCCAGAGATCACACATTTATCAGACTCTTCCTCTATGGCAGGGGTAGCATTTCCTGGCATGGGCTCATGGGAATTGTAGTCCATGAACATCAGGAGGACCACAGGTTGACTACCTCTGCTCTATGGGACTCTATGGGACTACCTCTGCTCTATGGTTCCTTTCAATGTCATCTTTATCCTTAAACCAATGCTGACAGAGCAACCAGACCAAGACCACCACACTTCATTAAAAAAAAATGCATTTAAACAATTTCTATACCAACTTTCCACTCAAAGAAGAGTCCTCAAGGATTAGAACCCAGGATCCTCCTGGTTTGATATTTCATCCCCTACATCACCAAGGGTCTTCTCCTCTAGAATGTTGCCTGCTAACCTACCAGACCCTGCAAGTTCCTTTCCAGTGAAGCGTCTTGATAACTCTCTGCATAATCTTTGTGATATCTTGGCAATCCATTGCGAATGCATATCACAACAGCCGACACTCAGTGTGCGCTTTAGCAAGCCAAAAAAGCATTTCGCCTCGGGGCTTGCTTTAAATGAGTCTTCCTGGATCCTCCTGAATGTTAGCTCAGACACCATTTATCTAGCAAAACCATGAACTCACACTCTTTGCCAGCAGCCTTGACAAACCCGAGGCTCTGCACCATCCCCGATAAGCAAAACTTACATATTTGGTGCGATCTTGGGCTACATTAGCAATCGGCTAGGATGAGAAGACATTTGTGGTGACATAAACAAGCCGAAGCCCATCCACCGACATGAAACGGACATGCTGGACCAGCCGTCCGAAATAAAAGAGAGACGGGGTGGGGCTGGGATGAGAGAGGGACGGCTTTTTCTGCTTTGATGGGATTTGCAATCACAGCCAATTGGCTTCCCAATTCGTGATTGGCATGATTGATTTCTGTTTAAAGTGCACATCGCTCATGACGCTTGTTGGGAAAAGAGAGGCTGCAGGGATGGGATATTCAGTTTTAATGTGATGAAAACTCCGGACAGGCAATTCTGAAATCTCCACCGCAGCTAAAGACACACAAGCCTATGTTTCGCACGGTTCGCTCCCTTTTACAATTATTAGTGTACATACATCACAAAGGTGTTTTTTTCCCCCTCTTCCTTTCCCCCTTCAGGATCTACGTTCATCTAGCACAGCTAAAATGTTGCCCAGGGGCTGACGCACATCGCTGTTTATTTCATGGTGAAGTGCATTCCGTTGTCGTCGGGTAATGGAGATTTGCGTCTAAATTTGCTGTGTGGCGAAGATGAATGTTTAACTAGAATTCTGCTGTTCAGTCAACACGTACTTGAATGTCATGTTGGGAATCCTCTGGGAAAGGGTTGCAGGAAACCTCATTTCCCATGATGCCGCATGCCCTGGATATGTGTGTGTGTGTGTTTGGCTGATGCACAAGAGCATTCAGGGCTTGTGGCTTAAATAGTAAAGGTATGTGTGTGTGTGTGTGGGGGGGGGTATCTGCTTTCCTCCCCTAAACGTATCCTCCGGGATGACAAGAGCAATTTGCAACCTCCAGACATTAATTTGGGATAACGATGCTGCATGCCCTGACACATAGAGGGCTCTAGGTAGGGTTGCCAACCTCCAGGTGGGGCCTGGAGATCTGATATTACAATTGATCTCCAGGCAATAGAGATCAGTTCCCCTGGATAAAAAGGCAGCTTTAGAGGGTGGACTCTGGCACTGTATCCTGATGAGGGGTCTCCCCTCCCCAAACCCTGCCCTCCCCATACTCCTCCCCACCAAAAAAATCCAGGTATTTCCCAACCCAGAACTGGCAACTCTGACTAGACAGGCTCTAGACCAGGGGTAGTCAAACTGCGGTCCTCCAGATGTCCATGGACTACAATTCCCAGGAGCCCCCTGCCAGCATTCGCTGGCAGGGGGCTCCTGGGAATTGTAGTCCATGGACATCTGGAGGGCCGCAGTTTGACTACCCCTGCTCTAGACAAACTATCAATTACTGTACCAAATTTCACCTGGTTTCCCTTCCTCAGGCTTTTGTCCCACCTGGGTTTTGTCCACATGGGTCCCACAATTCCTAGCATCTATGGTCTGTTGTGTGCCTGTCTCCTTGGTCAGCAGAAAAGCTGGTAGGATCAGGGAGTCTGTCAGAACAGTCAGGCTGTCCCATTGATTAACCATTCTCTCTCTCTTCTCCAGAGAGCTTCAGCTAGTATCTAAGTGGATTTCCCATAGAAATCTGTCAACACATCCAGGAATTCCAATTAATCCATAGGATCTTTACCCCTCATGTTACCTTTCTCTAATATGGGCTGTCAAGGGAAGTGATGGATAGGCAAGTTCTCCCAACTGATTGGCATTTATGGTTGCAGTATTCTGATGACAGCCCTTTTCACGGGGTTGGGGGGAAGCAACAACATGGTACTTTGCTGTAAATACAGAGACAGTCACAACTCGCGTTACTTGATATTGCATTTCTTAGGGGATATTTCCCATGGACTTGTTAAGGAACAAGTAAAAACACCATCCTTCATTGCAATCACATTGGTCCCTGCGACACTGCATAACTAAATAATTTCTCTTCTTTCCCCTGTTCAAATACGACAACATGGGGTGGCAACATTTGAACAGTGAGATTTGATTCCAGGATGTGCTTCCACTCATAGCAAGTGTCCAGCCACAAGTGCAGGAGGCTTCCTAGAGCTGCCATGGAACTGGTGGGTAGGTAGACAGGGGAGGGCAGAGCTTTCTGGGGGGAAATACAGCTTTATGTGTTCATTTGATGTTGACCCAGGAAGTGACAAAGGTTGCCCTAGGAACCACTAGGAATTCTGTGGTTTTGCCATAGAGATTTTTGCAATTCCTAGAACTAATTTTGTCACGTTCTGCGTCAACTTCCAGTGAATACATGAGGCTGCATTTCCACTCGGAGTGGCAGCAGGGAACAAGACCTGTGGAGGATCTCCTGCCTCCAGTGGAGACTTACCCCATCCATTGCTAAAAACAGATCTCTTTTCTAAGAGGAAATGTACCTTTGAGTCCAACGTGGCTTTCTAATGCAACTTATGGCCAAGCAAGAAGGCCACCACCATGTCAATACCTGATGAGGTGATTTTAAACAACACAATCCCACCTTTGTGCAAATAATGTCCCACCCCCACCCCATCCCACATGCCACAACATTTCTGCCCTGGCTACATTGTGGTGATGTAGAAATTTGGGATGACCCATGGAAATAAGTGTTTACCATGGAAATAGTTTCCATGTGGAGATGTAGGAAGTGGTGGAGCATGCTACTGCACTGCAATGTATCAGCAGTGGTTTGGAGAGGTGTCGCTGGTGCAGAATCGGTCAGAGACATGTCCCCCAATCCATAATGTATATTTATAGACATGAGAGTCAGAAGCCTATGCTGAAATTTATGGCTGCTTTCTATTTATATAAAGTTCTTTCAACGTTCCTGTGATTTATAGATCCATAGAAGCCAACGTGAAATACTGCAGGGCTGTTTAATTTTGCGACCAGATTTGTGACTACTTTCCAGACAAGCAATTATTTGCTTGATCTAAGGCATCTTCGTTAGACTACATATTGCAGTAAAATTAAAAAAGGGTGACGCCGGCTTTGCTATTGTGTTTATTGCTTTTCCCAGAAGCTTTCGGGTTTTTTGTCATGTAAAATATACTTCCCTTAAGATATAAACCATCTTTTTGTACAAAGAAACACAACATAAATTCTATGATCTGAGCTAATTCTTCTTTTATTTTGTTCAGGGGGAGGGAAGGAAAGAAAACTGACACTGAAAACTATCAAAGAAAATGTAAAAAAGGGGGGAAAATTCTGAAATTTCATTGTTTCCTTATTTTTTATTTATCTTCCCAGGTTTCCCCCCTTATCTGTTTGCTAATTTGACTTTTGCTTTTAATTAAATAAACATGAAATGCATAGGCCTACAGTAAGTTCTCTTGTTTTATTCTCTTTGCACTGTGTGCCTCTACAATCATTCTATTAATTTTTTATATTTTATTTTCCAAGGCTTTCTTTTGTTAGATGAGACTCTGAAATTCGTAGTACCAATACTTGTTCGTTATGGATGCATTGTACTGAACTGCTGGAAGTTTGGAACTGGGTTTTTTTTCCACTGAATATGTGAAAGAAACGGAACAAAAATATATATCTTGAAAACACTGTTGCAGAAATATAGGGGTCGGTTATTTTAGGGGGGGAAAGAGGGTGTGAAATAGCAAATCATATAATGGAAAAATTCTCTTAGGACATAGAAACTGAAGGGAGGAGAGGTAAATCTTTATAGATCTGATCCTGACACAATGTTTTCCTAATGCAAAGTCAATGGCTTCAAGCCAAGAAGCTGGCTGCTTAAGTTAAAATGGAGCTGACAGCTTTCATTCTGCCTTTTGTATGTTTGCGTAAAAAGGAAAGCACTGACATTAGGTACACAGTTATTAAATGCCAGTTCTGGCATATGTACAACCATCACTGGAGTAAGTCTTCTCATGTTTATGCAGCTGAAAGAAAACATACTATTTCCATCCCACCATGACATGCTAGTGACATGACATGACATGACAGTGTCCCCAGCAGCTCCACCAACTTTGGAATTCTGATACAGGGTGGTGAGCACAGCCCCAAAATGGCGGCCATAGCTTTCCTTCAGTCACTCAGCCAATCAAAACCTCAATGGTCAATCATAAGACTTGCTGGGAAGAAGCCCACTTGGCCCCTCTCACTTACTAAAAACTTTTGGCAGGTACCAGGAAAGGTGTCCATGGTCCCCATGGTTTCTATGGTTTCTGTTCTGGGGACCCCTGTTATAAAATTAAATAAGGACGTAAAGTATCTTGCAAAGGGTGCTTCTGCCCTGGAAATCTTGTTGGTCTTTGAGGCACCACAAGACTTGAATCTTGGTCTTCTTCTGCAGACCAACATTTATGCCTGAATGGCTGCACTGAAAAGCCTGCATGATGAAGCAGGCTTAGCTAGTTGCTTTCTTCTTCTTCTTCTTCTTCTTCTTCTTCTTCTTCTTCTTCTTCTTCTTCTTCTTCTTCTTCTTCTTCTTCTTCTTCTTCTTCTTCTTCTTCTGTTGTGGGGAGAGGAAAGGGAAGGCAACTGTAAGCCGCTTTGAGACTCCTTCAGGTAGAGAAAAGCCGCATATAAGAACCAACTCTTCTTCTTCTTCTTCTTTTGAAGAAGAAGCACCTGCTGAAGTCCACTGTCCACTGTGCACCTGGATATGCATTTAAGCACATGCATATATTGATTTGTGTGTATGTACAAAAGAAAAAGAGGTGGTAAACATTTGGGATATTCATTGCCTAGAATCCTTATGAAAGCCAAAGATAGCCCATCTTTGTTTAAACTAGCAGCAGTGTTAGTGCAACTCACCTTAAATGAGTGAATGACTTATTTTTGGTTAATGAACCAAGATGGGAAAGGGAACCAAGCCGGGATACCCAGCTTTTGAAAAACCTACATGCTTTTGAACCAATTTGTTCTGTTGCTGAGTTCTATCAGAAAGCTGCTGTGAAAAATTTAATCTACACATAGCTTCCCAAACATTACTCAGTGTACCATGCGTATAGCTGGCAATCAGCTAGACCCTATGTATGAAAAAAAAATAACATTTCATAAGACTTATCAAAACTCTTTAGCTCCCCTCAAAATGTCTCAGATTATTTCTCTGTGAAGAAAGGTGCCTGTTTGCTTTAGGGAAAATCCACAGAAAACGAGTAAAACTTTGGTTAAGGTGTTCTGCATGTGAGTAATCTTCTTTAAAAATTGCATTACTATAGGCAAAATCCCCCATTTGTTTGACTGTCAGTTTCAGAAAAAATGTTTCGTACTGATGCTAAGGAAAATAAATCCAGCTACCTTCCATAGGCACACTGTTGGGAGAACATTCCTGACAATCAAACAGCTTTATGCTTTCTGAACTGCTGCTATTCTAAGTTACCAAACAGCTCGATGAACTCGGTGGAAGCCAGCTCAGTAGCTGAGTTGCCAACCTCCAAGTGGGACCTAGAGATATCCCACGCCTACAATTGAACTCCGGATGATAGAGATCAATTTCAAACTTTGGGAAGAAACTAAGGATCATCAGTGATCTAATTGTTTTATACAATTATGCTGGACATGAGATCGTGGTGGCTGTTAGAATTCCTTCTTCGTGGCCTTTACTAATTCCATATCATCAGAATTCATCAGTGTCTTATAAGATGTTGTTGATATTTCGTTAGGGGTTTACCACCAGACTCACTCTAGCCATCTCAGTTCCTGTTTCCTCTTGCACAGCTCCTATATATACCAAGGAGCTGGATTTTGGCAGGAGATGAGAGGGCATCTTGTCAATGGCTTTGCAGAGTCTGGCATGTCAGTCCTCCACCAGCTCCTTGACTGAGTTGCCAGGGAGCGGGGGTTCGGATCCCACAGAGAAACTAACAGTGTCTATAGTTCGATAGGATCTGTGGTTTCTATATTCCTCCTCTTCTCAGGGGGCTATGTCCACTCCAAGATAATGCGGGGGAAAGGTCGAGTCACTCCGGATCAAGCATGCTTGTTGCAGAGGGAAAATTTAAATCGGCCCAAATCAAAATGGAAATCACATTCAGTGTAGATGGCAGGGATTGAATCGACATGGGATTGGAATAAAAGCTCCATGCAGATTCAGCCCTGGACTCTTCACGCAAAGCCTCACATAATTTCCTGTAGCTCTTGGTGTATGAGCAGAATCTCAGAGTCTGCTTTCTTGCCACTTTAATTATATGAATTCCATCAACATATAGATAACAGGAATTAGTTACTGTCAGGGGGGAAAACTGATTATAGATTTGATGGAGTGGAAGATCTATTATTTAGTTATTTAAAGCATTTATTAACCACCCTTCTTCCTTTTGGAATGCAAGGCAGTTTACAATGTAAATTAACAAAGAAAAAAAATGATTTTTTAAAGAAAAAACATGAATTAAAATAGCCAAAATGGCATCATCCCATTACCAGCAATAAAAGCCTAGGCCTGATTTTCCTGCCAGTAAGGCCTCACTCCACAGCCAGCCAGTTGCCAAGGGGTCTCTGGCACCTTGTTCTGTAGCACAAGGTTTGTTGGTTGCTAGCCTGGCCCCACTGCGAGAGAATGCCGGGATTTGTGCAGTGGGATTGGATGTAACAAAGTCTGCTTACCTAAAACAAGAAAAGACTCACAATATTCCTAGTTGTACTTCCTAAAGTAAAAGGTCATCTTGCTAAATAAAAAGTTTATAGGTGGTGGTGGTAGAGGGGTGGTTAGAGAACGTTCCCTGTTTCATTTCTTTCTTGTTAAGAATGTATTTATACTTTCTCATTAATAGGATACTTTTCATTTTCATTTTCATTTTCATTTTCATTTTCATTTTCATTTTCATTTTCATTTTCATTTTCATTTTCATTTTCATTTTCATTTTCTTTCTTTCTTTCTTTCTTTCTTTCTTTCTTTCTTTCTTTCTTTCTTTCTTTCTTTCTTTCTTTCTTTCTTTCTTTCTTTCTTTCTTTCTTTCTTTCTTTCACAGATCAGGCTGCATTTAGCATGCATGTAGCATGTTTCCCCCCCTACATTCTTTCCACAATTCTGTGCATGCCACATACCTTATTTTATAAGCATAATGAAGATTTACTGACACACCACCTTGGAAAACAGGTACCTTTTACGGGGGGGGGGGGCAGTACAAGGAAACAGACAGATGCAACCATAATGACTCTAAGCTTGCTTCGCTGAAGGGGAATGCATATCGAAATGGGGATTTGGGGCTGGAAGCGCGGATGAGCAATAAAGCTCATCCCTCACTGTGTGTTCCCCAAGCACGGGCTGTTACAGTTTCTCATCCTTCCAGTAGCACCTGGCCTGCCAACAAATGTACAGTAGCTCAGGAGGAAGGAGAAAAGTCATGAGATGGAGCTGCAGCAGACATGCGGGATGTTCTGTACAAGACAGAGCAGGCTCTTTTTTTAACTGGGGCCATTAATAAGATATAAAGAGAGGCCTTGTCAGCTGCCAAATCAGTGTAAGGGTTTCCTGTTGAAACCTGCTCCCTTCACAGGAAACAAGACAACCACTTTGCCACCTAGGAGTGCATGTAAGGCTTGTTACCTTCTCACAACCTTTCAGCTTCAGATCAAAAGATAAAGCTTTCCTTTATATATGTATGAAAACCCCCCACTCAACCCTCTCTCTCAGTCAGGACTCTCTCTCTCTCTCTCTCTTATGGATAACTTGTGTTGCCCCATGGGGTTTTCAAGACAAGATATATTCCGAGGTGGTACACCATTGCCTGCACCTCTGAGTCATGACCCTGGTATTTCTTGGAAGCCCCCCCCTCCAACTACTAGCCAAAGTTAACCCTGTTTAGTTTCCAAGAGCTGACAGAATCAGGCTTCCCTCAGATTTCTGGAAGTCATGGCAAATCTTTAGCTGTTATTATAAGTCTATAGCTCTTTTCTCTGTATCTCACTTTTCAAAAATATTGACCAAACATGCCGGAATGCACTGGATCAAGTGTGTGTGTGTGTGTGTGTGTGTTTAAGCAAGTCATTTTGAGACATGGCAACAAATTTGGCCTTCTCTGCCAGGGAGAAGTTACGAGGTATGTGGTTACGAGGTAACATAATCTGTGCATTAAATACACTCATGCTCTGGTGTGAGAGACTCTCTCCTGGGAGGGATAAGGATTTTTCCACCCCCACCCCAGGTAGAGATGGGGGTTCAAAATACCATACATTATGTATGGGCAAGCCAATGGTAGGAGCTGCTTTATGCTTACACTTAATGGGAAACAAAAGAAGGAAGTAAATCTTACCTCGGGCAAATGACTGACAATGTGTCTGTTGAATAAATTTGCCAAGTCTTGGGCAAAACTGCATGCTTAACATATTAAATATCCCCCCTCCCTTTTCAAATGGCGGAAATAATCGCTGAGGCATGGCTAGAGGAAATGGCATTGGGGAGGGGGGACTCTTGCCTCAGCCACTTCTGAGCAAGCAGTAGGGGGCCTGTATTGAAATGCAATATGAATCCATTTGGTGTTATGCAAGAACTAGATACTCCACAGCTACATGTCCTAGCTCGGGATTTAGCAGTGATATCTTCCCATTTCCTACTTACATGGCTTTTGACATGCTCAGCATGTCTGCTGTGAAAGAAAATCTGGCTGAAGTGATTAGACTTTGAAAAAAAGAGGGGGGAGTCTGCCTCAGAAAAGGCAGAAGAGCAAGACGGAGCAACCTGTGTGATAAAAAAAGAAAAAAGACAGAGGGGGGGGGGAGTCCTCTGTGTGCCATTCCCATTCGAATCAAACACTTGGCTACTGGTGTATTTCTAGGGGAGAGGAGGTGGCACGGAATAGCCTGATCAGGTAAGATCTTGGAAGCTGAGTAGGGTCAGTACATGGAAGGGACACCACCAAGGAAGACTCTGCCAGAGACAACAATGGCCAATCACCTCTACTTAATTGCTTGCCCTGAAAGCCCCTTGCTGTGGTTGTTATAATTTGGCAACTTCATGACACTTTCCACACATAAACATGGGTCCTTGATGGCCTTGGGATGTGCCTCCCATGGCACCAATTTGCTCCAGTGACCAATATGCTTACTTTACTGTGGTGACAACAGTGTTCACCAAGCAGACCTGCAGTTTGCATCTAAAGGCAAACTTTGCAGCTTGCATCTAAAGTTCAGTTTGCATCTCAAGTTCAATACCAGCTTTCCCATTAGCAAAAGAAGAAGGAAGGGCCATTCTTGACCTCTACTCAGAGTACAATAGGGCTCATGGGCCCCCATGGACAAAAGCCATGCAAGATGGATCTTCTAGGGGAGAAGGAAATCAGGTTAAATCTAGTGGAAAACCTGTCTGGATTTGACCCATTGAATAATACTGCTGTATTATAGCATTCCCAAAGAATTAGAGAGAGAGGAAACTCTTGTGATAAAGATTTGTTGGCCTGTTTTCCCTGACCAATGTTATACAGCATGTCGACATTCTAAACCCATTAACAACAATTTTCCGGAGTCCAATTTAGGGGTCACTTAAGCATGAAAACCATGTGCAAGAAAATGGATAGTGAAACAATATCAGTAATAGCTTATTTAAACGAACAATATCAGTAATAGCACATTTAAAAAAATGTTCCATTAAGCCTGGATTGTTATACTGTGGCACTGCTGTTTAATAGCTTCTGCTCTCTGTGACAATATATATATGTATTTGTTAGTGACACTCTGCCTCTGCAGGGAAAGCAGAGATACATTGTTTAAAAAAAAATTAAAATATTTTCCCCAACGTAATAGAAAGACAAAATGATCCGAGCTAATCGGATCATTAAAAATTCTTTTCTTTATGCCGTTGGATACTTTGCTTGAACTGGATTCTACTCTGCTCGTGTCAGATCCAAAGGAACCATCATTCAGTGCTGAAGCCTTCACCTACCTGGAAATAAGTGAAATGTCTTGAGATGACGTTTCCTTGAAATGAGTAGGGGCTGTAGCTCTGCTTTGCAGAGTGCATGCTTTGTAATACTCACGGTACCTCCAGTTAAAGTGTTCCAGGTTACAGACCTTTTCTTGACTTGAGCCTTAGGAATTTCTGCCAATCAGAGTAGACAGCTTTGGGTGCATCAGTGCACCAAGCTGCTTTATCTTGAGCCCGACCACTGGCAGGTGAATACCAGCATGAGCTACTCTGACTGATAGTGCCTTTCCAGGGTCTTGGCAAAGTTCTTTGCCGTCACCTACTCCATGATAATTTTAACTGGAGATATTGGAGACTGAACATGGAATCTTTTGCATAAAAGGCAGTTGCTCAAAGAGATACTCATAGCCCTTCTTCAAGATGGGGAAAATGGACCAGTAGTCTGATTCAATTCAAAGATGCATCATTTATTCTTTGGGTCTAGCCCTTTGTGGGAGACGAGGGGAAGGTTTTCTGCCTCTGGAGGAAGATGCAGGAGTGGCCTGAGGGAAAAGAAATTTGTGAGGGGGAAATATTTCTGAATGGGGAAAAGAAAGGAGAAAGGAAAGCCACCAAAGGAAACATCATGTTCTGTGTGGAGAACAGAATAGCCTGAGAAGAGGCCCTAAGAGAGCCATAGTCTCTGGAGATCCATAGTAACATCAAGTGTCCCAACTGCAGCATCAGCAACAGAGTTAGAAACATGCAGAAAGTCTCAGAGAGACAGCCAAAGACCCTTTTTACCTCTTTGGTTCCAACATTAAGTTCTGCTGTCTAAGCCTGGGCTTTGTGTATGCAGGTCTTTCCTTGATCCCCTATGCTTCCTTCTTAAATTAGCCCCCACTTATATTTTAAGTTCTTTTGACAACCTGCAAGTGATGTTGGGACATCTACAGAGATCGGTTCCCCTGGAGAAAACAGCTACTTTGGATGGTTAACTCTATGGCCTTATGCCCTGTCCCTTCCTAACACTCCACCCTCCCACACTACATACCCAACTCTCCAGGCCTCAACACAAGCAAGCCCTGCATCACTGAACACCACCCATCTTTTGAGAACAGGTCCTGCTTTTGCGTTGGAGCAGCTGGTGGTGTTCTTCATGTTGGCAGAAGCTCGAAATGGCCATGTAGCACGCGTGCACAACAAGGAGCAGCTCTGAGGACTGCACCTCTTAAATCCAGCATAGAACATCTGGCATGAATTATAAAGGGTCCCTTCAAGTTACTGACGTTCCCAAACCTGGCAGTTACTTGGCAGAGCAATCCTAAGCATGTCTACGCAGAATCCTCCTTCGGTCTCTTCAGTGGGATTATTCCCAGGGAAATATCCTGAAATAAGAATGTGTGTAATCTTTTTATTAAATAGACCACTCTGCCCTGAGAACCTCTTCTATGGCTCTACCATGCAATGAGAAGAACAAACAAAGGAGGGAAGGGAAAAGGCTGTGCCACGGGCAGCCAGGAGATTCTCATTAACCATTCTCATCTCAAAGTTGTTGTTAAAACTTATTCGGGGAAAAAGCAATCTGTTCTGACTACCTGATTAAGCCACGCTTGTCACGCAGACACAAAGCATTTGATGTTAATTATCCAACGTGGGCAGGAAAATGGCAGCTTTGGAATCATAATATGATAACAAACACATGCAGCCTCCTTCGAGCACTCTGCAGGGTGCAGGAAGAGATGGAGAGGAATCAGCAAAATATGTAAAATGGGAATGTTGGGTTGTTGTGTTGCTAGAAACGTGAAATACAATCTTGGCATTCTTAAAGGAGCAAGCATCCAGGAGAAGGCATGGGTGGCACAGAAGCCCGTGGGTGGTCAGCTGCCCTGGTGTGATACATCGGAATGTTCCATTGCTGAGGGGATTAAGGATCCAAGAGAACGAAGCCCCTGTTTGGTTCTCAAACCTGGAACTTTGAAGTCAAAACTGAATTCCTTGGGACATTCAGATAGTTTCCATCCGGAGGATTTGCATCATCCACTCCCTGAAGAAAGGCAGCAAGACTTTGAGGGTCTTTCTGTCATCTCCCAGTTTCCCTCTGGATTTACTACATGCCCCCCCCCAAGCTGCAATGGTACAACCTTTCCTTCAAAACCACATTCAGAATGGGTCTTCTTCTTCTTGATGAAAACATTTCCAATGAAAGCCGGAAATAAAATTATAACCCCACAGATCTCCCTCCTTTAAATATGCCTATCATCCACTCAGATGCCCTGGCAAGCACAGATGTTTTGCAGTGTCTCCTGAAGGTCTTCAAGGTGGGGACTCCTTCACTTCTCCAGGGACCCATTCCACACAGCAGTAGCCACAATGGAAAAGCAGTGGGCTCTGGTGGATACCACATGGGCCAACCAAAGTACTAGGATAGCCAAAGGATGGCTGACTGAAGACTGTAATGAAGAAGAAGAAGAAGAAGAAGAAGAAGAAGAAGAAGAAGAAGAAGGAGGAGGAGGAGGAGGAGGAGGAGGAGGAGGAGGAGGAGGAGGAGGAGGAGGAGGAGTTGGTTCTTATATGCCACTTTTCTCTACCCAAATGAGTCTCAAAGTGGCTTACAGTTGCCTTCCCTTTCCTCTCCCCACAACAGACACCCTGTGAGGTAGGAGAGGCTGAGAGAGCCCTGATATCACTGCTCGATCAGAACAGCTTTGTCAGTGCTGTGGTGAGCCCAAGATCACCCAGATGGTTGCATATGGAGGAGGAGCAGGGAATCAAAGCCAGCTTGCCAGATTAAAAAGCCTGCACTTTTAACCACTATACCAAACTGGCTGTCATGCTAAGTTGGCTACAAGGATATACAAAAAATATAACACATACACACTGTATTTGGGCATTATAAAAATTTCTTCCCAAACTTACTTTATTTCCTCTGTACCCAGCACCCCAGAGAAGTAGCTAAATCTTGGCTAGAGGTGGTGACAGAGGGAATAATGTGATTATTATTAGATTAGATGCCACCACTTTTAACCACTCCATCAAACTGGACATTAGTTACAGTTCTGAAAGATCTCGAGGCCCCACCTAGAAGTTGGCAAACCTATGTTTTACTGAAGGCTGTGCTGAAAGATATAATAGTCCATAGAATCACAGAATCATAGAGTTGGAAGGGGCCATACAGGCCATCTAGTCCAACCCCGTGCTCAATGCAGGATCAGCCCAAAGCATCCTAAAGCATCCAAGAAAAGTGTGTATCCAACCTTTGCTTGAAGACTGCCAGTGAGGGGGAGCTCACCACCTCCTTAGGCAGCCTATTCCACTGCTGAACTACTCTGACTGTGAAAATATTTTTCCTGATATCTAGCCTATATTGTTGTAGTATTTTAAACCCATTACTGCACATCCTTTTCTCTGCAGCCAATGGGAACAGCTAACTGCCCTCCGCCAAGTGAAAACCTTTCAAATACCTAAAGAGGGCTATCATGTCCCCTCTCAGCCTCCTTTTCTCCAGGCTGAAACTAACTGCAGCTCCCCCCCCCCCTTACCTGCTTCATGATATAGAAAGCTGACATCTCTTTCATCTTGGATGTAATGTTCTCCCAGCCCACAAGTAGAACCTGGATAATGCAAAGGCTGCATAATCCATTTGCTGATTCTGTTTCAAATTTACCGTCATCCTGCGTCTGACGCAGGTCTTCAGTTCTCCTGTTAAGATTATCTGCCTAATACAGCAAGTGCTGTTCCTTGGGATAAGAAATAGGGAACACGGCTTATTTTTCACTAGCCTTCAATGGAAGCTAATGAAAGGTTTGTCAGGAATCATAGTCAGGAGCAAGAGAGGAGATATGCCTTTATTACCTGTGTCAGATGTTCTTGCCTTAATAATGACAGATTCACTTTGGTGTATTCCAAAGTTTAAGCTCCCCCAAGTTCAGGTTGGGTGTGAAACAAGCTGCCTCCCCTTCAGAAAATGATTTGTTTTCAAATAGCAGGTGTTACCTGCAAGCATAATTTAAAAAGATCACTGATCCAAATTCTTTTTATACTTCAAGATTCTTGGTTGGCAAATAGATGAGCATCAGTTGGAGACTTCCTGTGAAGTTGGTGTCTCCATGGGATCACGAACCTCATGAATCAAACCAGTTCATTTAGCCCCTAAACATTCATGCTGGTTTATTGTTCACAAACTGGACATTGCCATGAACCGCAATCCAAATTGCATTTGACAAGCTCTGACAAGGCCGCTCTGTGAGAACAGATCTATCAGGACTGTGACTAGCCCAAGGTCACTCTGCTGGCTGCATGTGGAAGAGAGGGGACTCAAATCCAGATCTCCAGATTGGAAGCCATCATTTTTAACCACTACCCTAAGATGAAGGCAATGAAAATGTGTATATGGTCAGTAGAGAAAGATGGTTTTAGCAAGACCCCCTTTGGCCACTATCTGCCACTGACAGACAGAATTCAGCTCGTTGGGTTGCAAATTTTGAAGCCCCACATTCCAATTTCGGCTTCCAAGCCAGCTCGAGCACTATAAGAAGATAGCGACTCTGATTGCTTTCGTTTTCATGAGCAATTCAGGAGCATTAAAATGGTTTCATTCAATCTGCCTTCCCTTAGGGTACGGAGGGGAGTATGATTTTAGCTGTACTTGACAGAGAGATATCATTATGACACTCCTGTCATTCTCTAGATGCTTGATGAGGATTTAGTTAGAGAGAAGTGCACTCTGGAGGCAGGAACGTATTCTGTATTTCTTACCTGAGGAGAAATTTATTTGTAATACCAACCAGCTGGTGTTGTGAAACTCAGCTTCTCTCTGTTTCAGTAGCAGCAGTGACATATATGATGGGCCAAGGGAAAGAAATCTCTTTGGCTACGGGAGCTCAGCATGGGAAGAAATGCATCTGCCGCAATACGCAACATGCTGCCACTTGTCCCTATCAAGCAGGTTAGGGTCAGAAAGAGTCACTGTCCTAATGTCACCGGCTGAGGTTCCGTGGAGATTTACTCGATCCTTACATAGATCCCAGTCCAATAATCGGCACTGGCTCTCAATGAAAACACAGTACTGGCAGTCAAAACTTTATTGCTCTAGGCCATAGGCCATCGCAAAATCAGATACACAGCACTGAGAAAATGGACTAAATTAGAACTCATTAAATAGTTGGTGTGTGACTGACCCAAGGTCACCCAGCTGGCTGCATGTGCAGGAGTGGGGCCTTAACCTCTACCCCACACCCACCCTACTGGTTCTCCTTATTTAATCTATTTGAGACCAGCTGGAGCAGTTCCCCTGGAGGGAATGGCTGTTTTGGAGGGGAAACTTTGTGGCATCATGTCCTTCTGAGCTCCCTCCTCTCTCCAGACTTTTGCCATCCTCCAGGCACTACTCCCAAATCTCCCAAGATTTCCCCAGCTGGCATTGACAACCCTGAAAAGAAAGGCTGAGCAAGGAATGAAGATTTATATGACACCCCCCCCTTAAAAAATGGGGGGGGAGTAGTGGCTAAAAATCTGGAGAACTGGGATTGATTCCTCATTCTTCCAGTGGGTGACCTTGGGCAGTCCTTTCAAGGTTCTCTCAGCTTTACCTTCTTCATAGGGTATCTGTTGCAGGGAAAGGAAGGGTAGGTGAGTGTAAGCTGCTTTGAGATGTTTTCAGGTAGTAAAAAGGGGGGTAGGATAAACAGTTCTCCTCCTCCTCCTCCTCCTCCTCCTCCTTTTCCTCCTCCTCCTCCTCCTCCTCCTCCTCCTCTTCCTCCTCCTCCTCCTCCTCCTCTTCCTCTTTCTCTCCCTCTTCCTCCTCCTCCTCCTCCTCCTCCTGTTCTTCTTCTTCTTCTTCTTCTTCTTCTTCTTCTTCTTCTTCTTCTTCTTCTTCTTCTTATGACTGGAAGTCATTCACTGAAATCAGAAAGAATTCTTGTATCTCAACCTGCCCCCCCCCCCATTCTTTCTATATATTTACACGACTCATCCTGCAATCAGCAAAAAGGGGAACAAAATATTCATATTGAATGGATTCAATATTCATATTGAATTTGCAACCCTTGAGTGAAGCCAGCCCGTAACAAAGCAGATTTGGATGAGAATCAAATCGTAAAAGCCACTACAGAACGGCTCTTATTTCATGTCTTTTTAATACCTATTTACATTTATATTTCTGTAAATGGTTTTAGTCTCTCACTTTTGGCTGTCGGTTTCATATTTTTGTTTATACTGTGTTTGCGTGTTGCGTTGCTTCAAAGTGCAGCATACAGTTTTTTGTTTCATTTTTTTTTACAGAAAATATGTCATTTATGGGTATAATGTGAAAGTATTGATACACCAATCAAGTTGGAAAAAACGCTCGTTTTGTTTTGAAATTCACTGGGAGTAGATTTTTTTTTTTAAATGACGTTCAAATAAAGAAGCCATCGCACAAGGGAAGCCCAAAAATCACAAAAAAAGAGGAGACCAGTGAAAACATAAAGTGATTCCAACACAAAAGCACATTTGCAGGAACAGAGAGTAATTCTAGTTAATCTTGGTACATACGTTTATATTGGCATGAACGTACCTGGACATTTTTCTCTTTTATGCCAAAGGGGTCACCTTTATAAAATCCTTCTTCGTGAATACGAGAGGGCGGCGTGAGCAGATTCAGAGGATTTTGAATAGAACTAAAGAGAGACCCTTCCCAAATTGCAAAGGTCACCCCACCCAGCACTCCCAACAAGGGATCATATTGATGCAGAAGTAAGTCACGCTAAGCCACCCACACTGCCTCAAGAGTCTGCCAGCAAGACAGATGGTGCAGTTGGGGGAAATATCTACTAACTTGCCTCATACTTTGCAGCATGAATTTCATGGTGAAAAGAAAATGGGGAGAAGGCATTCCTTAAAAAAATAAATAAAATAAAGCCCAACACTTTACTGGCAACAAATGTTAGGTTATGTCCTTTAAGAAAGTTTGCAGGGAGACTGGTATATAATTATACTCCCCCTTTATATAATTGCAAGATATTAGCTTTTAGAATAGAAATCTGATCCCTGTACATGCTGTATCTCAATTTTCTATATTCACGCTTACTTCAAAGCCATTCCCAATTATAAATTCTCTTAAATTATCTCAACGGTTACAACAACAGCCGAGATATTTAAAGGTTCTGCATCGCCAGTGGAAGGAGGAATTTCACGTGTGTGTATGTGTGTGTTTGGGGGTTCTTGTAGAGGAAAAAGGATGGGGTTGCCTTTGGTGGGGATTTGTGTAGATGGAAAGGACATCAGCACTATATTGGAATTTTATCATTCATTCATTCATTCATTCATTCTTTCATTCATTCATTCATTCATTCATTCAATATATATCCTGCCACCCACAGCAAGCTGTCTCATGTTGGGTCACATCATTAAAACCCCATGTAAAACATAAAAAGATCCCATTTTTAAAAATTCCCTTACATTACAAGAAACGCGGCGGTTAAAAAACTCAAAATCAAAATCTCATCCCTCTCCCCAAATGGAATGAGTGCATCATGGCGCACCAGAAGGCTTACCATTTGCAGTGGTCTGCAGATATGGTGGCAGTATGTCTGATCTGTAGTGTGTATGATTGAACAGGATACACAAAGAATATCCTGCAGGAGCCATTAGAGAAGTGTAGGCTGCCTATTTAGATTAGGGACTTCCAAATAATCTCCTCCCATGTCCTGATTGGCTTAGCTGGAGACTACTGCCATCAGAGCTTGCTGGGTGGCTTTGGGCCAGTTACACATCCTCAACCTAATCCTCCCAATAGGGTGTTCATGAGGATAAAATGGAGAAGAGAAGAATTATGTAGACCAATTTGGATCCCCATTGGAGAGAATGATGGAGTATGAAGGAAGTAAATACTTCCTGCTATCTACAGGGAGTGCCTGGACCCTGCTTTAGGAGGGAAAGAAGAAGGAGAGTTGGTTCTTATATGCCACTTTTCTCTACCCGAAGGAGCCTCAAAGCAGCTTACCTTCCCTTTCCTCTCTCCACAACAGACACCCTGTGAGTGAGGTGAGGCTGAGAGAGCCCTGATATTACTGAAGAAGAAGATTTGGTTCTTGTATGCTGCTTTTCTCTACCCGAAGGAGTCACACAGGGGAGGCTGAGAAAGCCCTGATATTACGGCTGGGTCAGAACAGCTTTCTCAGTGCTGTGGCTGGCCCAAGGTCACCCAGCTGGCTGCATGTGGAGGAGGAGCTGAGAATCAAACCCAACTCACCAGATAAGAATTCCACGCTCCTTACCGCTATGACAACCTAACCACTGGCTCTCAAGGTTGTTACTTCCCTGTTCTTACTTCCCAGCCTTCCTCCATGAGCTATCAGAAATATTCATGTGGAAGGAGTTTTGGAGTTGCTTTATAGTTTCTCTCAAGCCTCTGCGATAAAGCCAAAGCACTTCAGTACACTCCATTTCTATCGGGAAGGAGGCACAAGTGCTGTGCTTGTTTAAAATAATCTGTTGCTTTGGAAATCAGTGTTGTAATAAATTCAGAGCAATCAGAGACTGAAAACATTACGCCAAAGGACTCGCACACAGTTATCAAGAGGCAGTTGTAGCTTTTTATTTTCCTATCTGGCGTTTTCAATCTATGTATGGGAACCCTTCAGGAATAATTAGAATCTGAGTATTTTTTTCCCCAAATCAGACTTTCTTACTTTTACACCACACCACTAATGTACTCTGTCCCATCAAAAGGTGAGTTTCTTCTACATACCTGTTGTCTAGTCCAGGGGTAATCAACCTGTGGTCCTCCAGATGTCCATGGACTATAATTCCCATGAGCCCCTGCCAGTGTTTGCCATGAACATCTGGAGGACCACAGGTTGACTACCCCTGCTCTAGACCAATGGCTGCTTCAGGCCTCACACAACAACCAGCTCTTATTTGCTAAATTTATTGAAATACAGATGCCAACTGCATCTTTCTAGTACGTCTATCTGTATAATAGGCATGCCATGCTTTAAATAGGGTCTGAAATCATATACAAACTGGTTCTTCATTAAAGATATGCATCAAGAACTTTACTATTCAAATCCAATTGAATCAGCTTCATTATTTAATATGTTTCTGTACGGCGATTGGTAACATTGAAGTTGGTTGGCAATCTCTGGAAACCTCTCAAAATGAACATTATTCTGGCACTTTGTCCTTCTGTTGTAGGAGAAACAACAAGAGCATGGAATTAATCATTCCAGAATCTAACTGGCATAGGGATCTTCCAACTGGTGATGCACCCAACAAAGAAAGTAGTTACCATATCGATTTCTATGGACAACATTTCCACTTTTCAGTCATTTATGAAAGGCTTTCCTAGTTCTGCAATACATCCTGAAGCTGCATGTCTGCCAAGGATGACCATTTTGCTTATACTCTTGAAAGCTATGGACTGCAGATTGGGAGGTAGAAAGAGAGAAACAAAGAGTCACACAGAGCAGTAAATGGTAGACAGTGAAGGGGTTGATGTACTGTGCAAGGGAGGAGGGAGGGAGAAAGTCAGTTTTTCAAATAAAATCCCATCTTAACTTTTAGTCTACTAGTTAGTTAATTACAGTGATTATGTTTTTTTATAGATAATTATGTCTCTTGATAATCCAGAAAGCATTTCCAGTGGTATTGAAATTTCTCTGGAGGTTCTTTGTGTACCACACTCATCAATCTTGCCATTGATACAAAATGTCCCATCTTGTCCAGCCACTCTTCAACTTCTGGAATTTATGTTAGATTCCGTCTTGCCGTTACTATTAACCTAGCTGCCACAGTTGCATAGAAAAAAAAATCTTTTAGTTGCTTTGGTAAATTATTTGGGAAGAAACATAACATAAGTTTGGGATACATAGGAAACATATACTTCATAATTTCCTGCATGACCCCATGCATTTTACACCAGAACTTTTGGATCATTTCACATGTCCACCACATATGGCAGAAGGAACCTGTTGCTTTTTTAGGCATTTACCCATACATTGATTTATTTTGCAACTGTCTGTCCTGCCCTATAAGGTCCCAATGGGGCATTGTTTATTGCATTAAATATACACACTGTGGGGGGGGGAGATATATCAACAATTGATAGCAAATAAGGTAAAGGTAAAGGTATCCCCTGTGCAAGCACCGAGTCATGTCTGACCCTTGGGGTGACGCCCTCTAGCGTTTTCATTTGCACTAAACATTATGGAATGCCTACTTCATGTTGCCATTATCCCCAAAAGTGCCACCTCACCCTTGACCCTACAGTGATTATGTTTAAAATTCTGCCTCCACCACTAAGCAGGAGGAGCAAATTGCTGGTGGGAAGTTTCCTACCATAGCAGATCTCCTGGCAACCATGGTGCCCACGTGTGAACATTGTCATGCATTTGCACTTGAGGTTATGGAACACCTTTTCCACTGGCTAAATACCAAACAGATCTGTTTATAGATCTAAGCCCTGGTTGAGATGAAGAATGGTATGGTCTAGCCTGATCTCATCAGATCTTGGAAGCAAAGAAGGCTTGGTATTTGGATGAGGGGGCACCAAGGGAGACTCTGCAAAGGAAGGCAAACTGTCCCTGCTTCTCACTTGCCTTGAAAGCCCCTTGTTGGGTCTCCATAAGTTGGTTGCAACTTGATGGCTCATACCCATGGAATCTTTGGCCTGACTGGGGCATTCAACCCACAACTTCTGAGTTTGTGGGGATGGAGATTATATGTGTGCATAGAGTTTCTGTGTGCTTAGGCGCTCTTGTTTATGTATATAGGAGGCAGAGGGACTAGTGTGTTAGCATGGGGCCATTGTGCTTGCTCCTTTACCCCTCTACATTCATAAGGCTAATATATCACATTGGTTGATAATTCTCCAATGAGATACAGATTGTTCTTATTTCTCAGTTCTTTCAGGTAGATTAAAACAAAGTTGCCAAACTCTCTGTTTGGAAGTTATTATTTATTTTCCTAATCATGCAAATAGAAATTCTGCATCAGCTTTAATCACACTACATAAAACTACCTGAATGCAAAATAATTATTCATTAGAAGTGACTGTTGAAAAAGCAGAAATCAAATCAATCTGCACTTTAGAAAATTATTGGGGAAAGGGGAAATTTCATACAGAGTTTGCTAGTATTTAGATCCTAAAGTGTTATGCTCCAAAGTCTAAATGACAAAAGTTTCAGGAGAACTTTATGACTGTTTCAAAATAATGTACAGTGGAATTCTAAAGCTGATTGAGTCAATGAGTTGAACCCAACCATTTTCCTGCTGGTAGAAAAGCAAGGAAGAATCTATTTTAATTGCCCCCAAAGTCTATGTTGAGGATCATAGACAAAATGCATATAGGTTGGGGGCTGTACTAGGAGGAGAAGTGAATTTTATAAATCTGGTTGGATTCAACCCAATGTATTTAGAAGGATGCAACCCTGCTTAGAATGATACTGATAATGCAGTTAAAGCAAGATTTTCACTTTATATAGTAAAAATAAATGTCAAAATACCAGAGTTAGGAGGCAACTCTTAG
Source organism: Paroedura picta (assembly GCF_049243985.1). Lineage (NCBI taxonomy): Eukaryota > Metazoa > Chordata > Lepidosauria > Squamata > Gekkonidae > Paroedura > Paroedura picta. The sequence continues at coordinate 27,619,615 of NC_135382.1, read as the reverse complement.
GGAAGACCTTGGACTCTGTGCCCTGTCTGTTGGCTTACCAGGCAGCTGGTAGACCAATTTGTGAAACAGAAAGGTAGACTAGATGGACCACTGGTGTGAATCAAATAAGGCTCTTCTTATACTTTCTGGTTCATCCCAACACTACTCTGACTCCCACAATGAACTAACTACTGGGTTTTCTCTTGCCCGCCCAACAGAATCAGCATGGAAACGGATGAGCTGCATCTTTAGGTTTTATTGAAAAAGGATTTTCCCCCCCCCCCATACTACTGCGGAGGTAATCTTGAGAAATATTGCTGTTGCTAACTTATTACATGGATTATGAAAACATTTCAAGAAATAAGCCAGGGGTTTTGCTTTTTGATGGGCTGTGCCAGAAGAAAATCAATAAACCATTTAAAATGTATTACAGAACGAACCCAAAAAAATAATAATAATTTGTAGAGCACTTTCCATGTGTTACACGATGGCTAAATAAATGCTCATAAGTATAAATGATAGTAGGATAAGGAATCTATTCAAAGTTAAATAAAGTCTTGCAATGTATGGCTATGCTCCTGGTTGCCGAAAAAGGATTTTCTTGTTACTCACCCATGAGAGTTGGGGTTCTATCAGGGACGCTTTCCTTCATGTCATCCATCATTTCAAAGAGACACGTAGAGCCTAGAAAGTGCTCTAAGGCAGCTAAGAGCGAGTGTCACTTTGAGTTAAATGCATTATTAAACTGTTAGGGAATTTCACATCATGGGTCATTTATCTATGCTAAATTGGGTCAAAAAGCCTTTATATGTGGCTAGGCAAATGAGAACAAAGAACAAAATCTTCCCTTGGGAACGATTCCCTTGACATTCCCACCAAGTTATTAATATTTCCCCCTCCTTGTAAATAGGAAAGGGTGAGTAGGAAGAGCAAAGGAATGTGACAGGAAAGGGACTCATTTATTTCTTGCTATTCCTTTCCTTTGTTGCTCCCAAATGTCTTTCTGCAAAAACATTTAGCTCCTTTCGAATTCCAGTTTACCTGTTAATAAGTCTACCTTTAATCCCAAAACTCAAACATGTACATCTTGCCAAAACTTACTAGATTCTTCTGTTGTACTTATAATTGTATGCTGTTTCACTGGTGCACACTTTTCTCTATATTAGAATCAAGGTAGGTGTCATACAGGCCATTTAGGCCAATCCCTTGCTCAATGCAGAATGATATCTCCAAGCAGTTTACAATCACCTTCCTTTCCTCTTCCCACAACAAGGCTTTAACAGAACTGTAACTGGCCCAAGGTCAGTTCCTATGCAGGGTTCCTATGGAGAAGTGGGGAATCAAACCTGGCTCTCCAGATTAGAGGCCAACACTGCATTGCTTTCAGACCTTCATTACTTCTGATGCCTGAAGTGTACAATCACTGGGAGTCGTTTTATCTACAGCTGGGAGGGAGGAGGTAATGAAAAAAAGGTAAGACAAGATCCAGAGGAATAATCCACGCATATGGAGCAGGTGTGAGATGCTGCCATTTAATAGCAGCAAAGCAAAATACACACATTGCATCTAATGCAGGATAACTAGGGCAATAATAGAGCATCTGTTGCTTTTGAGAGATGTTACCACTTTTAGTGGAGAAATGGAATGGTATGTTATCGCTTAATCCCATTGGATATCAGAAGCAAGCCGGGTGAGTACTATCACCAAAGAAAACTGCAGATGAAGGTGATGGCCAACCACTTCTGCTTCTCACTTACCTTGCAAACCTCTTCATGGGGTCACCATAAATTGGACATGGCTTGATGGCTCGTGCATGCATAGTTGGTTAGAAATCCAGAATTCTCATTAAACCCTATGCAGGGCATTGTCTTCACTTTGTTCACAACACTTTTACATTGAAGCCTACCTTTTGAAGGAGAATAGTAATCTTAATTTTGCCTGCACTAAAAAACCCTTACGCTCCTAAAAGTGAGTTGTCCCAGTAGATAAAATGGGACTTAGCTCCCTTAATCTCTATGCTATAGAGCAGGGGTAGTCAACCTGTGGTCCTCCAGATGTCCATGGATTACAATTCCCAATGCTGGCAGGGGCTCATGGGAATTGTAGTCCATGGACATCTGGAGGACCACAGGTTGACTACCCCTGCTATAGAGCAGAGATCCGCAACCTTTCTAAGGCTGCAGACCGGTGTGGGGGGGTGATCCGGTGTGCATGCATGCGCATCTGCGCATGCGCATTTGCCCCGACAGCCCTGCTTCCCTCTCCCCCCCTACAAAAATAAGCTTGCAGGGCCGCAAGCTAATCGGCCGCTTTGGTGGCTGATTTGCTTGTGGCCTGGTAAGTTTCTCACTGGGGGGGGGGGCGTGGAGAGGGAGCCGCGGCCTGGCACCAGGCTGCAGCCTGGTGGCTGGGGACCACTGCTATAGAGCATACGTCTGACAGAACAGTGGTTTCCCCAAGGCTAAGAGAAAACTTGAGGCTGTGATGAAGTCTCCTGTTTTGCTACTCCAGCTCCTTCTACCATAATAGCCTCCGACAAATGCACAATGACAATAGAAATGAATTTAACCCAGATTTGTTGTACGCATTATAAAGTCTCTCATTTAATAAGCTAGATGTACTTCATATGTGCTGTAATCACATTATTAAATTATTTTACCCTAAATGTCTACATCTTCCTGAATGCAAAAGAAGAGGAAAGCAGTAATTAGAGTAGGTTAAAATATATCCTCGAAGGATATTAAATATGCAAAAGCTCATCCACGAAAATTAGACTGTAAGAAGTTACACCATGTATTGCCTTATTTTGTAACATATCAAATTAGCTTTCATGAATAAATATATCTAATAATATTTAGCTCTATAATTTAATGGCACCCGATTAAAAATACTTTCTGAATCAGCTAAGCTGTGTATTTGATCGCCTAGATCGAGTGCATAATAATTAAATGTGCAGCTTGTACTGGTTTGGATACATGCTGTTTGGGGACCTATGAACCTTATTTCCTTTGAACAGATGCATCCAATATATGCTTATCAATATACATTCAAATTGATGAGAAGAAATAATAAAACATGGAAGTTTCTTTCTTTCTTTCTTTCTTTCTTTCTTTCTTTCTTTCTTTCTTTCTTTCTTTCTTTCTTTCTTTCTCTCTCTCTCTCTCTCTTTCTTTCTCTCTTTCCATCCAAACATCTAGTAAGATATATCCTTGTTTAGAACTTAGCTCCTTGCCAGAGGAAATTCTTTGCTTGGTGGCTGTGACAGACACAAGAAGATTTTACTCTCTTTTCTTTACCCATTCAGTTTGAACCAGTCAAATGTTTACTGCTGAATGGGCATTACAAATGATTAATAACAATTATTTACTGCTCATGATCTTTGTATCATAGAGCTTTTATTGGAGGACAGGATGGGACAGGAAAACTTGCATTTTTTGGTTTTCAGGTCAGTTCTATTGGTCATGCATTTTGTTCCATTTCCCAGAATTGTCGCTCTAATTAATTGATAAGTCTCTAAACTTCTTGGATTATTATAGCTGTTTCCTATTTATGAGACTTTTAAAGCCCATACTTTGTAACCATTAAGCACAAAGCCATACCCAATTCTGGTAACCTGTGTCATCCATCATGCAGAGTAGGAAGGAATTAAACCTCACAGTTACTGATTTAATGAAATTAAGTGTGTTTGTTACACCTGGCACTTGTTTTCTCATCAACTTAACTCACAATTCTATAGGACACAAGGAAAGGGGATCCTGATTGGGGTCTGCTGTGATCTCTGGTAGAGAATGACAGAAACTTGTGTGGAAAAATAATATGAAATACATTCACTGTATCTCACATTCTTGAAGTGGAGGCAGTGGATGGGGAGGTGGTTCATGACCTGCAACCAGAGGGAATTGCTTCTATGTTGTTGTTGTTGTTTGTTGTTGTTGTTGTTGTTGTTGTTGCTGTTGTTGCTGCTGCTGCTGCTGCTGCTGCTGCTGCTGCTGCTGATATAAAAAGTGAAAGGCCTGGATCAAGTATTGTGATAACGGAGCTTTCACATTTCTAGTTAGGGTGCAAATAAAATTAAAAATCAGCCATTTCCTTATAGCTCACAGAACTGTCTCTAACTCACAAGCCAAGGTCAAATGTGTATGCGTATTTGTGTATCCAACAGTGCAATACTAAGCAGGATTGCCCTGTAAAGACTGACAGCCGCAGAAATGGATGAGCCAACAAAGACAGAGGTGATTCTGAGTTTCTCATCCCTGCCTTCATCCCTGTAGCCTTGAGAAACTTCATTACAATGTGACTTCATTGTCCTCCTCTTCTCCGACCCCTTTCATGCCTATTAAAGACAGGACCATGGACAGCGACCCCGAACCACCTGCACTTGCGACCCGCTGATTGCTCTCTTTTAATTAACTGCAGACTACAGGGATTGCCTTCATAGATCAATGTCATCATCAACCAAAGTACATCCTCCTGCTTAGTTTGTGCATTGTTGTCTGAAGCAGATAGAAACTTCTTGTTTTTTTTTTTTTGGGGGGGGGGGTCTATTAAAGAACAATGCTCCTTCTGCTTCCATAACACACATACATGCAGTACATGTCTAAGCTGCAGCTGCAACAGATTGACTGACATGGATTACCCTCTAGGGAAGCCTGGGAATAACCCCTCGTGATGGGGGAGGAAGGTGGCAAGAAATCTGTAGAAGAAAATTCTGCACACCGTCGTGAGGACCCCTGATAGCTAGACTCTTAGCTTGCAAATCAGTTTTTCTGCCCTATGCCCTGTACAGCCCTATGCCCTGTAAGGAGTGGTCGGTGGCTACTCATTACTACTTAGTGACAACAATTCCCTTGCCCCCACCCTCAAAAATTGCCGAGAGGGCTATCAGATATCTGAGATGTTGATAAACCTCCAGAGGCAAAGATGTTCAGGCACATTCAAAAACTTGTGTGCAACATTTGAGCAACTGATGCCTAATAGTCTATCATGTGTGCATCATTCTTTGGATCGGGCCCATACTGCCAGTCATTAGGAAATATGAGTCACATATCCTTGAAGTGATGGTGAATGATTTCAGTTCCTTGGATCTCTTCATTCATTCATTTCCTGCTTTTCTACCCCAGAATCCGAACCAAGATATACAGAAGATGAATCCTATTTAATACAAACAGAATTACATTTGGTGACATAAACTTTCATTTCCACCCCCCCCCCCCCCGAATTGTGTCCTCTGGGTTCAGTAGAGGACCAGGAACCACATGCTGGCTTTCTCCATGCCCTCCTGCTATGCAAACTGTGGTCTATATTGGATTATAGAAAGATATCAGACCTTTTCACACGTTACAGTAAACCACAAGTACATCCTGCATGCATATGCATACATCTGTTGGTAAGTATTCATATCACAATTGAAATCAAGGATGACAGGTACTTGGATAAATGTGGGGATTATCTCACATGTTCAGTTGAACATATTTTGAGAGTTACATGATAATCACTGAGTGTACATAGTTTTTTTTTAAAAAAATCAAGTGTACACTGTGATCAATGGGATCTACTCTGTAATTTATAAGTCTGATGATGAAAGTAGACCACTGGCTTGTGTTTCATGGACCACACCACATCCAGAAGCCAGCAAACTGTGAAATTCTAATTTCTTGAATCTTTTACTTTCAAAAAATATTCAGAAGGAGGAATTTGATTCTTGTTATGGATACCTTAGCACACCTTACCGGAACCTCTATGTTATCTTCCCCACCAAGATCTGAATTGGCAGTACTGTGAAGAACAAGGAAGGGGGTTGCTGGAGGATTTTAGCACATATGAGGTACACAAAGATTTTTAGACACATCAAAGAGCACTTTTTGTCATGAAGGAAATGGAAATTTCAGCTTCCATTTCATGTATTGGTGCTGCACTTTTGCCCCAGAAGAAGGAAAGAGTATTCTGTCATGTATTATTTCCTCCTTGAAGCAATATCTCACAGAAGCCTGCGCCCCATTTCTTTTCATCCCAAAATGAATAGGCTCAGTAGGGAAAACTGGAGGCTAAAGCATCTGTATTCCCACACCATTCCCTGCCAATTTAACTAATGTTGTGTGGATTTATTTAACACAGGAGATGAAGGCTATTAAATTGCATCATAATTCATTTATCTCGATGCTCTTTCCGTGGCCAGATGTCTGTAACAGTGATCTTTCTAATCATATGTGTTGACAGAGTAATATTTCTGCATATAAGCAAGGTGCAAACATGGGATGGGAAAATACAGGTATATCTTTTCTCAAATGAGCCTAAAGAGACGATACTTGGGCCCTCTCAATTTTCAGTTGAGTTTTAATAAGTGATAGGGTGGTGTTTCCACTGTGACTCAAAACCTCAGAAGAATGTTCATTTCTGAATTGGGAAAATATTTCAAGGGCCCACTAAGAAGATTCTGGTCCTATTCCAGAGGTAGCAAAAGAGCCAATTTCTGGTGGAGCTAGAGAAGATCATTGACATTTTCGATGGTTGTGTAGGTACCCTAAATGGCTGCCAAGGTCTTCTGAGGCAATCTTGCAAAATGTCAGTGGTCATTTACTTCACTGGGAGAAGGTAAGTTGTTGTTGTTATGTGCGAAGTCGTGTCCGACCCATCGTGACCCCATGGACAATGATCCTCCAGGCCTTCCTGTCCTCTACCATTCCCCGGAGTCCATTTAAGTTTGCACCTACTGCTTCAGTGACTCCATCCAGCCACCTCATTCTCTGTCGTCCCCTTCTTCTTTTGCCCTCGATCGCTCCCAGCATTAGGCTCTTCTCCAAGGAGTCCTTCCTTCTCATGAGGTGGCCAAAGTAAGTAGTAGAAGGTAAGTAGTAGAGGAAAAAGGAGAAGGGCAGGCAGGCAAATCAGGCAGAAAGACTATGGCAAGGGAGAGTTGAGAGGGGGAAAATGGAGCAACAGAGATCAAATGGAGATCAAGTGGACATCCAAGGGGGAAGATAATTCCTCTCCCTGACAGTCTTTTGTCCCTATATAAACTAGCCTTGTCTGGAGTGTTGTTTTGACATCCCGAGTGTCCACTTGTGGCTTGAGTGGCACTTAACGATAATGTTCTATACTGGTTGGGCAGCCATGGATTCAGGATTAAGCACCATGGTCTAAAGTGACTCAAAGGGCCCAAAAATCCAGGAACCAATGCTCCCGAGACCGTCTGGTGCCAAGAGGAACTGGAAGATGATGCTCGGTCGAGTATGAGATTGGGCCCTACGTTAGTTGGAAGAAATTAGCAGGAGGGAAGCCATAAGAGTGAGGCGGCTCAGTGTGTGGCCTTTTTCGTTTTTTTTTTTTTTTTAAACATAATTACTGCGCCGCCAAAGCAAGCATGGATCCTAACATATTTGGAAGCGCTGTAATCAGTGTAATCGCTGTGCCATTTCATTTACTTTTGCACATTCTGTTAACGCATTATGGCCACTGTAGAGACTGCTGGAATGGTACAGTTAATGCTGCCCATTTATTCAGCTCATGCTGCTCAATTGCAGTGCTCTCCTCCCTCCTCCAGAAGGCTGTTTCTGTGCTTTGAAGATGAACTGTGACTTGGGCTAGTGGAACTACATCTTCCCCTCCCCCTTTTCTACTGGAATAAGCACTAAAGCTAGCCTAAGGAAGCATGGACAATTAGATGCATTTAATTCCCCCCTCCCTTCTTTCCTGTTGTAACCTATCGTGTCGCCTCCTAATTAGAAACCCAGAACCAAAGGGGGAGGGGAAATTATCCAGTTCTTTCAAATAAACTATGGATCTCTCACACTGGTTATTTAACTATGGAGGGCAGAAGGGTAATCAAACGGCGTTCAACTGGCATTGCAATCTTCTGCAAGTGACCGGCTTTACTGCATGCTACCTCTTTGGATAATGCAGAAATGAGGTTTGCTTGCCACATCTCACCTATAAGTTGTTGCCAATTGTAATGGATTTCCTGGGAACCCGATGCTACCCAACTCCACACAAGATTTCCCTCGAATAATTTCCCACCTACCCTAATGTGCAAGGGTTCTTGTTGGAAATTTGAACAAAGGTTTGAAGGGATAAAATTTGCATCTGTATTGATAACTGGGGGGAACCATCAAGAACTAATACCTGATGCTCAGAGATCCTGCTCACCACTTTTTTGTCTTTTATTCAAACAATATCCTTGTATTGTTCAATTAAAGTCAAAATAAATTATTCGATGTATTTCCATAACAGTTTGCATTATATCTTTTGTGCTAGAAAACTCAACAATGATCAACCAAAATGAGTCCTGGATATGTTCATTCAGTATCCTGTTTTCAATCATTTCTTCACCAGTGGCAAAATCTACAAAATAATTATTACAATATTATGAATAACTAATAATTCTACAATAAATGTACAGAAGAATTTCCACCTACTTTCAAACCAAGATGAAATTTCAGTAGTCTTCAATTATCTCTATAAAAATAAAATATAAACAAACGGTGAACTAGTTCTTACATTAATAACATTCCAAATTATTTTACAAAACACTTTGTAAGCTTGTTGGGAATTAAACCCTTCCTAATTCATTTTGGGAGCCTCTTGTGGCGCAGAGTGGTAAGGCAGCGATATGCTGTCTGAAGCTGTCTGCCCATGAGGCTGGAAGTTCAATCCCAGCAGCCGGCTCAAGGTTGACTCAGCCTTCCATCCTTCCGAGGTCGGTAAAATGAGTACCCAGCTTGTTGGGGGGTAAACGGTAATGACTGGGGAAGGCACTGGCAAACCACCCCGTATTGAGTCTGCCATGAAAACTCTGGAGGGCATCACCCCAAGTGTCAGACATGACCCGGTGCTTGCACAGGAGGGGATACCTTTACCTTTACCTATGTTCATTTTCTTCTTGTACTGTAGCAATAAGTGATAACAATGCTAAACATTTCTTACTTTTGCAGTGAAAAAAATTCTACTTTTAACATTCTTCCACTACTTTGAACTTCTTCTCTGATTCATCTTCAAGGATGCTTGTCATTCATTGACCATTTATGCACTGGAGGTTTCATGCCAGGCTGCAGGCTGGAGTTTTAGACTTGACAGGTTACCCCACATCTTCCTGCACACACACGGGGGAGCATTTGTACGTGGCCTTGCTAGGCCTTGGTAGAGCTGCTGGGGTGGCTGGAGAAGGAGCAGACTGCCCACCAGCACCTTCCCTCCACCCTGAAAAGTCCCACCAAGGCCTCAGCAGGCCATGAGGCTGTGGGGGAGAGCAATCTTCTCCCCAGCACTTTACCTTCTTCCCCCAATAAGGCCCAGCAAGGTCTTATTGGCCTGCCTGGGGGGGGGGGTTGCGAAGCACCCATTGTATTCAGATATACAATGGGCTTTTCTGCTAGTCTTCTATAAACTGATGTTTTTAGTCAGATTCATTTCATTTCATTTCTTAAGGCATATTGGCCCATAAGCCAGACACCTAAACACTCAAGTCTTAAACAAAAAAATCTGTAAAACAGAATTTTACTACATCAACAGCACAAGTTTGACACAGATGGCTATAAAACAATCTTTGTCTTACATTATCGGGAAAGGATGAATATTTTGAAATCCATTTTCTCAGAAATTTATCTCTTTGTGCTTCATATTTTGGACAGTGAACGAGAATATGGGAGAATGAATCAAGTCCCACCAATCGGCAGTCCCTGTAGTCCGGGCTGAAGGTTTCTAAAGAAAATGACCCTTCATCTGAGCTGTTGGTAATGTATTGAGGTGCACAATCATATGTGACTGTCTCCATTCAGGAACTGTTAGTATGTGATAGTACAGAGGCAGATCAAATTCACTGGAGTATGTAACTCAGTCACATACAAGAATTTTGTTGCTAATGTTTGTTCATTTGTATGCATGCATGTATCTTCAAGCAAAGGTTGGATACACACTTTTCTTGGATGCTTTTGGATGCTTAGGGCTGATCCTGCGTTGAGCAGGGGGTTGGACTGGATGGCCTGTATGGCCCCTTCCAACTCTATGATTCTATGATTCTATGATTCTATCTGTTGGTCTGTCTGCCTGTGTAACAAAGAGTTGTTTAAATATCTTTAATTATAAGCCATCAAAGAATTCCTGCAAGGTGGGGATATTGGGTTTTAAAATGAAGAATAAATCACCCTAATTCCATACTGTTTTTGTTTAAAAAAAAGATTGTTTTACCAGTTTTATAGAACTGAATCTCTTTTCTGTAGACATAAAACACATTGGATCTGCAGAAAATAGAGGGCTGGAAGTTTAACTAAAATTCAATACCCTGGCATATCGGTATGAATTTGTACAATTATAATAGTGGTTACCTCAAAAGGGAGAAATCCATACAACAATTAAAATAAGAATGTTCTCCTAATCATTTTAAGCACCTGACTGTTTAAAAGACATCATAATCTCATTCATTGTTCATATACATGCCATGCATTGCTTTGTAAGTATTTTAAAGGAAATTGTTGCAGGATTGTGCAGGTGCCTCAATTAATAAACATTTGAAAATTCAGCAAGAGTTTGGGCAGCACTAGTTATTGTTTTATGGTTAAATAATTAGTCTGAACATCTTGGTATACCTGGTCCCACATCAAGGGTTTCAATTATATTGTATGGTTTTTGGCTGACATTTGATCGCTTGATGCCGAATTAGCAACTTGCAGGGTGATAAGAACATGATTCAAAGGTATCTCTGAAATTCCACAGCAAGATTTGGTAACCACAGTCATGAGCATTGTTGAGTTCTTGCTCTTACTATTAAGGAAGAACGTAAGGCTACACCAGTAGGTAGGAGGAAAAAGAGAACAAGGTGTAAGGCTGAGAGTTCTATTTGATTTTTTTAAATCCCTATGTGTTTTGCTAAATTCAATGTGATCAAGGGATCATGTTCCTTTCCCCCCTCTCATTATGAAGTAACAACTTCCTTAGAAATATTTCAATGTTTGCTTCTATGAAATGTCATTGATTTGCCCCAGTAGGAATTTTCAACTAGTATTCTTACTGGATATCCCAAAAAGGGAGCCCTGACTCTTCAAAGCTTATACTTGGGACAACTTGTTAGTCAATAAGGTCTCAAATCTTGGTCTTGTCCTTCTTCAGGCCAAAACAGCTAATCACCTGAAACATTCCTACCAATGGGTCCCCATCTTTATAGCTTGAATTCAACAAAGTAAAGACATCCTATTATTCTCTCTCTTGCCAATACAACAGGGTGCCACAGTGTAAGTGTACTTTTGTGTGCTTTTTCATTCACTCAGCAGGATCATAGGAGGTGCTCCAAAGAAGATGTCAGGGTTCTGAAAAATCCATTAGTTTCCCTTTGCTGTGCAATGTCCGTCAATGACGGTGACAGTTATAATGACGTGTTAGGGCTAAAAGGCATTTTTCAAGCTCCCTATTAGCTTTAAATTGATGGGCTGCTTAAAAGTTCCAAGCAGAATCTTAAGGCCATGTTAACGAGATGGCCTTTAACATCAAAAAGATTTGTGGCAGTAGTCATTCTTGGATATGGCCAGATTTAATGAGGTATTTACCATTTGAACTGCTGTAAGGGAGGCCAGTGCAAATGCCATTTCTGTTAAGAGCATTGACCTCTGGCCTCCAAATAAGGAGGGAATAAAAGGGGAGGATAATGTCTAGCTTGTTTGGGTGAGGGGGGGAAGTGATGTGTGGGTCACAGGAAAGATAATCCAAATATTAGTATCTTTTGTGTAAATGCTGTAAATGTATCCTGAACAAAAGGAGATCCTAGATAACCTACTCTTGAAGAACCACAACTATAGCTGTGTCCTATCTACTTCTTTTCTTTTCTTTTTTTATATGCAGGCTTCCTATTCTTTTTGGAATATTCCCTTTCTACTTGTACCTGACTTGCTTTAGGATGCTTAGGGCTGATCCTGCGTTGAGCAGGGGGTTGGACTAGATGGCCTGTATGGCCCCTTCCAACTCTATGATTCTATGACTTTTCTCTTGAATGGAAAGCCAAAGTGGCTTATATTGTTCTTCCATCCCCCTTTTTATTCTCACAACAATAATCCTCAGAGGTAGGCTACCCTATGAGCTCATCTAGACATAACTGTGTAAAGTGTTCCCTTTTGTCAGTCTTGAATCTATTGTTCATCAGTTTCAAACGATCCTTAGGAAGTGAGCCTGAGGCTGGCAGGAGACTGGGAAGGGCCACACCACAAACATCATAGTAATATAGAAACACTATAGGCAAAGCCCATTGCGTTCAAGAATATGGGTGCTAGGATGCATGCCTGCACTGTGTCCTTCCTGGGAGCTGGCCCTCCTCCCCCTGCTCCCTTTTCGATCTTGAAATCCAGTACTTTGACATGGTTAAAGAGTATAAGATTACCATCTCAAGGGCCAGATTTGACCCCCCACTCTTCCTACTCCATGTGCAGGCATCTGGGATGCCAACCTCCAGGTGGGGCCTGGAGATTTTCAGGAATAACAACTGATCTCCAGGCACCAGTTCCTCTGGAGAAAACAGGTGGAAGGAAGAAGGGAAGAAACATGGAAGAAAGGGAGGGAGGGAGGGAGGTTTAAATTGAAAGGGTAAAATATCTTCCTGGGGGCACATTACCCCAACTGCTGGCCGAGGCTCACGTCCAAGGTCAGAATGAAACCATTTCCTTGAGGATCTCTCCCTGCCCCATCTTTATGCTGGCATGTTGAGGTGCAGCCAACAGAAAGGAAAAGGTGGAGTCCCTTCCTGGGAGCCTTTTACCTCCACTTTCCTGCAGGCTGCAGCCAGCAGACATGAGAAAGTTAAGTACTTCCTGGAAGGTACTTCACCCCTTCTTTTTTTACTGGCTGAGGAAAGACTCAGCAGAAAGGGGGAGGTAAAATCACCCCTGGGAGGTACTTCACCCCCATATTGCCCCTTTAACTTAGCTGCCCCCCACTTTGAAGCAGTGAGGAGTGAAACCAGAGGATTAAACCCTCTCAATATACTTCAAAGCAGTGGAGAATAGAACCTGAGTGGCAAGAGCCGCCATTCAATTGTTTGGTTTAAAAAGGCCTGGAGCTATTTCATCTCCTGCTTTCTGCTCCCCACTGCTTTCACAGGGAGCAGAAAGCAGGAGTGCATTTTTCTTCCTGTCTCACAAGCCTATACAAACAAGTTTGGTTTACACACTGGTATATACATTTGTGTAGGTTTGCTATTCGGCCTGTGGTTCAGCCACGAACCATGAACCAAACTGAGCCCCTGAATGTGGTAATCTCAAAGATCAGGGCGCAAGCTTTCAAATGATACAGAAATCTTCCAGCTGGATGTCAAAGACTGAAAAGTGAATAAAAACAGGGGAAAGATGTTTCAGACCATGGTCTTAAGCTTCACGCTTGCCTGATGGAACGTCGTAGCTTGTTGTTGCTGTTTTAGTAAGCAACCAGTCAAATATTGACAGACTGGCCATTTTAAAGCTTGCCATTGTTACACTTTCAGTCTTTTATGGCTTCAAAAGGAGCCAGTCAGACAGAAAGGGAGCTAGACCCTGTCAGCCATCAACACTCAAGTCTTCACTGTGTGTTGTAGACAGACCCGTAATCTCCCCGGCAAATCCTTTCATTGCTTTGCAGAGCCTGAATGCGGTGTTTTCAAAGAGATCCCCACACTCCTCAACGTTGTCTGCTTCTTTCCCATGGCGCAGGTTGCTTTTCTTCTCAGCTGTGGTCTTCTCTGCCTCGCTCCCCTCTTGTTCTTCTTGGTTTTCACATCTAAATTAACCCAGCTGCCTCCAGCTGCCCTCTTCTCACCTGACAGCGGGAGAAAATAAAAGCATCTTGGAGATGACATATCAGCTTGGTTTTGTGCCATAACTGCAGCCACTTGATGGTTAAGTGGTATATTTTTCAAGTGTTTCCCTCCTCCCATCCCTGCTCGCTTTCTTCGCTTTCTGAGGGCTTAGCCCCAACCCAAAACGTTTCTTGAAAAAGACTTTTCAGTGACATTCACCTATGTGAATACATAAAATTGAGAGGGGGGGGCAGAAATCCCCCTCTGGTCCTGTCAAAAGAATAAATGGAAACAGTCATTTATGTGGCCCATGAACCTTTACAATAGACTGAGCTGAAAATTACATCTTAGGTGCCCTCTCTAGAAGACAACCATCCCTCTTGGGTTGAGATGTCTCTGGAACTGACAGAATTTCTCAGATTAAATCTGTGCTAAATGAAGTAGGTTGACTCCTGCGATTCTGGCTTTGGGAGAATAGACGGATCTCAAAGCATTGTTGGGGTGGGGGGATCAAATATGAAATGCTGACAGAAGAAGACAGGAGTTTCACAGGAGTTCTTTGTGGCTGCTTCTGTTAACACTGCAAGGCATACACAAGGCCTAGATTGATGTACAATGGAGTTAATTTTCCCCCCATAAAAAGAAAGAAAATTTAATCTATCAGGATGGTTAAAAGCAATTATAAAAGGGGAATTGCACTTTCACAGCTGAATAGTACCATAATACTTGGCATTAATATTTCTGAGAGTTCAAAACACATTGCTTCAAATGTCTTTGTTAATCTACACAACTACCATTTAGAGCAGCCATTGAGAATAAGTCACTGCTACTACTCCTGCAAATAATTGAGGGGGCCCAGATTCATTTGACAGGGCTCCAGCAGTTATTTGGAAAAGATTTACTTCCTCAGATTACTTTTGTCTACTAATGTACATATTTAGATAGGTTTGAAGATGGTGATAGTATTCTCAAATTGACCAAGGTGAATCCTGCCCATTGAGTCTTACCCTTAATTTATTAGGGTCAAGTGGTGGGAAGGACTCACCTGTATTACTGCAATAGGGCCAGGGCCAGTTGAAGCCCTGGATGGGCAGGGGATCATTGGAATTGTAGTCCATGGACATCTGGAGGACCACAGGTTGACTACCCCTGTCTTAGAAGAAAAGCTAGGTGACCCCTGGTTAGGACTTGGCTGGAATACTACCAAGAATGCCCAAGGTTACAATATCAAACCTCTGCTAGTCTCTTGCCTTGGTAACCTTCTAGAGTATCCATAAGTTGGCTGCAACTCAGCAGCACTTTCCACTTCCATGCACAGAGCTCTAATATGTGTGTGGGAGCTGTAAAGCAATGCTCATGACATCCCTCAGCAACCACAGCCAGTCAACTGCCCAAATCTTGATTCCCTTCCAAACCTCACCATCAGCTCATCAAGTCTTGTCCACAGTTTTCTTTTCAGAGACCACATTTCCATGTTCCTCCTGGTCTGGAGTCCAGCCCCTTTTGCAGACATTTTCTTGCTCTATGGTTTATACAAATGTTATTGAGCATCCCTGCTGCTCAGCCCAAGGTGCCTTCAGGCAAATCTCTTCTTAGGAATGTCTACGCCCTTCTATTGTCCAATCCCAAGTGTGACTGGGCGTCCTTCTTGCTCATGTGCCATAGCTTCTCTCTCTGTGTCACCTGGAAGAGAATTTTTAATGTTCCTCCTGGCACTGCTGTGTCACTTTCATCCACGAAACAACATTTCCAGTATGAACCCCTGAAGCTGCCTTATACTGAATCAGACCATTTTATCGATCAAACTCAGCATTATCTGCTCTAGCTGGCAGTGACAGCAATCTTTCCTGGGTCTCAGGTGAAGGGCCTTCACTTCATCTCTGACCTGGGGATTGAAAGTATCACTGAGCTGCTGCCCTCCAGCCCTGAAGAGTCTTCTTTGCAAGGGTCCCGATGGATGAAAGTTATCGACTGTGACCTAGAGCATGGCATCATCAGTGGCAATTAATGTAAGGCTGCTACAGAAACAGATTCTGTAAGCGCTCTTTGCCATTTATTCTCAGGAAGGTTTACTGGCCATTAGACCCTTGGTCATGAATATTTATCAAGTGGTGATCATTATTTATGCTAAGGAGGGATGAACCGCAAAATTACATGCTGTCCAGAGGCGCATTGAAAAATGTCTGCTCCTGCCATAGGCTTTGCGAGCAGTCAAATGGCGCATGCAGGGCACTGAAACATTGCAGCGTCTGCATTTTCAGCTTCCAGTCCACTGCCTCATCCTACAACTCTGAAACTTAACTGGGGTCCCTAGGGAGCCATAAGGAATGGGATAATGCACTTTTCAATTATCTCTGGTTTAGGTTAAATACATTTGCAAGCACCCAAGTAATACCGCCAAAGTTTATTACCATCACACAAGGGTGCTAATAATGACCAGCTAACAAGAGACGCACAAGAATGGTATTGGAGCTTCCATTATGATATCCTCCAAGTCCAAATGCTTGTTCCTTCCTGATTTGATTGCAATATAGTGTGATCTCATGTGACTGCTCTCTTGAATTTAAGAGGAAGGGTGTAGGGCATGGTGACAGAACTTCTGCCCGGAATGCAGAAGTTCAGTACTCTCAGTTAAAAAAAAAGGGTCCTGTCACAAGTAATATAAAAGACCTATACCAGGGACCCTGGAGAGTTGCTGTTTATCATCATAGACAGTTCTGCACTTGATAGACCAGTGGTCTGACAGTATTTTGTGTACCATAATTAGCTTTTTGTGGGATTACCCAGAAATTCCCATTATATCTATATTCCCAGAATTACATTTTCTAATACAATTTAATGTGTAGAGTCCAAGGCAATGAAAGAACAATTTATTCCCGTAAAACAGTCTGTAATATCTGCCAGGGTGATGGTCTTCACAATATCATCTGAAATCTGACATTCAGCAAGACCTTTTCACTGCATAAACTCCCTAAAATTCTTCATTTTCAAATGTTTAATTGTTCCCCGCCACATATTGGTGGTAGGCGAAAAAAAAAAATTTGTACTCTGTTATTAAGGATAGTAGAATTAATAAAATATTTAAATGCTTCTTTTTCTTTCTGTCTGTGGTTGATTTGGGAGATCTGATTTCATTAAGATTTTCTAGTGATTTTATTGCATTTTTGGAAGGCTGTTGTTATTTTTATGGGAAGATGACACCTTACCCCACAGGTAACTTGTATAAATGTATAACTTTGGATCATCGAATTTGCTTCCTTCTAATGCTCGCAGTTTAACCTAAAACAATCATTTCAGATAAGGTTTTGGACTGTAGATCAAGAATCTCAAACTAGCTTCCAGTCCACCTGAGAGAGAATTATAAGAATGCATAGTTTGTTTGGGCTTTTTAAAGCATAGCATAACCTTTATTGGCATATAAAAATAATATAGTTAAGGGAATCAGTTACAGTTACAACATAAACCAAATCAGGTATTAAAATATAACACATTCAATTCACGATACCACATTGCCAATAGCAAAACCCTTGCAACAGCTTCAATTACTTCTGGGTTTTGATTAGACATGAGGAAAACTACCTTAAAATTGTCAGAGTGACATTTCTTATCACTAAACAATGAGCTATGAAATTTAAAATGAATATTAGAATAAAAAGGGCAATACAAAAAAGACATAAGCTCGTGATGCAATCACTTGTGGTCCACAAGGGCAAAATCTCTCTAATGAACCCTCTACTGGAATCTATAGGTTAATGGTAGGGAATGAACAAAATCAACAGGGATTTTTTTTTTCTCCCCTGTAGAAACTGGGCAGTCAAGTCCTCATGGAAATCTCTGAGACCCCTTAATCTATCTGATTAGTCATTATCGGTTCACACACTGAAGGAGAAGGGTCCGATGAGGCTTTACACTTGGAATTCAGTGGAGAGAGTCTTGTTGGAGAATAGGAGAATCTCTGGAGGGCATCCTCAGAGTTGGGATACCGAGCCACCACCTGGCATCTCTGGGATTTTTAGGGGTGTTTAGAAGCATAGAGATAGAAAGACCCCCATGGGTCATCTACTCCACCCCACTGCACAATGCGAGGTATTCTCAACTACCTCCCCCTGCCTCAGTGACTCCTGTTGTATCTGAAGAGGAAGGCAAAAAAACTTTCAAGATCTCAGGGCCAATCTGACCTGGAGTAAAAATTCCTTCTTGACCACAAAGTGGGAACGGCATTACCCTGGGCATGTCAGAAAGTACCAAAAGAGCCAAGCACTCACTCAGTGGTTGTCTGACCAATGCCTCTTCTCCTCCATCTAGCTTGGAAGAGGGTATAAGGAATGGACACTCCTTTCATTGTGAAGAAAGACCACTTTTATGTCGGGTTCTTGCTTTACCAATGCTCCATTTCATGATGGGCAAGAAGTAATCTGTTGGAGGTAGTTATAGGCATGGTGGGATGATGCCTGGATGCTGCCTTTTCTGCCTCTGGCCTTTCTTCTTAGAGCTGGCAATTGGGAGGAGAGGGAGGTCTCTGCTAGATCCAGAGTTAGGCACACTGGAAAGGTTTTCTGGCTGCTGCCAACTCTCAGCAGGCTGGTGAAAGGATGTTTCTCTGTCAGAAGTGGATGTAGGCGAGATGGAAGGCCATCTGGCAGTTGACACATTTCCTTCTGGTTCTCTGATGGCAGCTGGAAACTTAGAGCTCGGCTGTCGGCTGAATCCAAGGATGAGAGAAGAGTAGCCTTCTAAGCATAAAGACAGAACCTTGGCTGCAACAACAGAAGCACATAAGAGGTACCCTGCTGTATCTGTCTGATGATCCATCTGGATGTAGCATCCTGGCCCACATAACAGCCTACCAATTCCTCTGGAGGACCAACAACGGGGGATAGAGGTTGAGATCATTCCCTGGTGTTGATTCTTGGTTCTTTCATTCAGAGGCTTAGTGCCTCTGAATGTGGAGATTTTTCTCAGTCACCATGACTGGAAGCTGTTGATAGATCAGTCCTCCATGACTCTATCTAATCCCTTTTTAAAGCTGTCTATTCCTGAGGCTATCACTATCTCCTCCGGTAACAAATTTCACATTTCAATCCTTTTCTCTGTTCATTGCTATCGCAAACATGTGCAAATCTTGGGCTTGCCCACAAAGGATAATAAACGTGTGGAGCACTAAGGAAATAAGGGATGAGTTTTAGGGCCTGAAGCATCCAGGCTAGAAGGATAAACTTGGGACTTACTTCCAACTCAGCCAGAAAAGAAAAGTTGGATGCCCATAATAATAAAAAATAAAGGACAAGCGCTGTCTTTCATTTCCCATCCGCTGCTTTTAAAACAAAGATATTATTCAAATCAGCCATTTGCTTCTTCGGCACATCATTTAGCCGACCAATCTAAACCAGCGCAAATGTTGCGTTGATGTAAGTGATGAAGATGACCCTGAAGCATAACATAAAATCTCATGGATTTTGTCCCTGAAGACAGGTGTAAAGAATGAGTAACTGGGGGAAGCGATGAAGCATAGAATATCAGTGCATGCAACATTACCCTGCACCTCTCTGTTTTTAATCCATTCATTCACCTTTGACCTGCAGCTTTCACTGGCTGTCAGCACTGAAGAAGTAGATAGATGCTGTTCAGTGTGGATCCTGGGAAAACAAATTGTTCTCTGTCGGCCCTAAGAGAGATCGGTGGATAGAGCAGGAGCTGGCTTTTCTTTTCCCTGGCTCTTGTCCTCCGTTTGCTCCAGGTGTGCAGGAGGAAGTGACAGGAGAAAAATGACAGGACTGTACTTCTTGCAAAGACTAAATGCAAAGAGCCATAGAGGATCCTACTTTGGAAAGTGACTCTGCATTGGAACCCCTAAGGTGTATAGAGAGGGTGTGGTACAGGGGTTAAAGAAGACACAGTCCGTGCCCTCAGGGGCCACCAATGGCACAAGAGACCTTTTTGATTTGCACCCTGGGCCAGATTGCTGGCCTAAAGCAACCAAGGCACTGGCAGCATTGCTGAGACCAGCGTGTTGGGAGAAGGCAATAGGCTCGTCTTGTGACCCTCATTAACTCCCAGAACAGAAAAGCTACCAGCCAAGACAAAGAGGAATCACTGAAGACATGGCAGTGCCCCTGGCTACCAAGCATTTCTAGCCAAGAACAATCTTCAAATATATTTGTTGGTGCAACAGCAATGGGTCCTTTTCCTGGGCTGGATAGAGATACAGCATTCTTAGCTCACTGTGGAGGTGGTGGAAAGCAGAGACACACATGAATCACATTGTTGTGGTTCTGTTTGTGGTTGAACCACAAACCAAATGATGAACCCATATGAACCAGGAGGTTGCTTTGACAGTGGCTGACACCACAGTATGTTGTTTTTTTGTTTTAAATCTGCACAGCCAGTCAAATACTCAGTTGCCAATCAGAAATATTGTTGGACAGAAGCCCAGACTAGCTCCATCCATTTTGTAAAAAAAAACTGGGCAAGGAGGTGGTGGGCATCGCAGGGGGTGGAGGGAACGGCCCTCTGGTGTAGATGCTTGAAGGCAGACAATGTTTTCCTATTAGAATGCCCCCCTGTGGTATGTAAGAACTGCAGGGACTGGAGTTACAAAAGGGTGCATTGCTTTCTTTTCAAATAACCATCAAAAAGGAATGAGAAATCCTTCTTTTAGGAGAGCAAAAAAGAGCCTCACAGGAATCAGTGGGTAGGTCTGGAAAAGTGAATTTCAGAAAACAAAATCCCTCTCCCTGTCATAAACACGACTTCTGAAACAGCAGTAAAGCTCGTCTGGGAAAGAGACAAGTCGAGCGAGGTTCTGTTCCTGGTGGCCTCTGGTTTTGTTCTTCCAGCAACACATGGCTCTGCATCTGTTCAATAAATGTACAAGCTAAAGTTCCTGTTATGAGTATCTTGTTTGTTCTCCTCCTCAGTCTTGAACCCTTGACAGTTCAGTATCAAACACACACAGACACACACACACACATTAGCATGCAGCATTTGTCCTCAGCAGAAATGGAACAACCCCACTGTCAGCTGAAGAAAGATTTGGGCAGGTGCTCTGTCCCCATCTGCTTCCAATTGATTTCGATGAGGTTCAACTGGCTTCTCCAAGACCTACTAGCCGTGAAGGGTAAGTTACATCACAGTTTACTATGAAGTTACTCAGAAGTGAAGAGCATTGATATAAAGGTGACTAATTGACAAACTGGAATGTGGAACGGTATGGATCTTGTTCGATCGCAGAAGATATGTAGGGAAGACTCTGCAGACCTCTAGTTCCCACTTGCCTTAAAGCCCCTTGCTGGGGTTGCTGGCTGTGACTTGATGTCACTTGCATATAACATTTACAAAGTAGCATTGCAGCTTAAGCATCTTGAATATCTCCCAACCATATATAGTCGTACTACATCTAGAGACTCAGTGCAAAGATTCATAGATCACTCCACCACCTCAAGTTAGAAGAAGAAGAAGAAGAAGAAGAAGAAGAAGAAGAAGAAGAAGAAGAAGAAGAAGAAGAAGAAGAAGAAGAAGAAGAAGAAGAAGAAGAAGAAGAAGGAGTTGATTCATATATGATACTTTTCTCTACCTGAAGGAGGTGAGGCTGAGAGAGCCCTGATATTAATGAAGAAGAGTTGGTGGAATCCAGGGCAGGAGAAATAAGGATGGGGAGGCAGCTGTACCCCCAGACATATCTCTGGCCTTGGAAATGAAAACTAACCTTGAAACATATCAGGGCTGTAATTCTGATCTAAAATAACATGTTGGTTTATTTCTACAGTGCCTCCTCAGAGACCTGCTCAAGACATCTTACTAAATAAAACAAAGCCAATGAAAAACTATTAAAATTAAATCAATACAAACCCAGGTCATAAGACGTCATGACATGATATATAAATATATATATTGAATTCATATATACCCCCACCTTTCTCCCCAAGGAGTGTGATGGCCAGCTCCAGGTTAGGAAACACCTAGAGAATTTGGGGATGGAGTCTGAAGAGGATGGGGTTTGAGGGTGGAGTTTAATGCCTAAGGGTCCAGCTTCTGAAGTGGCCCTTTTCTCCAGGTGATCTGATCTCTATCACCTTGAGATCAGTTGGAATTCCAGGGGATCTCCAGCCAACCAGTAACTGGCTATGCAAACAATGAGGACTCAGAACTGGTTTACCTTGTTTTCTCTCCTCCATTTGTTCCTTGTGACATGCACAAGAGTTCATGAGTGGACCCAGGTCACCCAGGGGGCTTCTGTGCTGGACTGGTGTTTCAAGCCTTTGCCCTAAATGCCTCTGAAACTGCTGAAAAACAGGCAGAGGGGAAACATTTGCCTCCCCTGGACCTCCGTTTATGAGTTACAGCAGAGCCCTGCAAAGTTTGTATGGCATGTTCGTGTTATAAGGAAGGCATATCCACTCAGTGTGGGCCCTTTGAAATTAAGACATTTTGCTCTTTATGAAGCTCCTGAAAATGACAAATCTGACATGCACCCCAGATCCAGGACACAAAGCATCAGACAGAACTGCTGCACAAAAAAGGGAAAAGGGGAAAAAAATGACAGGTACTGCAAATGCCCTGCTGAGAGCAAAATTTCTTTATAATTCATCTCTTGGGGGGAGGAATGTAATATCCTGCTTTACATACATAGAACCTCATATTTAAATCTGATGACTAATCCACTAAAATGCATTCTTTTATTTTCCTGTTACCTGCAGGATTCTGGTGAGCGCTGCGAGCAGGTATCAAATCTGTAAGTCTTAGAGAAGTAAAGGGAAAGGTGAAATTACACTCAATCTGCATCCCACACTGATAACAGCTCTCTTCCGATATAGTCTATCTATTTCCCAGGGTAGCTGTTTGCCTAATTCCTTGAGAGAGAGAAGGGAAAGATAGAGCTTAATCCCCAAAGAAACAACTGTCAGGATACTGCATTTCTACCCGTGTGAGACCCATATCATATCTCTGACAAGAGACAAAAAGGCCACACAAGCTAGGAACAGAACGATACTCTTGTTTGCTGAGATTAGACCCCTGGATTCCACACACACACACACAATTCTCTGCAGCCTAAATGTAAGTCACACTTAGGCAGAAAGCTGGCAACATGTAATAAAAGTTTCAAATTCCTGTACCATATGAATCCCAGAATATATCATTCTGATTTGAGATGTCCACATCACATAAACAAACTGTCTTCGGATGCAGAAGTCTGAACACTCATAGAAATGGCTTTTATTCCAACACTTACCTGAGAGATTCATTTAAGCTTTTCTAGAAAGCACATAAGATAGTGAATCTTTTAAGCACCAAGATGACTATTGACCTCTTTCGTGGCACCCACTTGCTTCTTCCAAAAATCAAACAGCCAGTCTGGGATTTCCTCCTTCTCATTAGAGTATGGGGTATATCTGAAGGCATCATGAGGCACCATCTTTGGGGCAGTAGGGAGTACCCATTTAGAAATAACTGCTTGCATGGTAGGAAGACACCATCCTTGCAGCAGCCTAAAATGTTGAGATTGGACCCAGCTCCTTTTGTGATTTGTCTCTTTTCCCATGGCAGCCATTTTGTAGTAGTGCACACTGGCCTTCCTTGAAATTCCAAAAAGTGTCTACAAGCTCAACAAGGCTGAAGACTCCTTATACAAGATTTCCTTCAACTGAAATGTTGCAAGACTGCATAGAAAAGAATTTTGAGATTGGCCCTGGCTCACACGACAGCCATTTTGTGATTTGTCTCTTTTCCCATGGCGGCCATTCTATAGTAATGTCCACTGCCCTTTCTCAAAAAGTGTTGAGGTCTCCTGATAAAAGATTTCCTTCAGTCAAAATGTTTGACTGGCAGGAGGGCAATCTAGGCAACAAGAAGACGTGCATACATAATTTCTTGCGGCTTATAACATGACTGCAGTTTTATTCAACTTTGGGAAGAATTGGCATGGCATAAGGCACAGAAACCTGCCTAAGTGGTCAGCCAACCACACCCCTGATTCCAGTGATCCCCCAAGGGATACCTGCCCATTTCCCAGCTGGGAACATGGGCTCCCTTTTCGCTGGGATCTCCTACTAGGGAAGCAAACCACCTGAGGTACAACGGGGGGCACACAGCTCCCTTGGTCCACCTCAGGCCACCTGACAGTGGGAGCTCAGCCTTCCCAGCCAGGTCAGCCCTACTCACACCGGGCCGCCTCTTACGAAGGCCCCAGAACCTGGGGAGACCAGTATGTAAAACGGCTCCCCCCCCCAACACAGGCTCCACCGTATGCCAACCTGAAAGCTGTGACAATTTTCAACTTTATTCTGAAACAACCAACTGTAACAAGTTCAACAACCACAAAATAAAAGGGAGGTTGTGTGGGAAGCTGACTGACCACAGCCTCAGGTGAAGGAGTCCGGAGCACGTGCATGTGGTACCTTTAATATTCTCCATGCCTCCCCCCAGCCTTATGACATGACGCACTCTAGTGTTGTGCCACCAGAATGCACACACATTGTGCGTTTTCTGCTGTCCCTCCTCTTGCTACGTGTTCCTCCGCCATTTGGACTTGCAGCCCCGGTGAGTCAGGGTCCTTTTTTATATGTGTGAACACTGTGACAACCAAACAGAAAAATGATCTGCCACTGAACCATCTGTGACCCAAAGAACAACACTGCTGGAAGAGACTTTCCAAACAACAGCCTCTGAATACAAGGAGAGATTTTAGCGTCCCTCTCTGTTCTGGATGAACAAATAATCTAAAAGACAATTAAACCAAAGTACCTGGATTGAATCTGAGTACTCCCTTGACTCCAATAGGACTGAATCAGCTTAATTGGTTGGTGGATAGAGCTACCATTGAACTGTTTTATTGCAAAAAGTATTTATCGCTGCTGTCCCCACCCTCCAGCGAATACGATGGAGTCCATATTCATGCATGTTACGACTAGCCACATTTTACAGGCCAGAGAATGGCATTCCAAATAGGATTTAGGAATGGTTTTGAACATCTCATCCAAGTTGTCTCAGCCTGGAGACCCCCCAACACTGCTTTTCCTTTCTTTTAACCAATTTTAAATTCATGTCCAATCAATGTGCGGTTCGTAAACATACACAGATACTGATGGGCAAATTCCTCCAAACTGGGGTGCAATTCTAGCTTGCCTCATCATGGGGTACCTTGGATAACAGTAAAGAGCTAGACCTTCTGCCTCACAGACAATCACAGCCTCTCCTGGATACACCACGCACATGGAAGCAATCAACCAACCCTTCTCAGGACTACTGGACAAGGAATATAGGAGACTCCATCGGAATCTGCCAAATGGATATTGAGGGTATAAGCGAGTCTAAATGCCAATAGTGTTGCAAATCTTACCGGCCAATAAAATTGATTGAGCTCGTGTTCCAAAAACTCATTTTGATCATGGAAATCAAGCCCACCATTGAGAGAAACCTGTGGGATGTGATGTTATTGGCATCACATGCCATCATCCCTACAGCACAGTGACATGTCCAAAGCAATCTGAAGTCTGAAGTCGGTATTGACCAAAGTCTACAATAACATCCATGCAATTGTAGTAGAAATTGGGGAAGTGTGTATTGTCAATGTTTACTTTAACTGTCACCATGGAAACTGGAGATAGATGGTCAATGATAAGAACCGTGAGCCATTGGTCGATGGGGATGAAGAACATGGCTTGCATCTCATTGTCAATGCTAAAGACAGAGGCACCTTCAAATCAGTGGCATGTAACAGACAGTCCAACCCTGCTTTAACATTTGTTTTCTTGGGCGGGAGAATCCAGCCCTTGCTTATATCCGGATATGTTTTTGAGGCTTTCCCGCACAGTCAGCATTGACCTATAGTCCTCCAGCTAGGAATCCAAATACCAGTTGTCAGGTTTTTTTCTCTAAGACCATAATGGAATTTTAAGAGGGTAATTTGGAAAGGTTTCTGTGATTATCCGGATAGGTGTCTTGGATGAAGCAGCATTTTTCTCCTCTGTCACCTCTCTCTGGTGTCTGGGATACTTTAGGCCTGGACACATGTACCCCCTTCAAGACAGCATTGAGTAGGAGATGGAAGGGCAATGAGCTAAAAACAGTGAAAGAGCTGCTGGATGAATTGAGTGTGAGGAAGACTAATACTTCTCTTTCTATGAAAAATGTTTCACGCAATCCCACCTTCCTGCAAAATGAACCTCCCCTGATGCCCCACTACGTGGTGGAACCTTTCTACCACCACTGGGTTTCCTGTAGGGAACATTTTGGAACAGATCTGGCACTGAAAT
Source organism: Paroedura picta (assembly GCF_049243985.1). NCBI lineage: Eukaryota > Metazoa > Chordata > Lepidosauria > Squamata > Gekkonidae > Paroedura > Paroedura picta. The sequence continues at coordinate 27,593,644 of NC_135382.1, read as the reverse complement.
GTGTCCCCTATGGGGACACAGTATGCTGCTCCTTAGCAATGAACTGGCTGCAACCTGGAGTGGTGCCGCTGGTGTGGAATCACCAAAACAGATGTATTCATGTATGTGTAGAATGTATATTACACTCCGTTGCCCATTTTGTTAGTTTAATTTGACAGGTTATCTTGTGAAAAGTTGAATCTTGCTACACAGTTATGCTGTGCTTTATGTAGGCTAGTAAATTTCAGAGACCAAGGGGAACTTGCCCAGAATTAGACACTTCATGGCAGGCTTATTGAATTTATTGAATTGGAAGAAAAGAAAAGAAAAGCTTTAGGAGGGTGACAATAATAAGTAAAAATCTCATCAGGGTTCTCTTTGGCTGAAGGTTTTTCACAACATTTATATCTGCATATTGTACAAATATATGGACACTGTTGTAATATCCTAATTCTAGAGTCTGCAACTTTTCTGAGCTACAGGCTCATTTGGAATTCTGACAGAGGGTTGTTGGTGCAACTACAAAATGGCTGCTATACTGGGCTATGCATAAGTCTGATGGTGAAAAAAAAAATCAGTATTTCAGGCTGAAGCTCTGCTTAACAGTATGCCTTTGAAAATTAATATACTGTTCAATATATTTTCTTGTACAAACAGCTTAACTTTACTCACGTAGTGGAGAACCTTGTGCTATGGTGGCAGTTGCTGCTATTCATTCAATTGGATTCCTCATGGCCAATCAGAAGTTTGGGAGGGCAGCTGTCATTGACCCCACAGATGTTCTCAAAACATATGGTGGACACCAGGAAATATATTGATGGGTGTTATGATGTCCACATGGCCAATCAGAAGCTTGGCAGGGCAACTGTCCCACCCATTGACCTCACAGATGTTCTCAAAACACATGGTGGGCACCAGGAAATATATTGATGGGTGTTGTGATGTCCACAGCCACCATCCTGGAGTTCTCTGGCTTAATTAGCATCTGGTCCTGACAAAATATAACATTAGAACTGATGGAATGGTTGTTCCCCCTCTTGCCATCTACAAGAAAACCCTTTCTTCTCTATATCAGCTTCCATCTTGTTGCCTCTTCCCTTGGTCCATGTTATCAAACTTCTGAGCTTTCTTCACTTTGCTTCTGATATATAGATAAAAGGCCTTTTTCTTGGGAATGCATTTTGACATGCAAAATGCCAAAGGCAGGAGGGAGATGGGGTAAAAGCTATATGTATCCTGACTTTGCTTTTAAGCCTTGTCTTTAGCAATGTTATAGTGTTGTGGCTGAAAGCCTGCTTTTACTCTGTGTGAATCTAAATAAAACAACTTATGAACTTTTCCAAGGAACTGCCTATGTCTGTTTTTGTGTTCGTTATGCATTGCAGGGATGTGACAAACCAAACCAAAAAGCCGGAAAGAAGAGAAATATTTGAACTGTCCTCCTACAGACCAAAGATGACCATGATGAGCCAAAGATCACCTAGTAAGCATCTTACCTCCACAAGCATTTGATTTTTTACAAATTAACAAATGTTCTAAAAGAAATAAAGTAAGGAATATTGTGGCTTATGCCTGCTCAAAAGTCCATGGCTTCAGGGGAACATTGTCCCTCTCCCCCACTCCCCCACCCCAGCTGTACTAACCTCTTTCTTCATCTATTTTCTCTGTTTAAGAATGCTGAAATTGTATTTCTTAGCTGGTGACAAAGCAATCATTTGGAGCTGAGTGCAGAAATAACTAATACAGAAATGCTCAACTGAAGGACCAGCTAACGGAGATAATTTCTCTGCTATCAGAGCCTTTTACATTACTTATCACCCTCAGTTAAGTCCAGAATTGCTTTTTAAGCTTCTATCTCTCTGCTTCGGGCTTGGGGGGAAAAAAGGAGCATCTTAGTATGCTGAATTCATTGCTGTTGCATCAGAATTTTGTATAGGTATGAGCACTTTTCAGCAGAGCAATGTGTGATGGAAAATGGGTACAAGGGTGCTGACTCGGACAGACTTCTTGGGACATATTAAGCCAGCTCTGCAATAAAAGGAATGGTTTCCACTTATTTATTTATTTTTTAATGTCATTCACATATCTGTAAGAAGAGAAGCAAATCTGCCCATTGTTTGTACCGGAGTCCAGACAACTGCCTCCCTGGATCCATTTCCCTTTTCAGCCAACTAATAAGAACCTTTTCATTTCAATACATTATACTGGCTGCAACAACAATGCCAAAAAAAGGTCTTCCAGTGTCAAAATAAGTAGATATGTAGAGGTTGTTTAATGCCCTTTTTTGTTTATTGAAAGAAAGCTGCAGGTGGAGAGTGGCTGTGCTTAGAAGGCAGGCAGGCAGGAAGGAAGGAAGATGCAATGTCCAGAATAGTGAAAGGAAGGAAGGAAGGAAGGAAGGAAGGAAGGAAGGAAGGAAGGAAGGAAGGAAGGAAGGAAGGAAGGAAGGAAGGAATGAATGAAGGAAGGAAGGAAGGAAGGAAGGAAGGAAGGAAGGAAGGAAGGAAGGAAGGAAGGAAGGAAGGAAGGAAGGAAGGAAGGAAGGAAGGAAGGAAGGAAATATTTCAGATTACTTTTTAAAGATCTGAACAGATTTCTAAGGCATCATATTCACTCTGAATCTTTCTCTTGAGATCCAAGGAAAACCAGTCTGATGTAGCAGAGGATAATGTTTTAATACCTTGCTTTCTTCTACTTCAATGTGTCTCAAAACAGTTTTAATTCACATTCAATTCCTCTCCCCACAGCAGGGACCTTGAGAGGTAGGTGGGGCTGAGAAAGTTCTGAGAGAACTATGACTGGCTCTGGTTAACCCAGTTGGCTTCATGGGGGAATCAAACCCATTTCTCCAGATTAGAGTCTGCTGCTTTTAACCACTACCCCGTGCTGGAGAGGTGGCAGTGGGGTTGTTTTTGTTTTTTATGGTGCAAAACCTTGGAATTATTCAGAGTCGTCTCAAGAAATGTTGGCTGCAATCCTACAAACTTCTTATTGGATTAAAATGGACACTTCTAAGTAGACCAGCTTGGGTTTCCTCTCTTCATCCTGCAAATTGTGCATTTGATACCACTTATTATCAGAGCAGGGCAAGCTCCTGCTGTGAAAGCAGCCCACCATATCACTTGAGAATGAAATGAGTGCCAGTGGACCAATATGAGATTGATATGGAGCCCGTGAAACGTCTCAGTGGTGCATTGCAAGGGATCCTGGGATGCACGTATCCAATTGCACTTCCTAGTTGCTAGAAGAAGTAAAATGCTTAAAGCAAGCCCTGCAAGAGAAGCAGTGAGGGCACCAGGGACTCTACTGCTTCCTGACACAGTATAAAAGCAACCTAAAAGCAACCTAAGTAAATCAATAAAGTATTCATCTCCTTCTTTTCACTTCCTTAAAGTTTATAAAATGCCCTGTGGGAATGCAGAATGGTATGCTATAGGCAGAGTTTATCAGATCTCAGAAGCTAAGCTGAGTCAGTATTTGGATGGGAGCCTCTCCCCCTCCAGAAGACTTTGCAGAGAAAGGCAACGGCAAATCAGCTCTGCCTCATCACTTGCCTTAGAAACCCTATGAGGTCACTGCGAGATGATTGCAACTTGACATGACTTTATAAACACACACAAGATGGCCTGTATTGGATTCTCCAAACTAGCTCATACATGAACATCTCTCACTTGGTCCGTGCATTATTTTAAGAAGGTAAGAGCAATCATGTTGACTCAGACAAATGCTCCATCTGGTTCAGTAGCTTGTTTTCCATGGAAGCCAACCAAAATATCTCCAAAGACCTATAATAAGGGGCTGAATCCCCTTTTATTACTACCCTCCACCCATAACAAGATATTGAGAAGTGAATGCCTCTGAATATGGAAATTCCATTTAGGCCTCACAGTTAATAGGCATTCATGGATTACATTAATTTATCAATACCCTCTTAAAGCCAACTGAACTGATGGTCATAACTATGCCCTGTGACCCTGAATTTCACAAATAATTTATTTCTGTGGCCTTTCTAGAAATTACTTTTCTTGGAGGGAAGATGTCCCAACACAGAAACATTTGTGAACATATGGAGGTATCTTATACCAAGTCAGATGACTGGTCCATCTAGTGCAGTGCTGTCTGTTTTGTTGGTTGCAGGACTCCAGGAACACAAAGATGGGTCTTTCCTCTGTTTTGGGAACCTTCAAATGGGGTACACACATATACATAACAGTTGGAAACTGACTGCTGAAGAAGAGTTAGTTAAGCATTGTCTGAGGCCTGGAAAGGAGGCTAAGGGAGTGAGTGAATCAAGGAGGATTGTGATGGACCACACAGAGAGGAGTCTAAGGTGAGTTCTATAGGACCTGGGAAACCCTAGTGGGATGGGACACTTCGGAACAAGAAGGTGGGAGTGGCCTTGGAGGGTTCTAATGGCAGTTAGAGTGGGAGTTGGAAAGTCAGACAGAGGTCTGAGGTTTGGTGGAAGAGAGGGTTTAAGAGATCCTCTGGGCCAAAAAATGTCATGTGTCTTAGGAAGAAGAAGAAGAAGAAGAAGAAGAAGAAGAAGAAGAAGAAGAAGAAGAAGAAGAAGAAGAAGAGTTGGTTTTTACATGCCACTTTTCTCTACCCAAAGGAGTCTCAAAGCGGCTTACAGTCACCTTCCCTTTCTTCTCCCCACAACAGACACCCTGTGAGGTGGGAGAGGCTGAGAGAGCCCTGATAAGACAGGCTGCCTCAGCACTCACAGGAAATGCAGGCTACTCACAGGTTTAAGGAGAGCCCCTCCGACACAGACAATTGAAAATGGAAGCTCATATATGGTTCTTAGTAAAACAAACATACAATGTGATTTATGTAACAGCCTATAACAAGTTCTATGAATTCGTTTCTAAATGTCGAAACGTTTAATAAACTTTTTTAAACAAGTTAAAAGTTGAGAGTCATGAACGTTCCTTCTTCCCAAAGACAATTGCATAAACCCTTGACGGCCCATTCCACGTGTGCTCTACCATACAGCCATGTTCCTTCTGCACCCTTGATTTCCTGTCACTCAAATCCCAAATTCATATTACAGATGACATGAAATGGATCACTGGTGCCTGACTTGCCTCTCAGTCAGACGTTAATGTGGCGACTAATCTTTTCAAATCTCAGTTGCTCTGAACAGCTCTAAATATTTACTTATTTATTTATTAGATTTTTTAACCTGCCACTCCCAAAGGCTGATGGCAGGTTACAAGTGTCTGTATAAAACCCCCGATAAAATATCCCTTAAAACCACAGATATAAATATACAGCAGATAAAGGCAATCAGATGCAGCAAAACCATAAAATTCTGTCCCTGAAAAAAAAGGCAAGGAAGGGCAAATATTTGAGGGGGGGGGGGCACCAGCTTCAGGCTTCTTCTCTATGCCGTTTTCATCAGTAGAAAGAACCACTGGGTGGGGGGGGGGCATGTTTTTCATCCTAGGTCACATGGAGTGTAATCAAGAGGCAACAAGGCACACTTAGGTTGTTTCCAGTGGCAAAAAATGACATGGGTGGGAAGCCTGAAGTCCCTCTTTCTCCCTTGCAGTATTTGGAGAAACACAAAATAACACTGTTTTTTAATTATCAGTTTCTGTGTGATTATATGACTAAAACTCAGGCTGGGGACTCATAGCCCAATTTATGCCACCCATATTTTGTCCCTAAAACACAATGCTGTTCAGCGTTTTATCCTTTAGCTATTAGTCCTGAAATGTAGAACAGAAGTGACGTACCGGCATGTGAATCAATCTCTAGCAGCTAAGCCCAAGATCCTCCTCCGTTCAAGGTCAGCATCTGGATCCCTGCCCAGATGTTCGTCTCGATGCGCTTGCCTTTTTGAAAGGCAATTAATTCCTCAAATTAGTAGATTTAAATTAATTTCACTCTCTGCTACCTACTCCTGAAGAGCCATCAATCTGCTGGAGCTTTTTTTGGTTTTTGGTTTTTTATCAGCCACCCAAGCCATCAGCGACGGATTACGCTCTACCTGCCCTCGACTGTTCGTGGCATTTGGACAAATCCCATCTAGAAATCCTCAATAGAAGCGTAGAGCAATTAGATTCACCGGCTCTCTTCTCGTTGGCATTTCGAGATCTTCACTTGAGAGAGGAAGAAAGAAACCCCTAGAAGTGCAAGACTTGAGGTTTTTCTTTTCTTTTTGCTTATTATTCCAACATCTTAGCAGTATGGTGCACACAAACTGAATTCTAAATATCACAAAGATGGTTGACTAGCGATTCCCCCCCCCCAGAAACAAAATATAATGAGAAAGACAGTTAAAATGGTAGTGTGAAATAGATTCTATATATAGAAACCACCACACCTGCAGATCACATAAGGGAATCATAAAATTCTGCTTATACATTAAATCTACAATATAATGTTTAGCTGCAGAAACTCTGCAGACCACGGTTTTCTACAGCGTTTAGTTTCTTCTGTTGGATCTTCACCATTTTCTGGGTTTCTGGAGCACACACATGCATTCCTAAAGCACTGCAACCTAATGATATGATTTTATGTATAGCTGCATTAAAACTTTTATTTTTAAAATAAAAACTGCTTTAGTGAAACACTGCACAAGGAGAACTTTGAAACACAAGATGGTTTTCAAGTCTCTTTGTTTTGCAGTGGTATCCGAGGTGTAGGGAAAGAACAAGATACAAAAGAACTGGAACCTGCAAAGAAAGGTATGTTTCGAATTCGGAATCAGTTTCGGAACCTGATTTTAGGAACGTTGCTCATTTAAGTTTGCCAGACACTGCCCCAGATGAAACTTGATGCCCGCAAATGTAACACAAAAGCTCACGCCTTGAATAAATCTTTGTTGGTCTTAAAGGTTCTATTGGATTCCATTTTTGTTAAGGCATCAAGGTTCTTTTCTATGTCGGTGTGATTAATCTGTGTGTAGATGTTGAGAAAGGAAGAAGAAGAAAAAAAACCCAGAAAAACTGACCTGCATTGATTTGCAGAGAGAGACCCACCCAGCAAATTTCCATGGCAGATTAGGGATTTGAACCCAACTCCTAGTCCAGCACAACTAACCCCTATGCCACAACAGCTCAGAAGAGTGTCCCTGCTTCACATCCAAGATCAGTTTTAGAAATGGATTCTAGAAGTGTTGCTGGTGAAACAAAATTAAGAAGCACAGCAGTGCTAAGTCCAGAACTATTCAAGGATGAAACGGGGCAAACTAAATTATAATTCCTGCTGAAATTTCATGGAAGGCAAAATTGTTAAAGCACTTTGTTCACATTCTTTGCTTGCAATCCCCACATTAGCTCTGAAAGGTGGCATTATTCCCATATATTGAGGGCTTCCCTTTGGCCCAGTAGTGAGCATGTGGCAAAAGCAGGGACTGAATTTCAGACTTGCAAGATTACCACTTATTTCTCTTTGCTGCTCTGCTACAGCAACTCGAACTTGAATGGTGCAAAGCACTATCAAGGGGCAATCAAGTTACAGTGACCCCATAGTGTTTCCAAGGCAAGAGATAGACAGAGGTGGCTTGCCATTCCCTGTCATGACAGTTCCTGACAGTTAGAGCGGTTTCTCACTGGAACAGGCTTCCTCGGGAGGTGGTGAGTTCTCCATCTTTGGAAATTTTTAAGCAGAGGCTGGATAGCCATCTGACGGAGAGGCTGATTCTGTGAAGGCTCAAGGGGGTGGCAGGTTACAGCAATAGGGTTGTGAGTATCCTGCATAGTGCAGACGGTTGGACTAGATGACCCAGGAGGCCCCTTACAACTCTATGATTCTATGATTCTGTCCCTGTGCAGTGACCCGAGACTTCCTTAATGGTCTCCCATCCAAGCACTAATCAGGACTGACCCTGCTTAGCTTCCCAGATCCAACATGTCAGACTGGGCAATGCAGGTGTGGGCAAAGCTTCAGGGGTTAACATATTTCCTAGGGAGTGAAATGCCTCTGCAGTCCATGGGACTTACTTTTGCCCAAAATAGGTTTCATATCAGAGAACAAAAGGCCTTTAAGCATTGAGGATTAAGCCACAGCCCTGTGATGTTTCTGCAATTAAAAAAGACCAAAACGTAGCAGCATGCCATGCTGTTTATGAGTAAAACCTCTGCCTGCTACAGTTCTCCTGCCACCAACCTATAGCCTGGCAATCGATGGGAGGTTTCAATCTATATGAAAAGCCTGAAGTTTCTCTTTCTCTTGACGAAAACTGCCCTTTAGCTCAGAGGCAACTTTCTGTCTCTCTGTTGGCTTTTCTTTAACCTCTAAGATATTACAAGTCAATCTCTAAGTGGCAGTGTCATTTCGGTGTAATCATTGGTATAATCCTTTTAAAACTTCCCCAGTCGGTTCATTTCATAGGTGCTGAGCATCCCTTCAAAGACTCGAGATGGTTTTAAAATCCACTTTCATTTTCTAATCCCAGGCTACAAAAAGGATTCTCTGAGTTACTGTTCCCTCTCACTTTCTCCCCAGCTTGGACAGTTGACAAGAGTTATCACTGTTTTGCTTTTACCTTTCTGAACATTAACTCCCTCTGGCACATTGAACAAGTCCTGCAGCCAATATGCCTCTCGCGCATCCCTTCCATTGCAGAAGTCCACTCCAAGGGAAGAGAGACTCCCAGAGCTATGGGCAGAAATTGATAAAGAACGGTGGACTTGACTTTCCATATTCAAAGGACTGGATCTCATTTGTCATAGTTTTAACATAATCTGCATTTGGAAGAAAGAATATACACATGCATATGCAGAGAGGAGAGGGCCCATGACTCTGTCTTCAGAAGGTCCAAGGTTCGATCACCAACATCATTTGTAGGTGATTTAAAAAAAACCCAGCTCTGTCTTAGAACCTGGAGAGCTTTTGCTAGTCAGGGTGGTGATGGTGGAAAGTGCCATCAAGTCACAACTGATTTTTTGGTGACCTTGTAGGGTTTTCATGGCAAGAAATGTTCACAGGGTGTTTGCTATTGCCTGCCTTGGTGTCATGGTCCTGATATTTCTTTGATATCCCCCATGTAAATACTAGTCAGAGCTTACTGGGTAGGATTGCCTGCTCCTGGTTGGGAAATACCAGAAGATTTGGGGAGTGGAACCAGATTGGGTGGAATATGGGGATGGAGGGACCTCAATGCTATGGAGTCCACCCTCCAAAGCAGCCATTTTCTCCAGGGAAACTTATCTCTGTCTGCTCATTATGAGCTGTAAACCTGGGAGTGGGTCCCCAGGTCCCACCTGGAGGCTGGGATTCTTACTTCTGAGATCTGATAGGATTGGGTTAACCTGTGTTAGTCAGGTGAGGGCCCAGTCAGATTACACAATTAGTGATCAAAGTCAAAGTCAACTTTGGCTTTGAATTAGTAATCTTAATTGACCAGTAGTCTGACTCAGTCTAAAGCAGCATTCTTTTAGAATTTATTTTACTTCATTTATGTGCATTAGGTTCTCAGTGTTGCTGGCTTTCATTTTCTTTCAATCAGTCTCAAGACCTTTTTGTTGTGGACAGATGCCTTTCCCCTTATCTACTTGCAGAAGAAGACACAAGAGACTTACTTGGTTTGTAGATGAACGCTGAAAATTCAGAGAGCCTGGTTCAAATATTTGTAATAACATTCTTTAAAAAAATTAAATATATTTAAAAGCAACATATGATGGGGGAAGGAAATAGCCACTAAGGCAGTGGTTCTCAACCTGAGGGTCAGGACCCCTTTGGGGTTCAAATGACCCTTTTACACATTAAAATCTTCACGTCAAGGCAGTGTCTGAAATCCTTGTCAGTGGCTGAAAGCCTTGTCAGTTGTGGTGCCTAAATCAGGTATCTCTTTCCCTACGGGATTTCATTTGTCTCCCAATATTACTGTCTTGAGTCTTTCGTTTGCTGCCTTCTGTTTTCTACTGGTCTTTTGTGTGGCAGTATTCATTGTTACTCAGTACTGGGACATTTACAGGATTTCCCCAAATCTTGATAGGGTAATTGTTGGAAAATTAGTGGGTTTTTATTTATCTGAAAATGTATTTTCACAGAATCACAGAATCATAGAGTTGGAAGGGGCCATACAGGCCATCTAGTCTAACCCCCTGCTCAATGCAGGATCAGCCCAAAGCATCCTAAAGCATCCAAGAAAAGTGTGTATCCAACCTTTGCTTGAAGACTACCAGTGAGGGGGAGCTCACCACCTCCTTAGGCAGCCTATTCCACTGCTGAACTATTTTAGTTCCATTTTAGTTGGTTTCATGTTGAATTCTGTTGCTTATAATGTTCGTTGTTCGTAATGTGACCATTTAAGAGTTTTAATTAGTTTTATGATGTGTCCTATTATTCTATTTAAAACTGTTACCCACTTTGGTGGCCCCGATTAGATAGAAAGACAGAATAGAAATGTTGTCAGTTAATTCATTGAGAAAGAACATGCGGAAGTACAATCCTGATAGGAGGGAAAGGAAGGTGATTGGAAAGCTGATGTTCTAGAGTTTTCCTGCTTAGAGTGAATTCAACAGAGACAATGAAAAGCTTTTGAGTGCATTTGGAGCTAGCATTTCTGCTGAAAAAGCAAACACACTATGGGTTCTGTTGAGGAACATTCATTCATCTTTAGAAAGAAATAGAAACAAGCCATTCTTGATTTTGGTGTAGCAAATTATGGCTATCCATGATGACATCCCCACCCCCAGTAAATATATACTTGAGTTTTTCCTCAACATTTATGGAGCTCTAGAACCTACTCCTGATTAACCTTTTCGAGAAGAGTCATTTGAACACTGGTGGTTCTCTCAATTTATGAGAAGGAAAGCCAGAAGTAGATTTGTTATGACTGAGAGAGGGAAGAATTTATAACTTCTTGCTCAGTGCCTCTTAGATAGTGTTTTAATTTAATGATAATAAATGACACATTCATCTAGGGTATTTGCAAATACATTTCTCTGTCAAACTGTGAAGTTAAATGTTTCCATTGTCGAACTAAAGAGGCTTAGCATTAACACTTATGGAAAAGGCATTAATGCTGAGATTTGATAGGGAAATATTTTTGAAGTAGGTGAAGTGACTTTCAATAAATTAAAGTTCCTTTCCCCCCCAAAAAAAAGCTTTTCAGAAGCTTGCTATACATTCATAGACCATAATTCTGTTATTTCCCCCCTCCGCCTGTCCCCTCCGACTGTCTGGCTAACTATATACACTCCTTTTGAACACTGTCTTGTTTTAGTGGTTCAATAAAATCAGAGTCCATGAATCTTTATTTTAGTGGTGTTTTAATTGTGACATTTTAATTTGCAATTGTAATGTTTTAATTTGACGATTGTGAACCACCCAGAGCCTCCTCAAAAAAAGGATTGTCAATTATCTGCCTCAGTGTCGCAAACATTGAACTTCCTTGGTGATCACTCATCAGATCTCCTACTTAGCTTCACTGAAGTCAATGAACCATTGCTGTGCTTGGGCTCTTACTCCTTACTCCTTACTCCTTGGGCTCTTACGCCTTAGTGCTCCTATGGATGAGTGACATAAAATATTGCATCTTGCACAAGCAGAAAAAGAGGATACAGCCAAGATGGATAGTGCAAAGGATACTTGCAATGATTTTCTTGTGTTTTGATTCCCTCCAAAGCCCTTGCACAAGGTGGAAACCTTCCATGGATCTTACCCATGGTCCATTTGGATGCTAGACAAAATGCAAATCCAAGATAATTCATGCAGGGAACAGTCAGCGTTCACTGTCTCGGAAGGGGAGAAAACAAAGACCCTGAGCACTAAAAGTGGGCTGTCATGCCTGAACGACACAGGACTCGAAATAACCTTGTCTTCCCTTCTATCTCCAGACTGAGTAGGTTTGCAAGACATCAAAGGGGTTGGAGAAGTCTTATTTGCATTAGCTTATCAAAGAAAGAGCAGTCCCTGTTTGTGTAATAATCCACCTATGCTGCTACCCACACAGTGATGGTATATGGCTCTTAGCAGTTTCTGGCATGATGAGAATTCTCTTATCAATCCATTGCACCTAAGGCAATCTTACAGTGTGGTTTTTTTCCCCCCCTGACCACAAAGATAAAGGAGCTTAGAAAGCCAGAAAGGTAAGAACTAAGTTATTGTCGTGTTCACTCATAAATACTGAGCTTTATTAAGTAATATACCACCAATCACCTCACATTGCTCTGGGAAGTAATTTTCTCTGCACACTGGTCTCTCTTGTCTGACCTGTATTTCCTATGTGGCCCTGTTAAATACACTAAGACTCCCCTGTGTCAATGTTACTGCCATTTTAATAGCATGAGGATCGCTGGAAAGACCAAGAACATTCACCGATTTGAACATCTTCATATCTGATCCTAGGATGGCCCATTTTAGGAATCCTTTGGGCTAGCACAATGGGGCTAAGAGGGTAAAGTCTGAGACTGTGACGATAACAGGCAGAGGAATAATAGCCTTCTGTGAGCTCTAAGAATTGGCCGTCTTCCCTCTAGATAAACCTGTCGGCAGGGGAAAGTGTTACTAAAATATCAAGCACAGTTCCAGCCACTCCGCTGCACCATTCAATGGAATGTGAGAACAGTTGTCAAGGACATTAAAAAAAACAACACCACAAAAATAGACCATCGAGAAGATAAAAACAATCCACAAGATAAAAACAAGTAACAATGCAGGCAACTATACCAAAAGAATTCACCCTCCATGAATGCTCTCTGAATGAAAACTCATTTACATGACTTCCTAAACGCAGTGATGGCCATTGACCACACTAGAAGAAACAGCAATCCGAGGGATCCCACTGCCATTTTACTTCAGAAGTTGGCTCAGTTTACAATTTCTATGGGGACTTGATCCTGCTTGGGACTGTGGTGTATCTGTGGACGGAAAGGGGCAAAAGGAGCTCTCAAAGGAACAGTTGTGGTCTTGGATATGGCAAGGCAGGGACCCGTCCCTGTGTTATATTCCTGAGTAAGATCTTCCCTTTTGCGGTATGTTTAAACTGAGGGAATTCCAGAGGTAAACTGGGAATGACCCTGGAGATGCTGTACCACCTCATTTAGTCCTCTCTGAAAACACCCTCCACATCCACTCTGGTGTGGATAATTGGCGGGAATTAACCTATGGCCGAAATAATGTACCTATTGCTATACAATAACCGGAGGCGGTAGCATCTTAAGAAGGCTGTTTGAAGAGTGAAAGTGAAGCACGGGAGCCCACTGGAAGAGAGCACATTTCCCCTCATAACTCTCCATGGAAAAGGATGGTAGGTTTCTTTTTTTAAACGAAAGATGTGAATTCAGTTACAGTAGCAGCACATTATTAGAATGCTAGTGTGCACTTTCATCATTATTTTATTTATTTATTATTTTATTTTATTTATTTAGATTTTTATACCGCCCATTTCTTTGCAGCTTTACATTGAACATTAAATAATACAAATTACATGGAACGATGTATAGTACCAACAGTATGTAACGTAAACTTTCATAAACAGTATGTAACATAAACCACATTATAAATAACAATTAACAGTAACATTGGGAGTTGGTTCTTTCATGGGTTGGTTCTTTTAGTCTGGGGGTTCAGCAGCTGTTCTACATCAGTCAGCCTCAAGAGAAAGCCTGGTGGAAGACCTCCCTCTTGCAGGCCCTGCGGCACTGTGGAAGTTATCATGAAATAATCTTCATGAGAGCCAGTTTGGTGTAGTGGTTACGAGTGCAGACTTCTAATCTGGCATGCCAGGTTCAATTCTGCACTCCCCCATATGCAGCCACCTGGGTGACCTTGGGCTTGCCACGGCACTGATAAAACTGTTCTGACCGAGCAGTGATATCAGCGCTCTCTCAGCCTCACCTACCCCACAGGGTGTCTGTTGTGGGGAGAGGGAAGGGAGGCAACTGTAAGCCGCTTTGAGCCTCCTTTGGGTAGGGAAAAGCGGCATATAAGAACCAACTCCTCTTCTTCTTCTTCTTCTTGTTACAAAATGCAAACTTGTTAACTTTTATAGAAGTAGACAAATTTCATAAACCAAACCATTTCCCAGAATCCCCTGCCTGAACCCCCTGGAATCATGACCTCAGAGGAACAGTGCAGGCTCCTACCAAACATATCTGGCACAGTTGTTTGATCAAATAAACATAATCCTTTCTCTGAGCCTGGTTCACCCTTCCCCATGCCTATAATCCCACGTGAGTGAATTATGATTTCATTTCTTTCAGCGGTGTCCAAACTGAACCATATGGTGATGTTCTTCTGAGCTCTGTTCCCGGGTAAAATATCCCTGTCCCACCCCTTCCCCTTTACTTTGGACCCTACAGTGAAATGCTACAAACTGCATTTCTTTCCCTTGGAAGGATTTCCAAGAAGGATTCTGCAGCGTTACGAAGCTGGTTTAGCTATTTCATTTTGAATGTGTGATGACTAAAGTATTGTTTGCACAACTCCAAAAGAGCAAACTGGGTCACTGAAAGGGATCTCTGTGAAAAGTTTGTGCTGAGCAGATTAAAAGAGAACGGAAGTGAAAATTAAGGGGGGAGGGGGAAAATTGGCACTGTTTATTTACCCCATCAAGATCTGGAGGAATGTGAATTTTTAAACACTAATAAGTAGGTGCTAGGAACACAATTGCTCAGCCGTAAGCATGATAAATTTAGGTGTTTGGGTGTACTGGCAATTAAAGCTGAAGTGGTGGAGGGATAAAATTGCTGAAATCCTCTTTCTTGCTACAGGCCTTCCCAATGGGATTGATTGCTGAAGGAGAATCTAGCAGGTTCTTTCACGGCCGCTTAATGAACATTTCTAGACTCCGAGATGAATAAAAATGGTATTCACTTCTCCTGACTAATGATGATTAAATATAATAGCATTGGGGGCTTCCTTTAATAAGTCTATTGATCCCAAGTCAGATAAATGCGAGTAAATCATCTAATACAACCGAGAAGATTGCGACTGATGGGCTGTACCTTCGTGATAGCTTCCCTTTGTTTCTTTCATTGAACTCCGAACGAATAATCTCAAGGTATTCCTCTCTTTTTGAACATGGATAGGTAGGCACGTAGGTAGATGACAGGCAGGCAGGCAGGCAGGCAGGCAAGCAGACCAACAGACAGGCAGACACACCAGATAGACAGACAGACAGATTTTACCTATCACATTCCTTTATAATTTTTGGAAAGTCTCTTTATTCTGCAGTCTGTTCTTCCTCCACTTCAAGATTCAGTTCTCAAACAGGACCATGCATGGTTTTCTGTAGCTTTGTTTCATCTCATTTGCATCTTTGAAGCTACATGTTGGTGATGCCTGTGCACATCACTTTACTGAACACCATAAGATAAAATATTAAACTTCACCTGCCATAAAATGAAAGCAAGGGGAGCTAATATCCCATGTACTCACCAAAGGGATTTTTCAATTTTTTTCGTTTTTGGCTTGTTTTCGGATTTTGAACTGACTGCACCCCTTGAGATACTTCTGGAAACAGTCAACAAACCTGAGGATGAAATTAGCCCCAAATTCTAGAGGGGGGGAAATGATAATGTAAACGGGACCAAGAAACAGTGAATATAGAGTGCACATAATATTCTAGGAGGCTTTTTTACCTCCATTTCCCTCTAGTTAAATTTCAATTTATCTGGGAGTATGTCAAGATGACAGAATCTCATTTAAAAGCCAGGAACATCGCTGACAAAAAGTGCATTAAAAATTAGATTTTGAATTCAAAGAATGAAAGCTTTAAATCACGACAGGCATATCTCTGGAACAAGATTGATACCAGATGCTATTTAGTACATGTTATTAACAAACCATTCAAGCCTTGAAGAGACCTTGTCACTACATAACTTCTGTCTATGTAAATAAGATTGAAGCATGGATTTATATTGACGGCAATATTGGGCAACCCAGTGCATCAAAGACAGGGGACAGGAAAGCCACACTCAAGTTAAGGAAGTAACAGAAAGAAAAATATCCCTGACTTTCCCCTGACTTTGCTGATATACATAAATCAGACAATAGCAGTGTTGTTGTTTTTTAAACACCTAGCTATGAAAATATTCACATCAGAACAAACATCTTCCAATATTTGTTTGCCAAAGACACAGGAGACAAGGCTGCGTCAACGAAGGCTGGATGATTACAAAATTTAAATCTATGAAAGCAGATAAAATTAAGTCGTTCCCTGAAAATATTCATCCTTTCAAATCCCTCCGGTCATCTGATTTCTTTTGTAATCTTCTCTTTCTCCTGCGTTAACATTGCTCTTGCAAACCAGCCATGTTTAAAAATTCAGGCCCACTTCTGCTTCCAGGAGAGCGTTATCTGACATTTTTTGTTTTGGTTTGCAGTCTACATCAGCAATGAGGCACTCTGCAAATTAACCTTGGCCTAATTAAGTGATCCCCAAGATGGTGTCCATGGGTTCCAGGATGCTTGTTCATGTGCTTCCAGTCATCCAAGTTCTTTTTCTACAAAGTTAAGAGCCACCCCAAGCTTTTTACATCCCTGGTGAGACAGCAGTTCCTTCAGAAGAGCCCAAGAGGATTTATATTTATATGTGCATGGGCATTCTAATTCAGAAACAAAGGTGTCCATCATTTTCTTTGGGCTTGTCTTGTAGCAAACTGTCCTTGGTTATTTTTTTCCAATCATCTTTTCCAATCATCTTTTCCAATCATCTTTCTCACTATACCAGTTGCAAAAATCATGGTTAGGAATGCAGACTTCCAATCTGGCAAGCCGGGTTTGATTCTGCGCTCCCCCACATGCAGCCAGTTGGGTGACCTTGGGGCTCACCATAGCACTGATAAAGCTGTTCTGACCGAGCAGTAATATCAGGGCTCTCTCAGCCTCACCCACCTCACAGGGGTCTGTTGTGGGGAGGGAAGGGGAAAGTGACCGTAAGCTGCTTTGAGATTCCTTCGGGTAGAGAAAAGGTGGCATATACAAACTAACTATTCTTCTAATTCAGAGTTAGATCGACGGTGGGGAAGATGTTGAAAGCTTAGTGAAATCTCTTGAGGGCTTCTTTGCCATAGGTCCAGACAATGAAAAGGTCATCAATAAATCTCAAGTCAAGGAGAGATGCTAATGGGTAAAACTTCAGAAAGCACGGTTCTAGATCCACCATGAGAACGTTGGCCTACTGTGGAGAAAGGTAGTTATGGAGTCAGACCATTGGTTGGTTTAGTTCATCCTTCTCTCCTCTGACTCACAATTAACAACCCATGGTCTGGTGGAGGTCTTTGACATCATGTCCTACCTGTTCCTTTTGAAATCCAAATGCCAGAGACTGATATTGGGAACAGGGCTGAGAGCCCCTGCATTCTGTGAGGGTCATGTCCCCATCGCCACATGTAGCAGAACCAGGAGATGTTTGCGTACTTACTAAAAGTTCCTATTGGAAGTGACAGGAGGCAGCTCTAGGAATCACCATAAACCATAATGTTTCCGGTAAGAATTTCTAGAAAGCACAGGAGGCTGCATTAAAGCAAAGCTTTATCCTACAGTTCTGAGTCCCCCAGCCTTCTTGTAGGTTGCCAGACACTGCCTGGCAACCTTAATCCATAATCACCTGCATGCAAATCAGATGCTCTAACAGATGCTGTAGCCCCCATTAATTGCAGGTATAAAAGCATGGAATGCAAAACAATAGGCTTTATCCGTCTGACCCTTCTGCTTCCCATAATTACAGAGTCCCAAATACAAATTCTTTTTTTTTTTAAAGATGGGGGCGGGGACAGTAGCTCTTGGTTATATCTTTGACAAATCCACTTCCATCCTTTTCATCTCAGGTGAGTGGTTGTCAACAGCCTCTATTTTCTGGAATACTTTAATGCTCTCCTTTAATATAATGCTTTATACAGAGCTGTCAATGTGGAATTACAATGTTGCTGGATTTCCACATATTACCAAGGTGCTGGGAACTGATGTGATAAATTGTTACAAAAAATGTGTCAAGGAAATGTGTGTGTGCGTGGAGGGGGGTTGCATTGTTTGGCACATATCTACAAGACACCTTGGCGGCTTGCATATTTGATATTAAGCACATTCATTTTATAAGATTATTTAGTGAAAGCTCTACATTGATATGGGCTATGGTAGTCTAGCAACATGACAAAGACATCTGCCAACTTTTGACAAATTCCAGCTGTTTTGCGTGACACGACATTTTCTGTCACATGTTTTTCTTTTGCTTGCATTCCAAGTTCTCGAGGGCATAATTATACCGTTGAGAAATCCACACATGGGGTTGGATCCAACCAGTTGTTGTTGTTGTTTTCAGTTGAGACACCTGTATACAGGGTTGGATCCAACTGGGTTTTCCCTCCCTGTTGATTTGTTACAAAGACAGGCCCTCAAAAGGCTACGATGAGGATCATAGGACCTACTTGTATACATCACATAGAATGAGGCTGTGGTGAGGAGGGGGATTTTATTTATAATCTGTCCTTTTTCCTAAAACTCAGGATGGGCTACAATATGTAAAAACACTGGCCTGGATTCAGTGTGGAGCAAATAGAAATACCAATAGACATAGGGCAGTTCCCCTTGTAAAGGATCTTTGGTAACACTTTCTGCTTTGTTTACGATATTGTCATTGATTGCACAAGATTGTTAAAAGTGATTGCAAAAGAACATGTGCAAATGGGAACACAGCTGAGGGGCCAATAATTTTCCCTTAGCTCCAGTGGTTACTGTGGCCTTTCGCTTGCACAAGAGCACTAGGGCAAGTGAAACTCTTGTCCTACATCCAGTCCTATAGAATAGAAACAGCACAAGACATACAGTCATGAAAGAACAAAGCTTGCGCCTCCCGACTCGTCAGGCCGGGGCCAAGAGGCCAATCAGCAGCTGATTGGGTCCTCCGCTTGTCAGTCCAGGGGGAAGAAGCCAATGGGCATCCTTCCCCATCCCAGACTGGGTCCACCCCAAGGGCCCTTACTGTTTTATTTATACCGCTACCACATAGCCGTTAAAGATATTTGTATACCACCCTCCATGAAGGCTCAGGATGGTTCAAATAAAACAGAACAGAAACAATATAGATAACTTAGATTAACAATAATGAATGAAGTGAAAAAAACAGATTTTTTTACAAATTATTTTAGAAATAAGATGATCATCCTCACTCATCCAACTGCCTCAACTTGAATCATCGATCATATTTTTTATGATTTTGTTTTTGGGCTGCATATGCATGGCGAGCACAGGGTCTAGGCTAGCTCTAAGAAAATGACAAACGTCTATGGCAATTAAGACATTCAAGCCAGTGTTTACAGATAGCGTTTCCTTTCTCCGAATAGGCTTCACGGGAGGTCATAATGGCCTGTCCACTCAAATCATTGTTGCAGCTCTGAAATTTAAAGTATGACTTTAAAGTCTGGTAAGCTACAGCCTTCGCTGTATGATTCATGCAAAAAACAGGAAGCAATGCAATGGAAAAAATATATAAACCACGGCTTGCTCCGTTCAGTAAGTACAGATAGCTTTTTTTCCCTTCACATTTGCTTTGCGTGAGGTCATAATGACCCGTCCACTCAAATTGTTGTTGCGACTCTGAAATTTAAAGCATGACTTTTAAGTCTGGTGAGCTACAGCCTTTGCTTAGCCATGATTCATGCAAAAAGCAGGAAGCAATGCAATGAAAATATATAAACCATGGCTTGCTCCATTCAGTAACTGTTATTAAACAGAGATTTACAACCAAGCCCTCATCACACTGAAACCGGCTGTGCTTTTCAGCTAACAAACAGTGCAGCCATTAAGTGATATATTTCTCCACATATTGAATCATTGCTCTCCCATGCTGGTAGCATATATTCAAACTGGCAAAAGATAAATTCACTTCTGACAGGAGAACAAGCAAATTCCCAACCCGCTGAAATGCATGCTTGATCTTTAAATGCTATGGCAACTGTATTTACGGCTGCACTTTGGAGGGTGGGGGCTAGAATGGTGCTTTATGGTTTAATTTGTCTATTGAAGCAAAGAGGAAGGAAGCATTTCTTGCCCCTCTGTCAGGCAAAGTGACATCCAATTGCTGGAAAGAACCTGCGTGGAATAGCAGTTAAGACCATTGAGCTAGGATCGGGAAGACCCTGGTTCAAATCCCTAGCCGGCTATGGAAAATCACGGGGTGACTTAGGATCAAGTCACTGCATCTCAGCCTAACTTACATCCCAGGATTGTTAATGTAAGGATAAAACTGTTTTGGGTGCCCTTTAGCAAGCAAAGCAGGGTATAAATGTATAGTGAATACAACTAAAAATAAATGCAAAAGCTAGCACAGAAAAGAACCCTTGCTCTAGAACATCTTTCGCAACTTTTTTCCCTTTGAGAAACCCCTGAAACGTTATTCAGGATTCAGGAAACCCCTGAAGTGATGCAAACATGCAGAATATCATTGGAAAGCATAGTTGTGTACACACCCACTTGGGGCCCCTCCCCTTTCCACCCCCTCCTGGCCATTTTGAGGGGGGGAGGTTTAATTTTTATATATAAATTAATTAATACCCTTCTATTCACAAAGCCCTTCCAGAGCTGTCAAGAAAACCCCAGGGTTTCACAAAAATATGGGTAGAGAGCCTGCTCTAGAATATAGGAGAATTAAGTTGGAGAGCATAGACAACAAACAATCTCTTGAAAAATTACCAAAGGCATGTAGCATACCCAAACAGGTGAGAATGATCAAATAAATATTATAACTTCAATTAAACAGAGTTTTTAATGAACTGCAAAGGGATAGGGGAATTACTTGGCCTGATGTATTTCACTTCACCGAATGAGTACTTTAATATCCATTTGCAGTGTGATAGTTAAAGGTCTCTGGTTGCTGAGAATC
Source organism: Paroedura picta (assembly GCF_049243985.1). Taxonomy (NCBI): domain Eukaryota; kingdom Metazoa; phylum Chordata; class Lepidosauria; order Squamata; family Gekkonidae; genus Paroedura; species Paroedura picta. Next base: position 27,572,880 of record NC_135382.1, on the reverse strand, counting down.
ACCTTCAAGGAAAACAGAATGAAAGAAAATAAAATCCCCCAAACACCGATACATATTAGCAGAACGAGAGTGATCATCAACAGTTCGCATCAGCCAAGAAAACCCAAGAAGTCTTTTGAAAAGAGAAATGGGCCTGTGGAGTTTCTTTGGAGAGGTCCTCCTGTAACTAGATGGGCCCCGATCTTTTTTCTAATAAGAAACAAACTGTATTTGCAGCTCATGTGAAGCATTAAGAGGTTTCCAGACAGTGTAATGGACACTACCTCTGGAAGATTTTGGTTTTCTACAGTCCTAGTTAGCAATATTTTTTACTCTGGTTAATAACTAGTAAAAAATAACAGCTTCTATTTGAACTCATCACTTAGGGGGGAAGTATTAAGTGAATGAGAATCCCCCCACTCAAATCTTTCTCCTCCCAGTGTCATGTGTCCCCAGTCTTTTTGAGACAGCTGGCAACTTTGGAATTCTGACATTGTGCAGTGGGCACATTCACAAAATGGCTGCCACAGGAGGCAGAACCAGTTAAAAAATGGCTGCACCAGCAGCTTTCCTTCAGTCACGTTATGAACAAACTTGAGCTGTGGTGCCAGATGCTACCAAAGCTATCTTTAAATAGATATGTATAAATATATATATATGCACAGACAATCAAGTCTCCAGTGGCAATCAGAAGGCTTCCTAGAATCCCACCTGAAAACACTTGGCAGGCACCAAACAAGATGTGATCTTGATGGGCTGGCTCTCCCATGACATCCGAACTGACTCTCAGCTGTTCTCAGCATTCTGAGAGCAGTGAGCATGCTCAGTCATCATTGGGATCCCTTCCCCTTTTTGAAGTGGGGGAAAGTTCCTTTTCTTTTGGTTCACGTGCAAGGCTATATTTCCCTTGATACTCTGGGATGTCCCCAACGTCTGTAAAAGCACCTAGCTTTAGAGGACCCCTGTTTTTCACAACTGGCACAAACCATCCACTTTTTGATACAACCCTGCTACAAAGCAGAGTCACACACATTCTCTAAGCTAAAGGAAGACCAGGTATAATTGCACAGGCCCTAGCTCCACCATTCACCTGGTCACTTGTGACCACACCTAGGAAATGGTTGAGTGAACTCACCTTCCTGATGAACAGTGGTGCTGCTCAACAAATAGCACTGGTCAAGGGGAGGGGGTGTTGACATGGCCACTTCCTGTGCATGGGGCACCCTACAGACCAGTGATCTCCTGGAACCAGGGGCAAGACCAGTGGCATTGCACACACAAATGAGTCTTTATGCAATTTTATTCTTCAGTTTCATTCCATTTATTCATTTTGATCATTCAGCACTGGGCTACACCTGCACAGCACACACAAACATCTCTTAGCCAAGTAAATGATGCAGCAGAAAAAGACAGAAAAGTGTTCCGACAAGACTTCCTGCACCTCCGATTCATACACATTGATTGTTATCACAGGATGGAGGGCAACAAAATGTGAGTCAAATAGCACCTTTAAAACCAACAGAGATTTATACATAGTTCAAATGTCTTGGGAGATTAGAAGAACCATACCAATGGGCTTTGCTTGGGATTGGCCTTGGATAAACCCAGCTATTTGCCAATTAAATCAGTCAATAAATTGGCAAAGAGACCCTAATTTTAATTAATTTGCTAATAGATCAGCTGATAACTCAGTGTTGCAAGTTCAGATTGCTTTTTTTTTTTGCATTGTTTCATTAATGAACACCTGCTCATCTCATAACACGGGGGTGGGGAGATGTACGGAAAATTTTCTTTAGACTCCAAATGTGGACCATTTACGCACTGGGAACTTCACTGTCCTAGCTACCATGCAGGAGCACGAATCAGGGGTGGATGAGGCACACCGGGCCAAATGCTCCCCCGTCTGGGTGCAGGAAGAAGTGGGGCAACCTGCCATGACTAAAACTCCGGCCTGCAGCTCAGTATGAAACCTCCAGTGTGTAAACGGTCATGGTGAGAGTGACCACAGTGATGGAAGCTTTCATGATGGTTGGGTTCCATGCAGAGTAGAGCCCCTGATCTGTTAGTGGCATCTCACTCCTAAACTTGAATGAATCATACTTGGGCTCCAAGAGGAGGGGCCAAACTCAGTGGTCAATCCTCTGCCTGACATGCTGAAGGTTCCAAATTCAGTCCCTGGTATCTTCAGTTAAAAGGATGATGGCAGCTGATGAAAAGGACCTCTGTCAGGGATCTTGGAGAAGCACTGTCCATCTGAAGAGACAGTACTGACCTTGTTGGACCAAGGGAGAAATTCCATATAAGGCAACTACATGGGTTGATAGAGTCAAGTTCAAGGAGTCTGCATGAGCTAATTATGATTAACATAGCAGATTCCAAGACTTGTCTCCTCTAAATTGTTGTCCATCAAGAGGAAGAATCTAGTTAATCCCCCTCACACACACACACACATATGCACCCTTTCTTTTAACAAGGGCAGATAAGCTCATGAGTGACAGGGGAATGTGCAGGAGGAATTAAATTGCTGGTGCTAATGCATTTGGAAGTCTTCTGAACTGATTTGCTATATTAGGACTGCCATTCAGCATCTTAATGAACAATTTGACACACTCTCTCTCCCTCTTTTTTTTTAAGTCATTCTGTCAGATTGGGAAGCTTTCACAATTGGCTTGAACTGCTAATGCAGTAATAGCTTACAAACAAATGACTCCTTCTGCTCTCTTGGCTCTTCTCCCCAGGTCATTTTGCGTCTTCCCAATGTGACATTCATGTTGTTGTATTTTTAAATCACAAAATATCAATTTTGCTAATAAGCATAAGGGTTGTAGCTGCAAACACCTGCTTCACAGACCAGAATCCCCCTCCTTTCTTTTGCTCCACCCACTTCTTGTATTGAATTAGAATGGTTCTTTCCTTTGGATCCAAAGGATCAATGAGTAATTACAGTGCAATTTATGTAGTCTCAAAAACCATTTCATTATTTGTGCAGCTCCATAATTCAATTCTCCCATGGAATATCCCATTACTGGAAGGCACCCATGGAGCGCAATGCTGCCTTAGAATCTTGATGATGTACAGATGTTCTGAACTGTTCTCCTCATTACAGAAAATTGACATCAACAGCAAGTCATAGCAATAAAAGAATGTTCTTAATTGTAGGGAACGAAACCAAGAAGCCAATCCTGACAAAAATATATTTGCTAATTTTGAGTAAGTTAATAGAAGAAGAAGAAGAAGAAGAAGAAGAAGAAGAAGAAGAAGAAGAAGAAGAAGAAGAAGAAGAAGAAGAAGAAGAAGAAGAGTTGGTTCTTATATGCTGCTTTTCTCTACCCAAAGGAGTCTCAAAGCGGCTGACAATTGCTTTCCTTTTCCTCTCCCCACAACAGACACCCTGTGAGGTAGGTAAGGTTGAGAGAGCCCTGATATTCCTGCTTGGTCAGATCAGCTTTATCAGTGTTGTGGCAAGCCCAAGGTCACCCAGCTGGCTGCATGTGGGGGAGCGTGGAATCACACCCGGTTTGCCAGATTAGATGTCCATACTCCTAGCCACTACACCAAACTGGTGCAAAGTATCCCTGTAACAAATACCCCTGGAGAGATTTCATATTGGGATATCTTTTGCCAATGGTCATAGCTTCCACCACTTTGAATAGAAATGCCCACACTGGAACGGAGCTGACATTTCCTATCAATCTGGAATGTAGCACCGCTTCATAATTCAAACTGGCTTCTTGAAAGGAGAACATTTTCATGCTTGTCTATTAAAATACCACCTAGAGAAAACTGGGGGGGGGGGCTGAATTGATGAAATTTAAGAAACAAATATTAAATGTCATATTTCTGGATGCAAATCTTTTGTGTGTGATCAGGGAGGCATTGAGTTCAAATTGCACTTTAACCCAATACAAACAATGTGATTCTCTCTCTCTCTCTCTCTCTCTCTCTCTCTCTCTCTTTGCTTCTCCCTCTTTCTAAAGCTCCCCTCCCCTGGCCTGCTGTTGATTGGCACAAGGACTGTGTTCATTCATTACCTCTATTGGCATTACATAGCATCACAACATATAAATAAGAAAAGGTCAAACAACTGGAGATATACATAAACAACAGCAGAACAGTTGCAATACAATATTCTAAAAGAGCTTAGTTCTAACTTTCCCCGTTTACAAATCCCTTAGAATGCAATAAAGGGAGAATAAGTTCTTCACAAGGTGGCAATCTAGCTGGCAATCTAGAATGATGTGTTGGGTTGAATTCAGTAGTTTTGCTGAGCATGGACATGACCTCTTCTGAAATGGAATCTTTAGATATCTCCCGGTTAGCACAGTAGAGGGGACAACATTCATCATAGCCATTGTGAAAGCTCTATGTCAAGACTGTCAAAACAGTGGGACATCTTTCCATGGTGACTTTGTAAACCAGATTTGATAGGAGAACACGTATGAGGTTGAGTGGGAAAAATATTTGAATATTCAAGATCTAATAATATCTGTTTCCAAGCACAAAATATGGCTGATTTATTCTGAAAATCCAATTTGGACCATTTTTGACTCAATAATAGATAACCAGTTGGCAGAGGAAAAGTCATTTTTTAGATGAGAAATTAGACAGCCTGTCCCAGTTCTAAAATGTATTTTAATCCAATATTTAAAAGGCCTGCTCCAGGCCATAGTTTCCAAAAAATGCTGGCCCAGTTCAGCTCAAATATACGGTGCACATTTTGGGGCACCCAGGAGTTGTCAAAAGAAGTTTGCCCTTAACATTATTGTTAAATGCTTTTATCCATATATTTATAATATTTGCATTTTGCTAATCTGCTTTATGCCAATAAAGGTATTGTGCATGTGTGTGTATAATATTTGCAATGAGATTTTGGCATTCTTACTGCAGCAAGTATAAATTGGTTGCCTTTAAGGAAATAAAATTGTTTAGTGTGTGTAACTTCCGGCCGAGTTGCGGCAGACTAATGACTTCCCTGCAGAGTTTTCAAGACAAGAGGCAACCAGAGGTGGATTGCAAGGCCAGCCTCTGCATAGCAACCCTGTATGACCTGCCTGGTCTCCCATCCAAGTACTAGCTGGGGCCGACTCTGCTCAGGCTAGTCTGGGCAATGACGGTTGGGCAGTACATAGGGTTGTCAGTTCTGGGTTAGGAACTAACTGGAGACTTTGAGGTGGAGCCAGGAGAGGGTGGGATTTGGGGAGGGGAGGGACTTTGGTGTTGTATAATGCTATGGAGTCCACTCTCCAAAGCAGCCATTTTCTCCAGGGGAACTGACCACAAGTCTGGAGTTAACCTATAATTCCAGGGGATCCCCAGGTTCCACCTGGGGATTAGCATCCCTAGCAGTGCAAGGATTTCATAAAGATAACATTTGTGAATTACAGAGCTCTGTATGATTAGTGCAATGCTGTCCATCCTGTCGTGCTGCTCAGATCCTCCCGGTGGATTGTGACCTTTTGCTTTTTTAGAGACGTCAGACATGACTATTTCTCCGACTGTCATGCCAGGTTTGAGCTGACACATCTGGCTGCATCAGTCACATCACTTTGTATTACATTTCCCACAACAGCCCGGCATGACTGATTCTACTAGACAAGACATTTTGCTGAAGAGTCGGGCTTCGATGTTCAGTGGCATATATGTGTGAGTGTGTTTCATGGCTTTCCAAGTTTCATTTTTTTTTCAGATTACAGGTTCAACATATTTCATGCAAACAGCATGTTGGGTCTTTCACTGCGCTTCAGTGAGCCTTCGGCTTCTTTGATAGCTGTCTGATTGACATGGACATCACACATTTAGCTGTGTGAAAATAAACAACAGTCTACAGTCTCTTATATTACGAAGGAACACACTGAAAGGGCATTTCAGTGAAATGAATGGAGATCTAGTTATGTTAAACCAGTGGTTCCCAGCCTGTTTTCCAAGGTGCCCACTGACCCATTTCCTGGTGTCCAAGAAGTGTTATTAGAAGGTAGGTGGGGCCAGGTCAGGCACTGGCCCTACAGGGCTTCTGATTGGCCAGTGAAGATCCAATTCGCTGGGCAGAATAAAATAGTGTTGTTTCCATGACAGCTGGTGTTCCAATGTTGGTTTATTTCCGTTTTACTCCTCCTTTACAATGTCACTTTAAAATACCCTCTCCTTTTTTCCCTATGCATTTGGGCTTCATCTGTGCATGTGGCCCCATCTCCTCCAGCATCCCTTTAGTGGTTGGCTCCACCACCTGTGGCAACCATGTTGAAGTTGTGCCCACCCACCCACCCTGTGTACAAATTTCAAAGTTGCCTGCAGGCTCAAAAAGGATGGGTCCCCTGAGTTCAGTTGTAATTTTACAACTTTGGGGAATCTTTCACTGTGTGTGGTTGGCTCTTCCTACTGGGGCAGACATTTTGTGGTTGTGCACCTCCTTATATCAGAATTCTATAGGTTCCTACAGGTTGAAAAGGTTGGGCTACAGAAAGGGGGAGAAAAAGACCTGCAGTGCTCAGGCAGCTATGGTGTTTTGCTGCACCTCTGCTCTGTGTGGTGGCTTCAGGGCTTGGCCAGCCAGTCAGCCAAGCTTCTCCTATCCATGTCATGTGACAGGGTACAACAGGCTGCAGGGACTCTGCCTCCCCCTCCAGAGCTGGGTCCAGAACAGCTGGCTTAGAGGTCCTGTGCCTGAGACCACTTGGCATGGCAGATACTGAAGGAGAAACAAGTATAGGTATTCAGCCGTGGGAATTGATTTCTTATGTGCAAACCTATCTCTTGCAGCTGTGATCTGGAATACTTTGTCTTCAGAACAATGGGAAAAGTCTCATGAAAAGTAGTTGCCAAATGTGTCCTTCCTGCTAAGCCAAGGAAAGCCGCCACTGCTATTATTCCAGCCCCCAAGACCACCATTTGGTAACCACACAACATTTACAGAGCATCCCACTGTAGTCCTCTAATGAGTGCATAATTGGGCCCCAGAGCCCTCTTTTAAAGCACATTTGTTTTCATTACAGTGCTTACTGTCTATATTTTGGAGGTGTCAGTTTTGCTTTGCTGTGGGGCATGAAATCTGCAGCCCAACAGCAATATTTTTAGATGAATTTCTACGAGGAAAATGCCGTTCTTTTGCAGACACCATTTCCCAGGTGTGTGTGCATTTGGAGAGAATTCTCTGACTTGGGGAAAGTCATGTGGACTCAGCAGTTTTTCAAATAGCTCTCTAAAAAACTGTTCTTGTACGATATAATGGGGGCAAAAACACACACAGAGATGCTTGAGTTCTGTTTCCTTTTTTAGTGCAGTGAAGAGGCAAACCTGCATCACCCGATGTTCAAATGTATCCAAAAGTAACTTCATACTAGGAAATGTCTTCCAGCATGTCAAGCGCCAGAAAAGAGAACAAGAAAAAGGTAATTGACACATACCAAAATGACTCAGAGCAAAGGCTCTGGGTTCAATCATAAAGTGATTTTTCTACCAGCATGGGTCACTTCAACCAACAGAAGAGGGAACAATTTTTTGCCAGCTGCCTCATCTCCTTCCGCTGTTCCTTAGGACATGGGGTCTTCAGGACCTGCATGAGGAATCAGAGGCTGTAGTAACAGTATAAAGTCAGCAAAACTCATCCCCCTTTCATTGTGGACAATATACTTTAGATTCAACATTTATATTAAACCACTATTGCAAAATGTTTTTGTTTTTTTTACCGAACCCACTTTTACTGGTCTTTTTGGTAGTCTGTGGTATTACAAAACTCTCATCTTATACCACATCAGTTTTCTTCCTGTGCTCATTGTGTTTAAATTACCCTAAGTGTGGCATGGGCCCAGTGTATCCGAGGGACCACCTTTCCCAATAAATTCTCTGAAGAACAGTGCATTAAGCAAATGCCAAATTGTTGTTGATCCCTGACTTCAGAGAGATCTGTCTGGCCTTGACCAGACCCAAGGCCTTTCTGGCCCTGGTTCTTGCCAGGTGGAATGAGCTGCCAGTTGAGATATTAGCCCTGACAGAGCTGTCAAAGTTCTGCAGGGCCTGTAAAACACAACTCTTCAACAGGCCTATGGTTGAGTTCTTTGGGCCTACCTCTTCTCCTCAATATGTTCCTTTTAAGTATCCCTCTATAGGGGATATTTTTGTCACTACTGTAACCACTGAATTTACCAGCTATATTGCAGTGGCTATGGAACAAATTGTATTTTAGTGGGATTTTTTTTTAAATTAAATATATATTATTGCTGGAATCTACCTCAAACCCATCATTGTTGTGGAGCGGTCTATAAATTAAATTATAAAAATAAATAAATGAAGGAGGTTTGGATATGTTGCTATGAGGTGGTCTCAGCTTTACCCATTAACTAGCTGGACATCTACAAGCCTCCATGAAGGTAAGAAGTCTTATTTGGGAGACTGGAATGAGTGAAACATCATGAAACAGTTGGGGAAGGAAATATATGTGATCGGGTGACTGCTGATTTCTTTTCATCATCCAAGGCAGCACGTTTCCCTTTGTGCCGCGCGGCTGTGTGTGTGATGCAGACCTATCAGCTGCCCTTGATAAATAGAAAGATTTAAAAACAACCATTTCACCCAAGACACTTGACATTCAGTATACAATTTTTGAAAATGATAAAATCATAATTGTAAAAAAGACCTGCGGGATTGCCAATCAGATCTTCACTGTTTGGTGCACCCGGGCACATATATCTTACTGTCCCCCCGCAGAAGAAAGAATGAACATAAAGAATAGAGCAATTTCCTTGCCATAAATTGGAAAGCCTGCCAACCTGCTAAGTGATCTCCCATCAATCAGTGTTAAATTCTCCTTAGCTGCAGGAAATTCAAGGGCTAACTATTACTGAGAGATTTCACAGAGTGACTAATGGCATATGACAAACACATTTGAAATTCTGCCTGGACCAGCGGATGAATAATAACAACAATAATAACAACAAAAATAACAATAAGAAAGAAAGAAAGAAAGAAAGAAAGAAAGAAAGAAAGAAAGAAAGAAAGAAAGAAAGAAAGAAAGAAAGAAAGAAAGAAAGAAAGAAAGAAAGATGTCAAAATCATGATTTATGCTTTTGCCAGCACCACAAAAGCCACAGTCCAGGTATGCATCCTAGTGCCTTCCTGGTGCCTTCCTGGGTTCACATGCTTTGCCCCTAGCATATATATAAAGGTGAAGCATAAAAATATGTTTCTAACTTTTGTGTGTTATTTTCAAAATCTGGGCATTTATGACAATTGCTTGAGATTCCTGATGTTTCTGGTGAAAAGAAGGTCAACAGAAGCTCAATTCCAGCCAACTGCTTGTTATTTAAAGTCCTTATTTGATGCTTCAGGAGTTCATCTTCAAGCAGCGGGTGCATTCATTCCCAATCCAGAAGAGGCCAAAGACGCCTTGTCTTCTCAGCCGTCAAAACCGATATGCAAAGAAGAAGCTGTTTATTAGTAGCTGGGAGAGCTATCCTTTCACCTTCATGCAGAGACTAGAATTATTAGATGAATAAACATTCATCCAAACAAGAATTTTACACCCTCCTATATTTGTAATGCCACCTTGTACAGAGTTTCACTATTCTAAGCTCATTGATTTTTATCGAAGGCTGTAACTCTGCTTAGGGCGGTACTGTATGTCAGGCCCAAATTAGATATTGGAATGTCTTCAGGGCCTATTGCTTTTTAACAGTCTTCTTTATAAGATTTCTAGTTGCCCTGTGACCCCAGAATGAAGTCAGTGGTTGGGTAAACCAACAGACCCAACTTTATTAGTGGTGCATGCAAGTGCTTGGTGAAATGCTGGGGGGAGGGAATCTGCTGTGATTGTTCATATTATTGCAACAAGATATGTGAGTGTGTGTGTTCATGCGCTGAATTTCTTTTATTAAATCTTACTATAATGCATTTTTGCAGTGCTTTGTTCATGCACAGTTGTCCATCAGTCATGGAAATAGAGATGGGGCAAGCATCAATGAACAGAAAAATATTGCAGCCTGAATACATACAACACTGTGTACAAACTTCAGAGGGTTTTTGTTTTTGTTTGTTTGTTTTTTTGACAGAAGGAGACAATGGTGGAATGCGGAATCAACTCCTCTTGGGAAACTAGAACAAGGAATTTCGAACTCCCAAATTCATTTGTTTGTTCGTTTGTTCGTTCATTCACTTCTTCTGGGCTGAATTCAACTGACTGCTTCAGTTAATCTATCACCATCTCCAGGCAGCTAGATAAATCACTCATGGGTGTAGATGGATGGCTATCCATTAATAGATATACCTTGGTGTAATGAACATATTGGTGACACTCTAGCCTGAAACTCCAAATTAGCTGGACGAGAGGGTGGATGTAGATGAATAACAGGGGGGATTGTTTCCTGTGGTATCCCACAAATTAGGGCATACCACTGAGAGATACACTCACCTACCACCATCCTCTATCTCCGATCTAGAAATTCATAAGAGGATAGTTGCAGACTCATCCCTGTTTACCTGTGTGCCCACTCAATACACTTTTGTTTTGCCATACTCTTCCATGATTTTCGAGATCCTACCTGGCCTGCTGAATTATGATTCCAGCCTTTCAGCTGCGGCTTTCTCCTACTGGGTCTTCTTGGAGTACAATTCAATGCAGATCCTAGAAGTCATTGTGAAACACCTACAAACCATGCCTTAATCCTCCGAAATAATATAATGACTGCTACATTTATCAATTGCTCTTTAAGATCCAAAATATCAGATGGAAACCAACTGAGGAAATTTCCAGTAATACCATATTAAATGTTAATTCTTGCAAAAATGAGGCAGTAGTGGTAAAATATATAGGTTGTTGGGCCTATATCTCATTTCAAATCCTTGCCCCAACCATGTTGCTCATTCGGTGACCCTGACAAATTTCATATTACAATTTCATGCTGAGGATAAGTTAAAAAATATTGAAAAGTGAAGCTATTGTTTCTCATATATCCTCCATCTAGGTGAATATCTTTCTGAAGGTAGTGCTTCCATCTTTCTAACCATTCCTCAAAGATTTCTGCCTTCTTCGATTTGTACCACATCAAAATGGGCAGTTTTTGTATCCTCAAGGGACTCAAATCATGTTTCTTTTAAATGTGCTTTGACTTTTGGGAACAAAAAGAAGTCTAAAGGGACAAGATGAAATTCTCACAGGACAGCCCTTGGCCTTCTTATTTATATCCCCAAAGAATGAACAGGTACATTGTCTTGATTGAGGGGGGCAGGATTCCTGGGTGTAACTTTCCTGGCCTTTTTCTCAACAATGCAGTTTTCAATTTTTTTTAAAGGTACCCTAACAAGCCTAATATAAGTGTATTACTGAGAGAATCTCTCTGCAGCCACTCACAGATTGCAGAGACATGTTAAAACATGTTTTGTTTGGAATAAACTCATTCATGTATGAACAGGAATCCTGTTGGTAATACTTTTTTTTACTTACCCTTGTGCATTCAAAGTATGCTTCCCTTGAATGATAAGCAGTATTCAAACATAAGAACAAAAATTCACAAAATATTTAATGAATAAGTGCAATCACGTAACTTTAACATTCTAAGCCCGTTGCCTTCAGCATAATATGTTTAGGAGATCAACTCGAAATTACATTTCAATGAATGGGGCTTACTCAAACTAATAGAGCCTCTTGTGGCGCAGAGTGGTAAGGCAGCGACATGCTGTCTGAAGCTGTCTGCCCATGAGGTTGGGAGTTTGATCCCAGCAGCCGGCTCAAGGTTGACTCAGCTGGCTCAAGGTTGACTTCCATCCTTCCGAGGTCGGTAAAATGAGTACCCAGCTTGCTGGGGGGTAAATGGTAATGACTGGGGAAGGCACTGGCAAACCACCCCGTATTGAGTCTGCCATGAAAACGCTAGAGGGCATCACCCCAAGGGTCAGACATGGCCCGGTGCTTGCACAGGGGATACCTTTACTCAAACTAAAATGTATTTAGGAATGCAGTCTGAATTAGTAGAATTCAACTTGGGGGCAGACTATATGCGCCGGAATTCTTCCCCTGTTGCCCTGCCACTAGAAAACAGCAGCCAGCTGACGTGGTTGCCACCATGCATAATTGGTCACCATTCTAAACCACCTTCCTCTGACCCACATTCTAAATGCCCAGAGCTATTTTCCTAATAACACCTCCTCCCCCATCCAAAAAATCCCGAAGCATTTAAGCTCTTGAACTCTCCTGGTGCAGCATGCTTGATAAAAATTGCTCCGGATCTGCTTATCTAATCTCCTTTTATCCTTGCTCAAATAGCCAGGGTTTAAATGGGATGAAGGAGCGCCATATACATTAAAGATGGGCAGCAATACAAACAACATGTCTCAGTCAACCACAAACTTTCCTGAAGTCTTTGTCACTGACTATTGCCGGCAATGCAATAAACATGGTTATAGCTACCCCTTGACACAGTTTGGAACCACGTACATTGACCCTAATTGAGCAAGGGCATACACTGCCGATACATAGTAATCATATTCCTGATATTGTCAGATGGAATAAATAGAAAGACTTAAAATGGCCTTTGTAGGAAAATCATCCTAATGGCTTTCATGGTTCGGCTATTATATGGCTTTAGCCACAGGTTCAGGTTAGCAAATGAGTAAGGGAAACGCCTGCAGCCTGGACAAGGTCTGGGTCACTGGTCTGCTTTCATTCATAGGTGAGTAACTTGCTTTTCATCCAAGGGTCATGTCAAGAACCTGTCAGAGGGCCGAGGGATTCATCTGCATATATGAATTGCAGGCAATTAAAGCAGGCTTGCATATATCTGTTGTGAACACAATGTCTCCCAGCTGTGACATCTGAAGGCATTGATGGGATTTTGCACACACCTTTGTCCTTCTAGAAATAATGCAATTGCCTATAGGCTAGGGACAGGGAAGAAATACAGCACAGTGGGGAGCAAAATTAGCACTGTGGGGAGGGAGAATCCTAAAAACATACAATATCTTTTGGATCACATTTAGCTAGCCGGGACAACAGAACTAACCCCCATCCCTGATTTCCTCAGCCTTCATATAGTGATGCTATAAGAATCTGGTGCATTATTTGGAAGTGACATCACATATCCCCAAATTCCAGCCTTCTCAGGAATCCTGCCCCACAATCTCCCAATATTTGTCTAGAAAGTGTTAATTCACAGAATCACAGAATCATAGAGTTAGAAGGGGCCATACAGGCCATCAAGTCCAACCCCCTGCTCAATGCAGGATCAGCCCTAAGCATCCTAAAGCATATAGATCAACTGCTAAAAGGGGCTTTTAGTAGCTGAGTTGTAGAAATAGGTCACCCTTGTAGTTCAGCTGGTTCCAATCTAAACAGCTGAACCATAGTGGCAGCCTGCTCCTATGGCTCAGCTGTTTAAAGAGACTTTCTTTGGTAGCCACTCCCTGGGGATGGCTGCCAAAGAAAGCTCCTTTCAACATCTGAGACACATGGAGCAGTTTGATCTGTAGAGCTCAGCTGCTTAAAGGGACTTCCTTGAGCAATCAGCCTGAGGCTCAGAGCCATTTAAACTCCCTATTTTCTGCTCTCTGTGGCTTTCCACAGGGAAACAAAAGCAGTGGTTTAAATGGCTCCAAGCTGTTTATTTGTTTGTTTGTTTTTTTGCGACGATTTACTATCTACCAGATTGGTGGAGAGAGCCAATTTGGTGTAGTGGTTTGGAGTGCGGACTTCTAATGTGGCATGCCAGGTTTGATTCTGCGCTCCCCCACATGCAGCCAGCTGGGTGACCTTGGGCTCGCCACAGCACTGATAAAACTGCTCTGAACTAGCAGTGGTATCAGCACTCTCTCAGCCTCACCCACCCCACAGGGTGTCTGTTGTGGGGAGAGGAATGGGAAGGCGACTGTAAGCCACTTTGAGCCTCCTTCAGGTAGGGAAAAGCGGCATATAAGAACCAACTTCTTCTTCTACCACAAACTGCATCAACATTTTTGTATGTTCATGACAGCTCTTCAGTTCACAAACATTTCTTCACAAATCACAAACTGGCTAACTTTAGTTCCCAACCCTACTTGACAGATCAATCAAAATTTATCATTGTGTTCCCCTATGTAAATAGCTAAATAAAGAATAGTTTTGTACACAATCCTCAGTGATAAACAAACAACCCCCCCCCACACACACACAAGTTAGTCGGGAGAGTAATCATCTGGCCATCTGGCAAACTCTCAGTTTTAAAAGCAGAACTCCATCTTTGCAGCACCTTCTAGGTGAAGTGAAAGGCCTCAATTCCATCCCTAAGTGACCTTCCAGACATTGTTAACCTCTGTGATACTAGTTGGTTTTTGTGGCTACTCTCTGTTGAATCAACAACAGCAGCAGCAATGCTTGCCAAGTAAATGAGTCACTCAGAAAGAGCTTCAAAGCACTGATTATCACCAAGACATCTGGTTCTAATTCCATTGGGACAGCCTGTGAGTCTGTTGTAGCACCATGAAACAGGAATTTAGGAAAGACCCACAAAAAACTTGTTTCCTGATAAGCTTTCATGAGTCAGGACTCCCTTCATCAGATAGATAGATGTATACATCCCTAGCAAAAGAGAGGGAGAGGGGAGAAATCACAAACCCGGCTCTGCGGATTAGAAGCCACCACTCTTAACCATTATACCAAGCTGGCTCTCAAAAGTGACCAAGGTTAGTCCTAGGAATTGCCAGACACCCTACAGTAAAATCATATACATTCTCTGGTAAAACCCTAGAGATTCCAGCAAGTCCCAATGATTTTCTCTGTTACTTCCAGGAAAACCTCTGGTAAGAACACAAGTCTGCATTTTAAAATATGCTGTCCTGCAATGCTGTGATAATTATCCAGCAGCCTGGATAATTCTAAACAGTTCACTAACCTCATTCCCATCACAGTTCATAACATTCAAGCACTGCTAGCCCCAGTCTACATCAGAGTAGCCACTGATGCCCCCCTTCCCAATTCAGTCCAGTGCAACCGTCATGGATCTCCTACAAATATCTGGGCTCACAAACTCACCTGTCATGGTTCTTTGTCCACTTTATTTATCTTTGGAATGCCACACAACAGCAGCTGCAAATGGAAAGGTGCAAGAGAACCTTGTAAGAATGAAAAATGCCCCATGGATAAAGTTCATGGGGCAACCAGGCTGTGTCAGCAATTCAACCCAGGGCTTAAATTAAAATGTGTCATTAGAAAACTCTGAATGGGAAGTAGAGGGGCAGTGGCTGGACTGTTTGGGACATTACCAAAAATTAGAAAATAACTTTTTATCAGTGTTGCGGAATGGCAGCAAGACATACAAATGGCAGAAGCTGGCATGCAGAAGATCCGATGGAGCATAATTCCCTGTCAGTTAAAAATGATTTAATCCTAAATTCCCTACCCTATCAGCTATTTATCTCCCCTGCAGTTTGAATCAGATTATTGCAACCTGCAGGTTACCCCTTCAAACTGATAAGTCAGGCTACCTGAATATTTTCCTAGGTTGAGTAATTCACTTTACACATTTGCTTGACAGTTCTTCCAAACAGCCTGGTTGGCATCTGAACTTTGTCCATGGGACATTTTTCATTCTCACAAGGTTCTCTCTTCTCCCTTTCCCACTCGCAGCTGCCATTGTGTGGCATTCCGGAGATAAATCTCAGAGATTGAGGAATGGCAAACATCGGTGCTGATTCTCCATCAAGCCTTCTGAAACCCAGAGAGAGTTAACGAGTCTCTAATGTGTCCCCAAGACACAAAGCCAGCAAATCATAGGTGAAGGGAGATTAATCTCCCCCCAATGTTATGTGTGTGTTTTTTTTTACAAATGTGGACCTGTTGTAGTAAAGTCCAAAAGAGGGTATGGTTCATCACTCAAGAAGTCACAAGAGCTTCAGTGATTGAGCCAACAGATGGAAAGTTTCAGCTTGGATTCAAATGCCTTTGCTCAAATCCCTACTGAGCTATTTATTCAACTTTCTTAGGACAGTTATGGTTAGTTTCTTCAGAAAAAAAAAATAGATATGAAGGTGTAGCATGGCTTTTATAACTAGCAAAGGCTGTCCAGGGCTTTGACATGGGTGATTTACAGCCTTGCTGCTTTCAGAGGGATAAAAGGTAAAGGTATCCCCTGTGCAAGCACCGTGTCATGTCTGACCCTTGGGGTGACGCCCGCTAGCGTTTTCATGGCAAACTCAATACGGGGTGGTTGCCAATGCCTTCCCCAGTCATTACCGTTTACCCCCCCCACAATCTGGGTACTCATTTTACGGACCCTCGGAGGATGGAAGGCTGAGTCAACCTTGAGCCGGCTGCTGGGATTGAACTCCAGCCTCATGGGCAGATGCTTCAGACAGCATTTTCTGCTGCCTTACCACTCTGCGCCACAAGAGGCTCATTTCAGAGGGATAGGTACAGCAAGAACAAAAACAAAACAAAAAAGGAATCATATGGACTAATAGGTTTATTCTAAGATAAGCTTTCCTGGATAAGCTTCACTTTATCAGATACAAAGTTGTTGTACTACTGAAGGACAACTCCAGTAGTAGGATATTTTCTGGAAAATGATAGCTGCCAATTGTGTTACCAAACTTACTTGGTGCTCAGAGTTTTCCTGGAATTACAATTGCTCTCCAGGCTACAGAAATCAGTTAGTAGTTTAGAACTCTCTCTCTCCTCCTTTCTATACAAATTTTGCCTTCTAAATAGGACTATCGATCATTTAAAGCAGCCTGGTGTTTGGTCCTTCTTGGCATATGTAAACTCTGCCAACAGAATGAATCAGAAGGAAGGAAGGAAGGAAGGAAGGAAGGAAGGAAGGAAGGAAGGAAGGAAGGAAGGAAGGAAAGAAAGAAAGAAAGAAAGAAAGAAAGAAAGAAAGAAAGAAAGAAAGAAAGAAAGAAAGAAAGAAGGAAGGAAGGAAGGAAGGAAGGAAGGAAGGAAGGAAGGAAGGAGGAAGGAAGGAAGGAAGGAAGGAAGGAAGGAAGGAAGGAAGGAAGGAAGGAAGGAAGGAAGGAAGGAAGGAAGAAAGAAAGAAAGAAAGAAAGAAAGAAAGAAAGAAAGAAAGAAAGAAAGAAAGAAAGAAAGAAAGAAAGAAAGAAAGAAAGAAAGAAAGAAAGAAAGAAAGAAAGAAAGAAAGAAAGATGAAGTCAGCACTCTTAGCGATCCTTGCTTTAATCAGTTGTATTACTCTTAATAAGAGTGAACTATACTTATACAGCTCCAAGCTTTTCACCACAAAGAAAATGACAATTAAAGGATGACATTTAACTGGGGAAACTAATACAAAGAATGGAACCTTGACCTCCATTTCAAAGATATTTGGTGAGCCTGAGTGTGTAATAAGAGCTATGGAGACCCGAGGGTCACTGTACAATTTGTAGGTTTTTGAGATGATAACAGAGGTGAGGACTAGGCAGAGGAGGGAGGGGGAACCCTGGCTATCAAAGAGAAATTGAGGAAGAGACAATGTGGGGTCTTCACAGGCCAAGACCTAAGATGCTTGAATCGACTGTTGTTTCAGTTTAAAACAAAGGAAAAATTCAGTTATTTTTCTCAGTAAAGAGTCTAACAGTTGCACAGGTATCATAACCTTGTGGAAGGGGAATAATATCGCTCTGTCATGTATCTGACCTGATAATATCACAGCCAAGCTGGTATCTTACATTTGGGACAGACCATTTTCTAATATGTATTTTCAGCTATAACATTCTGACCTTTCAGTTTTCCTATTGCCTGCTCTTATTCTTCACAGACCCTGTGTAAATATATGGCTAGTCTGAACTTCTCTATAGTAGCGAAGGGACTAGGTCCTAGTACCCGGCTAGAGTAGTAAACAACATCCTCATTGAAAGTATGAGGGTAGAAGAAAGGGTATATATACCGATAACCATTTTTTCAGAGGTCACTGTCAAAGGTCACCACAGTGCAGGAAACAAAACATCAAAGAGAAAGAGGTGGGAATTTGAGTAAAGTTCTTGTTTAAAATACAGGCTTGTTAAATCGTAGATAGACACTGATAACTCATTTTACTGAATTTGTTCTTGCTTCCCTCAACATTTATTGACTGGCAGGATAGCATTCTGGGCAGGAAGAAAGAATTGACTCCTCTGATAGCATTATAACATGGCCACAGCCTTTGTTTCCACAAACTACCTCCCACCAAAGGGTTGACCTGGCGCAAGCCTTTCTGGCCTGTCCCAGTGAGGGCCTAGATTGTGCCCTCACCCGATTGGCTAGAACTGCTGTCTGTCCTGGTGAGGGGCCCCGCCCACTCTCCACCCACTTACCCCTTAGCAAAATATGAAGGTGGAAAGATCCTTGGTTCGAAATCACTTTACAAAATATAAGTCCATGAACTCACTTGTAATTATAATTCATCTCAAGCATTGTCGAAGCCCATATCTAATTTAAGAGTCTTCCCTTATAGCAAGCTGTTCTTTCTTTATTTTTATTTATTTTTTATTTTTTTTCATGTTTCCCAAAGTCGAATTCCTCACCCGGGTGCCATTTAAGGTCAGCAGAAACTTCTCATGTTTAGAGAGGTTTACATCTCCCAGAACTCATTTCTAATTGAATATTCTTTTTGGTATTCGGGGATAAATAATGGTTGGCCTCAGACCATTTACTGCTGAGCTTGAGGTATATAAAGGAGACAGATACTATATTAAAGGTATTTACAAAATCAAGTTCTGTGTGGTAATCAAAATTTGGACGGCACAAGGATCACCCACAAGAGACACACAGCCTTGCATCTGTAATTATAATATAATGAATGATTAACAGTTTGTGGTGAAAGAACATGAGCGGGGGGTGGGGGGAGGAAGGAACACATATACACACACAACCCCAAGGTAATCTAATGTTGCTGATACAGGAGAGCAAAGCTTCTGGTGCTTTCTTATCCCAGGGTATGTGGAGCTGGGTGGTCTGATTGGCTTCAGAAGCAAGATAATTACTTCCTCTGAAAAGAGAAAAAAATGTTTTATGGCTTCAACATAGGATCAGGAGAAAGAACGCCAGCTTCTGTACAGATGGACAGCTTAGATCAGGGGTGGGCAAACTGTGGCCCTCCATGTGGCCCTACAATTCCCATGAGCCCCTGCCAGCAAATGCTCATGGGAATTGTAGTCCATGGACATCTTGAGGGCCACAGTTTGTCCACCCATGGCTTAGATTCTAGGAACACAATTAAAGCCCCTGAGAAAGTTACTAGCAGCCTACGTTCTCAAAGGACTGCCCATGCCAACATGTTATCATTGCCCATAGCTGCTGTGAGAATTGTGACATCATTTTGTCAAGGTAATGGTCTGATATTTAGGGGGGGGGAACGACTCTATGGTAGCAGCCAATGATTTGTGAGAAAGCCTTTCAGGCCTCCCGAGAATGACAAGTGACTTCCACCCTTCTGACTTCCCAATAAGGATGTAAAACAGAATTATTTTGAAGCAGCTTGAGCCTGGGGAAAAGGGGGACACCGTGTTGGTGGAGGTGTAACACATTTCACAGCCATTCCACCTCAAGGGCAGCTGGAGTTCTTAGTGGAGTTCTTTAGTCCAGATATGACCCATCAATGTAGAGGATCCCCAAGTCCCACCTGGAGACTGACATCCTTATCTCACTATAGGTCCCCAGACAAAAAATCCCTCCATTGTATTCATATGCAAAGTGATTGAAAGGGAATGTTATGCTAGCTCAAGTGGGGCCCCAAATTCATATGGGCTCTTGAATGTCCTACCCTTAATAGCTCCCCCTCCCTGGGGCAACCCAGAAGAAAAGAATGAAGAAAATTATGAAAGAAATGCAGAATTCCTCCATTCCCCTCCGGCTATGCAGCATTGTGCAGCTGTAGCATTTATTAGCCCTTTATAATGTTCTTTGCTAGATTTATTAACTCCACCTCGGTCTCATTCTCCTTCAAGAGACTAGTGCTGAAATTGCCCTTAAAAGAGACAATAACGTTTCTTAAAATAGAGCCTTTTCATAGCAAAATAAAAGCAGAGCATGACTGAAATTCCACTGCACTTCAGGATTGCTTCTTACCGAAAGCTTTCAATTAATTTAAACCAGCTTTTGACTTTGGTTGAATCCCAGACATAATCGTTTTGGTAGATGGCTTTATATGGGATCATTTCTTTATAACTTAACTCGTATTCTAATGACTTGAATGGGGATGAACATACCTTCCACCCTATAGAACCATGGGGAATTATTTGAGCAGAGAAATGTTGAAAACGTGACTGAAGGGTCTGATCTAACCAGTGTTTCTGCTAGTGAGAACGGAAAGAGGGTTCTGTGAATGCAGGAAGATTGTAAGGGGGTGGGCAGAAGGGACTCTGTCCATAATTGGCTCTTTTGGCCATTTCTTGCATGCCCAGGGAAATACCAATTGCCACTTTGGGGTCTGGAGACGAATTTCCTCCAGGCCAGATTGGCCAATGATTCTGGGTTTTTTTTGGGAGGGCATCATCTGGATATGGGCATCAACTGGTCACTGTAGGTGGGCAGGCAGTTGTGAGTTTCCTGCATTGTGCAGGGGATTGGACTAGTTGACCCTGGAGGTCCCTTCCAACTCTATGATTCTACCATCCTGCCAAGACCTGCATGCACAAAAGCCATGTGGGGCAGGGGTTGAATCCAGGAAGGCCATTGGGTGAGAACATCAACCTCCAGATGGGGCCTGGTAATTTCCTGGAAATATAACTCATCTCTGGACAATAGAGATCAGTTCTCCTGGAGAATATAGCTGCATTGTAGGATGATTGCTAAGGCATTCTACAATGCTGAGCAGGCAACCAATAAGGAGTGAGATCAAGCACATGGCACACACACAAAAAAAACCCAGTGCTGGCACATTCACTTTTTCTCGATGGAGAGTAGAACACCTACTTCACAATTCCTAAGAGAAAATTGGAATTCTTTAAAAATAAAAAATGATTCAGAGTGCAGGCACAGGATTTGAATGAAAAGAATACCGGCTTCAATTCAGAAATCATCAAAAGTAAGCCACAAGTACAGAAAGGGCCATTAAGGCAATCTGGCAAAAGCTGAAGTTGTTATTGTATCTGCATGTGCCTTCTGGGTTCTTTGGACAGAAGCTTCCTGAACTCAAGTACTGTCCTCTCTCATGGGATCTTTGAGGGCCCTCGAAGGATAAGAGGCTCTGAAGAATGTGTCTTCAGGTGGCCATTGTTGGCGAATGCTATCACAATGGAATACACGGATGCTACACGGGCTGGTCTCTATTCTCTAATTACAAATGATTTCCTGGAATGCCCAGAAAGAAAAGGAAAGCACCAGGGACCAGTCACTTCGTTTCATTTGACTCTCACAACTCTAAGAGGCTGGCACTCGGTAGAAGGCAGATTCCTTTGGGGCTCTTTATCTTTTCTTTCTGGCGGAGAGAGAATTAAAAGCAGCCAGCTCACTCTCAAGAGGCACAGAACTGTCGCACAAATGTTAATTGCTTTCCTGCAGAGGTTTAAAAAAAAAAAAAAGATACACTACTGCGATTCTGTTTTTATTTATAGTTTTCCTGCACATTTTTACGGAGTTGTTTACCCAGAGGACAACCCCCCTCCCCTCCTGACACAATCTGTTGAGCCAAGGCCTAGATAAATTGTAGCTCTTGAAGACAGAACACCAGATATATGTATATGGCAGCTCACCATGGACTCAATAAGCCTGGGGGGAGGGGGGAAGAGTAGACTAGATAGGGATACCAGCCTCCAGGTAAGATCTGGAGATACAATGCTTTGGAGGATGAACTTTGTGGTATTGTACCCTCCTGAGGTTTCTATCCTCCCCAGGCTTCATTCCCAGATTGTCAGAAGTTTCCCAACTTGGATCTGGCTACTCTACCCCACCCCCAAACACCTGCCAGTGGCCAGGGGGGAACCAGGTAACCCTAGCTATAGGCTTGGGACTTCAAAAACTGGCAATTGTCAAACAATTGGGGAGAAGAGACAATTTCCTATTGCTTTTTGTCTTCCCCCTTAAATCATTGGCATTTGATCCACCGTTTTGTTTCTCCAACATGATTGGCAATGGAGATTTGTTAGTATTAAGTTGGATCCAACTAGCTCTTTGCTGATGATAAAAAAGGAAGAGTCTTTTTGGCCACCTAAGAAGATTGTGCTGGGGGACTTGGGACCTGCAAGGGCAAGATCTATTTGGGACAAGAGTGTGATTGGGAGAGATTAAGTGAAAATCTGCCTGGATCCAATGTGTAGATGTATTTTATGAGTTTTATATAGTACTGACTCATACAATGTGCATTGTTTATATTTTTAGAGAGAGAGGGCTGGTGGACTGATGCATAACTTGGATTGGAAAATGTGTACGTTCTACTAGAAAAAAGTCAGTGCAAGAAAATCCAAAATGGTGCAAACAGGTACACGGTTTGGGAGAAGAGCCCAGGTTAACTTGAGGGATGCTTTGCACCTGAAAATTTTAAAAGGAAATCAGAAAAGTTCCAATAAGGCTCTCCCCCCCCCCTTCCAATGGTGGTGATGTTTCACACGGTTTCCATGCACGTGGGCTGAAGTACAGGATGCAATTTTATATAATGGTATGCCCACCCCAGAGCATCACAGTGGGGAAACACTTTTAAGCATCCTCCATGTGGCGTCTGTAATGATCAATTGGCTCTTAAGTCCGTAAATGAAGGAGGGGATTCAAATATAGGTATGAGAGGATTCTGTTCCATGCCTTTGGTATTCTGTAATTTAATTCTACCCTGTAATTTGGCTCTACCCTGTGTTTCACTCTTCTTTAATTCCAGTTTAGGGGAGTTTCTAAAATTAATTCCTGAATGGGATCATGTGCCATTTGCCGCAGCTTCCAGTTCCTAAATTCATTTGCATCTTTTTCTTCTTCATTAATAAAAATCATGATGATGTTGATATGTGCTTTGACAAAACACTGCACAAAAGCAGCCTGGGTCTGATTGTGCATGACAGCCTTGCTCTGGTGCATTATGGAGGTCCACATGTGCTCCTTCTCATTGGGAAAAGTCTAAAGATGTAAAATACTTCAAAATAATGAAGAAGGATGGAGACCTTCACGCTCTATACTGCTGTCCCCATTCTAAACCAGGCCCCTGTAGGGTTCCCAACACAAACTAGCACACAGCTGGCCATGAATCCCCATGACAGACTTACATTCATTGTAACATGCCATTTGGCCCCATTGTTCTTATCAAACTCTGCACTATTTTAACTGCTTTAATGCCTTCCATTTGGAAATGAAGGGGGGGGGCTATGGCTGCCTCATGCCCACACCCATTTCATCTTGTGTTTCCTGAGGGAGCAGAATAACTGTCAGTTAAAGGAATAGAAAGAGCCAGCCAAAGGGCTGAAGTGGGAATCATGGCACCTGCATGGACAAAGCTATGTGGACTGTAAAGGTAAAGGTAAAGGTATCCCCTGTCCAAGCACCGAGTCATGTCTAACCCATGGGGTGACGCCCTCCAGCGTTTTCATGGCAGACTCAGTATGGGGTGGTTTGCCAGTGCCTTCCCCAGTCATTACCGTTTGCCCCCCCCCCCCAGCAAGCTGGGTACTCATTTTACCGACCTCGGAAGGATGGAGGGCTGAGTCAACCTTGAGCCGGCTGCTGGGATCGAACTCCCAGCCTCATGGGCAGAGCTTCAGACTGCATTTCTGCTGCCTTATCACTCTGCGCCACAAGAGGCTCATTATGTAGACTGTAGGCTGGGATAATTAGGGAAAAGCCGGCTGGATCCAGTGCAATGTGTTCATGAAACAGTTGGTGGAAATGTGACCAGCAAAATGGCATCCGGCAAAGGATGACGCAACTCATATTCATGTTGGTGATAATAAGGCCGCAGCGATTATTATAATGCCCCTCCCCAAAAAAGAGAGTTGGCGTGGCACAGGAAATGAGTATACAGCAGTTGCAGCAGTTCGGTTGCTATTCACCTGGGCTCCAGAGACATTGGGGTCCATCTCTTCCCAGTCAGGAAGCCCAATCCCTTGCTCCTGGAGACCTCACCGTGAGGAGGCAGTGAATATGAGGGCCAATGGGGTGCCCACCTCATTTGGCCACATTCACTGCCTGTCCCAAATAGATCTGACGCAGCCGGGACAGGTGCTCTCACTTTTGCCAGTCTCTTAATAGACCCCTAACCCACAGGAATCCAGTAAGCAGACTGGATCCTTGCTCAGACTCTGCTGAGATGAAGAACAACAAAACTTGAACCAACAAACAAAAGTAACATAGGGAGAGAAGCTGTTTGGGCAGCAGGATTGGGCACCTATATAGGTGCCCAAGCCCTGCCCCATGCCATACATGCCTGCCATGCACGCCCATCCAGGCACACATGCCAATGGGCCCCCAGAAGCCAGTGCTTCTTCCTTTTTTCTGGCCAGGCCCAAGCACCATCAACTGCTGGCTGCGCCTTACTCATGGCCATTCTTTATAGACAAATCATCTCCTTTCCTTCTGAGCATACATGGTCAAAGGCAATGGGCATTTACCCATTAAATTCAAAAGTTTTAAAAATTGTTGAGATTCCTTCATATGACTTCTTTAGCCTCTCCACTTCCTAATACGTAGCAGAACTGGCCATGAATACGAGGGAAAGTTAAATCGTTTAGCTTCATAGATGGATGAGTAAATGAGAAAGAGACGGGATGAGAACCTTTCACCACAGCTCAAAAGATCTGAGTGCAACTTACATCGTCTTCGGAAATCTCAAAGCCATGGAAATTATTTTCAGGTTTTAAATTGACCTCAGGGGTGAATATAATCGACAGGGAAGGCCAAAGCAGTGGTCGGAAGAATAACAGAAGAGCCGGTCCCGTTATGAAAGGAAGTTCTTTCTAGTTCTGTATTACTCTTCCTCTTCCATATGTATCTTTCATAATCGCAATCATGACAGAATTTGCATCCAAACAAGCCTTCTTCGCCCTCTCCCGTCCTGACAATCTTCTGTGTTACTGTATCTTACGAGGGCCTCATCTCACACGCTGACACATTTATTGCCCAATGATAATTGAAAACTCGAAGGAATAGCTTGGAGAGTAAATGGGGAAAGAGGCAAATAATTTCAGGATTCAATTTTCTCTGCCTTTTTTTTTTAATTGGTAGGCATAACATCCCTGCATTAGAATCTCGATTGGAAGGGCTTCTATATGAGCAAGCTGTGGCATGTTAAAACCGCTACCCATCTGCATGTGCCTCCTTTAAAAAAGAATATTTAAAATGACAAAGAACAAGTGAGGAGAGAAAATGGAGATATGATACCCTGGTAGGAATATGGAAGAGGAAGAGAAATTTCTTCCTTTCCGATGACTTCCAAGTTCACAGGACTTAGAGGGCCTTGGGACAAGGAAGCAATCCCAAGACCCCTCAGTTGCAAGTGGCTCCTTCCTGGGAGCAAGTTCTGAAGCTTGCCCTGCTTTGGCCTCTCCCAACCTGTCTTCTCAGGTGGTGGGATGAGCATGTTCAATGCTGAAAATAGGATGGGGAGGCAGAATTCTAGGTGGGGCCAGGGCCAGCAAGGCCTAATGGCAAACATAGCTTTGTGAAGCCACATTGGCCCCCTTGGCAGAAGTTGCAGACATTCAGAAGAGGAATGGGGGTTGGTTCTAGCAAGTGGGTGGTGGGTTAAAAGAGATCTCAGATCAGCAAGCTGGGGAGGATGAAAGTCTTAAAGACTTCGTGGTGCAGAACAGAGTCACTCAGGCAGGAGAAGGAGAAAAGGGGTGAGCCAAACCCAGTTGTCCTATTCTGAGGTTTGTGGAGCACCTGGGGTCAGGACCGGCAGGATGCCATAAGGTTGGAGGGGGAAGTCCCAAATGGGAGTTGTACATGACTAATTGAGTTGACTAATATCCTCAAAAGATGTCACAGAAATATTTGGGTCAGACAACAACAACATGCACATTCGGTCTTAAAAATGTCTTTGTGGAGCAGTCAGAATCAAGTTCAAATTAACAGAAGGCAGTAAGAGGACATATAACAGACACAGTTTTGAAGAGCAGGTCTTCAGCCCATCATTCTTGATGCAATGTTGAGATAGATACACATGGCCCTGCCTTGTACTGAATCAGAGCATTGGTTCAGATCGTGTATGTTGGAGGTCTCAACTTCAGTCCTTGACACCTCAATTAAGTGAGCTAAGATAACACTGCCTGAAACTCTGGGCAGGTTCTGCAAGTCAGAGAAGTCAAGGCTTGGTCAGATAAGCCAATGGTCTAAGTCCATACAAGGTAGGTGACTCGAAGAAGGAAACTAGAAGGCAGGTAATTGATACTGAAGGGCTGCTGCTACAACAAAAGGTAATCACAAAATATGGGAAATAGTTGGTATCACTGAACCATTTCTGACCTGGAATTTCTCTCTCTGGGACAACACATTTCCAACAAATTGTGAACCTTAAGGTATGATATCTCCATACATTTTAGTCCACTTATTTTCAAATGTGACTGCCAAGGACTTTTGATGCAACCATGCTGGGGTGACATCATCATCATACATGACTTCAGTGCCTGCCGAAGCTCTTGAGATTTTTGACCTTAGATATTGCTGTCATATTTGTCCATTCCACACAAACACACAAACATTGGACATGAGCCAGTGCTTGTGTCTGTGAATTCTATTGAGCTGGGTGATGAATTGCTGGTGTTTACACAATTCTAGATATCACAATGCGGTCCTAAAATCATTTTATTGAGGAGAAGAAGAAGAAGAAGAAGAACAAGAAGAAGAAGAACAAGAACAAGAAGAACAAGAAGAAGAACAAGAAGAACAAGAAGAACAAGAAGAACAAGAAGAGGAGGAGGAGGAGGAGGAGGAGGAGGAGTTGGTTCTTATATGCCACTTTTCTATACCCAAAGGACTCTCAAAGTGGCTTACAGTTGCCTTCCCTTTCCACTCCCCACAACAGACACCCTGTGGGGTGGGTGAGGCTGAGAGAGCCCTGATTTCACTACTCAGTCAGGACAGTTTTATCAGTGCTGTGGCGAGCCCAAGGTCACCCAGCTGGCTGCATGTGGAGGAGTTCAGAATCGAAGCCGGCATGCCACATTAGAAGTCCGCACTCCTAACCACTACACCAAACTGGCTCTCATTAAAGAACAAACCCTAGCAGATAGTGCTGGTTGGATTCTGAGTAGATTAGTTGAGGGTTACTTTTAGTTGGTTTGATTCAATTTGTTTTATTTATTTATTTAATTTATATACCACCCTCCCTGAAGGCTCAGGGCAGTTTACATACATGGAAGAAATAAGTGGAAGGAATAAGTGTCTAACAGAACAATCCTAAACAGAGCTATGTCCTTCTAAGTCCATTGAAATTTGTGGGCTTAGAAGGGTGTTAACTCTGATTAGAATGGAACTGCAAATAAACCTTCAGTATATTTTGTCCACAATGTCACTTTGTCTCAATGTGTTTGCGATCGCCTGTCAAGCAATAGTAATGAGTTACGACAAACTGTTCCAAAATGTGGTGTCACTCTAGATACCACCCATATTAAAATTTAATGATGTCTAATAATACAGATCAAACTAACACAGACACGGAGGAGGGAGATTGTTAGCAAACACAAGCCAAGGTGAGTTTAACTAAGCAAGCACGACATTCACTGACTGGTGGATTAAAATGGTCATACTTTAACAGTTTGCCCTTCAAGGGAGCTCAAAAATGCAACAGAAGTTCAAAAGAAGAACCATGAGCCCAATGATGCACCTAATCATTATTTTATTTCTCCAAGTGGCCAACCACTGAAAGTCTATAAGCAAGGTATAGAGGCTAAAGCTTTGCCTTATTGTTGCTGTCTTCCATCTGGTATTAAGAGTTAATCCCTGCAAAGCCCTTTGGTGTAGTGGTTAGGAGTGCGGACTTCTAATCTGGTGATTCGGGTTCAATTCTGCGCTCCCCCACATGCAGCCAAGCTGGGTGACGTTGGGCTCGCCACAGCAGTGATAAAGCTGTTCTGACTGAGCAGTGATATCAGGGCTCTCTCAGCCTCACCCACCCCACAGGGTGTCTGTTGTGGGGAGAGGAAAGGGAAGGCGACTGTAAGCCTCTTTGAGACTCCTTCAGGTAGAAAAAAGTGGCATAGAAAAATCAACTCCTCCTCCTCCTCCTCCTCCTCCTCCTCCTCCTCCTCCTCCTCCTCCTCCTCCTCCTCCTCCTCTTCTTCTTCTTCTTCTTCTTCTTCTTCTTCTCTGCTCGGGGTCCTGGGAGAATTATGAGCAAGGTAGATTGGACAATTGCATCTGCAACCTGCCTGTGCTAAATGATCTAAGAAATACAGATGCTGGAGAGATCTAGTTGACTAACACACAAAAGAAGGCATGGGAGAGTCCCTATCCCATCACAAAAGTCACGGAACCCGGTTCCCTCTGTCTTTGATGGGGCGTGTGTGTGATTTCATTTAGCCTTGGGCGTGACAGGTTGCAGATCACTTCTCTGCTTGCTAGCAGCATGTTCTTAATAGAACTGAACAGACGAGGCAGCTGAGCCTTTGTTTTGCAGCCAGGAACAAACAAAAAAAGATGTCTATCTCTCCACTGAAACCAGGGGGTGGGAATGTCACAAGCCAAGCCAACTGCTTTGCAACACATATTGCAAATATGAGATTTAGTACCCGGCATCAGCTTGTTTGCTCACATAAAGTTGCCTTTCCATATATATGTATTGCCTCAATCGCAGGAACTGTAATTAAAAGCCATTCAAATTACCCTTTCTGTTCCTCGGGAAATAGCACTGTGAGAATAGAGCATCCATACCAAGGGGAAAAAGTATTATATATATAAAAAAAGAACCCTCAGAGGGTCCTTTATTAAACTTTTATGCACTGTGAACTTCAGTGCCCCATCCCCTCTCAGGAGCACAGATTGGGGGATGATGAGGTGCACCAGGCCAAATGCTCCCCCATGTGGGTGCAGGAAGAGGTGGGGCAACCTGCCATGACTAAAACTCCAGCCTGCAGCCCAGCATGAAACCTCTAGTGCATAAATGGTCATTATGGGAAAAATGCATATGTGGTCGTTGAATGAAATAATGAGGCATGAGAAGTATCCCAACCTGCTCTTGTGTTGTCCTGAGATTCCACCAAGGGCTATTTTCCACTTCCTTTAAATTCTGGGATCAGAGGATACGCACTCCCCTTTCCGTTCTCCCATTCATTTTGATCTTTCAACCAGTTTAAGGGCAAACCTCAATAAAATAAGTATGTTGGAAGTAGAGTCCCTCTACATGCAAAAACAAGCTGCTGCCCCAATAACACAACTGGGATGATCCTTGTAACAAATCTCGCACACATGCTTCCTATGCGTTGGCTCTTGCCTTGTGGAATGACCTTCCGGAGGCCTTCTGCGTACTAGGCAGCCATGAACTATTCAAGAGGGTTTTTCAGCCCAGGTAATAGGCTAGCACTGTCCAAAAAGGTTCCAAAATTTATTTGGACAAATGATTGAGACTGTGGTCTACACTCTTGAATATGGCTTATTGTTAAGTAAGATCCTATTAGGTGATCTCTGTACAGCTTCACGTGGCACATTAACACTTCAGTTCCTTCTGGTGGTTCCAGACTTCAAAAATTCTAATGCATCGGTTATTGAATGTCCCATTTTGTTGCTTATACTGATTCACTATGCATGATACGAAGAGTTGCCAGCTCATGGTATGACAATAGCAGGCATTTTGGAGGTGGAGCCAGGGGAGGGTGGGATTTGGGGAGGGAAGGGGCCTCAGCAGGATACAATGCCATAGAATGTATCCCCCCAAAAACAGCCACTTTCTCCAGGGAAATGGGTCTTGGTCATCTGCAGATCAGTTGTAATAGTGGTATTCATGAGTTCCCCCAGCAAAGGTTTGCATTTCCCTGCTATGGCCCACCACTCACACAATGACCTCCTCTGATATAAGAAGAATTGTGCTCCTCTTATGGGATTAAGGTGTGTACCATCTAAAGAACAGGATGGTTTGGGGAGCCTCTATTGCCTTTGTGATTTATCGGCGGATTGTATACCTGGCAATAAATGATATCGTAAATCCGCATGGGGTGTCCTGGAAGAACAGGATCATTTGTTTTACCTTTTTGAAACAGAGGATGTTGGTTCTGAAAACTTAAATGAAATAAGGCCTGAGAGGCCAGATTCTAGAAACATAGATCAATTCTTCATATAAAGCCAACATTTTTAAAATTATTATTTTAAGATGTCCATGGCTCATTTCCCAGTGAAAAGTGTGTTGAATATTTTCCTCTTCTTTTTCTTCACCAGGGCCTAGTCTGCACACATAGGATAATGCACTTTCAATGTGCTTTGGCAGCTGGATTGTCCTGTGTGGAACAGGAAAATCTACTACGAAAGTGCGTTTAAAGTGCATTATCTATTGTGTGCAGAATAGGCCCTGGAGTCCAAATCCAATCCCACTGCAGAGAAATCCAAAGATGTGCGACTTGCTTAGTGCATAAGCTTGCCTGTCGGCTTCATTCAGCAGATTACTAATGCCATAAGAGAATCACTCTTCTTTAAAACTTATTCTCTCAGAGGTCTGAATCAATCCCAGCGATGCGAGTGATGCCTTTCTGTATCGCAATTTAAACTACTATTTATATGATGTAGTTATGTGCGTGACATATGTCAATGCAAATACAATCTGGATCTCCATAGGTATTCCGAGCCCTACGCGTGGAAGACTGAAGGAATCCTATTTTATTGCTATTATTCATTTTTTAAAACTCCATGCATATATCACCTCTACATGAAACATTCAGCTGTCAATGGTAAAGAGAAGTGAATGCCCGCTGTTCCCTTATATTTCATCAGTGACTTCAGTGTTTTGCTTTCCATTGTTGGTTTTGTAGCTTTACTGGTCCTGTGTATATTTACTGTGGATTTCACCAGCAATTTTATGGTATGAAAGGTATACTAATTACACTTATAATTATGATTTTGTACCAGCAATTTGGTTCTTCTACTGGTCAAATGGAGCCCAGCTCTTCTCTATATGTTCTGCTCCCCCCCCCCTTTTTTCCCATTGTCTACCATTCGGACACCATAGTGTCATGCATACATTCTAGTTCTGCATTTCAATCTGATCCTTTTCATGGAATGCAGAACATTTTAAGATGCTCTCTTAGATGTTCTCCAGTTCACCATCTCATCTACCAACTTAAATTTGGCTTCCAGAACTTCACTGCAAGATCTCACACCATATTTTATGGTGGTAAAATAACAAGTAAAATACAAATGATAATGTATGCATTCAGAGAAGTTGATGTGGTTCCAGGACCTCTGATGAAAACAATATCAGAATTCCAAAAATAGATTCAAAATAAATGAAGGAACAGATAAGTTCACTGTCACTTTATCAATCGCCAGTCAAACCTACCAAAGTTCTCTTTGGTTGCACTGCCTCTTCCTGCTCCCACAGGGGGCAGCATTTGGCCTAGTATACCTCATGCACCCTGGATTTGTGCTCTCTCATGGAAGCCAGGGGAGCAAAGTTCCCAGTGTGGAAATGGTCTTTGTGTGAAACCTTCCCTTTTCTACACTAAAGATCTTCTATAACGTGAACATTCCATGAGATCTTTTTTTTTCAAGATTAAGAACTATTATGTAGCCTCTTAAGAAGGTAGAGCAATCTTCTAGGCTGTATCTTTCTACTGCTAGAATTTATTTGCACATTTGATGTGTCCCGAGAACAGAAGGCCGAGAGACACTTATCTTCAGCAAGGTAAAACCAGCACAGCACTAACTGCCAACATGGATGTTTTGGAATATAAAGAAAATATTTCCAAATGCTTTTTTAAAAGGGGGAATGGGCCCACAGCAGCTGGTACCTGATTAAAAAGCATCAGCCGCTTTAGAAAACAAGCATTTTCCAACAGCTAAACACAAAGGGGAAGGGGAAAACAGCAATAGAGAATGGCAGCCTTTTGTCATATTTATTCATGAGGACAACTACCTTTCCAGAGTCCATACGCCTTAATAATATCCTTCTAGGTCAAACACCCAGGAAAAGATTGAGATCTTTCTCATTATGTAGGCTATGCTCAAGAGTGCAGTACTCCGGTGTAGGTGGGATATCGGACAGTAGCTGCTGAGCCAATGCTGTCTTTACTTCAAAAATACAAACATGCCTCTGTGATATCCTCGAATACTTCCCACTGGCAGATTTATAGGGCAACAGATATAAAGTGACAATGGCAGTTAAACGTACACTTAGAAAGAAACTAGCTGACAACTGAGCATCATATGGAAGAGCCAGCCATCAAGTTGGGGAAACCCTTGAAAAATCTAGTTTGTGACTTTCCAGATGTGCACAAACACACAGTGCTTATTTTCCTTACTCCTTCCATATATGTGGCAGCTGCCAGAAATCACTGGGATTGTTGCATTTTTATTATTGATTAGCAGGGTGGCAGTTCTTACCATAGAAGATATGGCTTGTTCTTGGCATTAATATGGCCACAGGCATTTATTATTGCACCACCCAGAACGGGGTTGGCCAAGCATGGTAGGGAGCCTGCCACTCATCCGTTTAGGCTGCTTATCCCGAGGGTCCTACAGACTAGAGATCAGCTCTTCAGATGGGGAAATGGCTGTTTTGGAAGGGGGACCCTGCAATCACAACACAGGTCCAGGCTTCTGGAAATGAAAAGGGGGGACTCTGTCCCCAAGATGTTGCAGGATGCCAGTCTCCATTTTGGACCTGGGGATTTGCTGTAATTGCATGTCATTTCCAGGCAACAGCGATCAGTCCCCCTGGAGAAAAGGGCTACTTGGGAGGGGGGACTCTCTGGCTTTGGATCGCATGGAGGTGCAAGGATTCCAGACTCCAGGTGGGAAACAAAGAGAAATGCTGTGTGGCAGTAACTGTCAATGAGCAAGTAAAAAAAGACTTACACCATCCTCCTGCAACAGCTTCTTCTGCCTGTGCTCTAGCTCCATCTCTTTAAGGCAATTGCAATTTGTACAGCAGCAGCTTCTAATGTGGTCAGCTGGATTTGATTCCCTGCTCCTCCACATGCTGGGTCACCTTGGGTTATTCACAGTCCTGTTAGAAACTCTTCTCACAGAGCAGTTTCTCCCAAAGCTCTCACAGCCTCACCTACCTCACAGAGTGTCTTTTATGGGGAGAGGAAGGGAAGGTGATTTTAAGCCACTCTGAGACTCCTTTGGGTGGAGAAAAGCTGGTTATAAAAACAACTATAATACTGGGAAGGTGCTACTGAGAAATAGTGTCTCCCCCCTCCGTATTTCCCTATGGCCTCATGGTGCTTCTGTACCCTGGCTACTGTTTCCCCATCTTCCATGCCATTGGTCTCAAAGTTGCTTTGTTGTGATGGTCTTCGAAAGATCAAGGCATTGAAATGGAAAGTCTACATCTTCCCCGTCCCACCCATATCAGCATTATTTCCTTGCTGCAATTGCCTGTGATGGTTACCCCCAAAGCATGAGCAGACATTCCCAGGGAAGAAGCTTTTCCTTGCTGCTCTGGGTCCCAAAAGGATAATTTGATAAATATATCTGCAGCGGCCTAACCTCCTCAGAGCTCAGTACTGAGCAGAATTGACCACATCTGAACTTGGATGAGAGAGCCCTAAGGAAGAATGAAGATAATGACAAACTGCTTCTGTTCCTCTCTTGCCTAGGACACTCTGTTGATGACTCAACTGTGACTTTTGGATGCTTTAGGATGTTTAGGGCTGATCCTGCATTGAGCAGGGGGTTGAACTAGATGGCCTGTATGGCCCCTTCCAACTCTATGACTCAATGGCATAGTCCTCTTCTGCTTGGTCTTCCATCTTCATTTCTTATAATTTCCATCAACATTTCTTATTTTAGTCACCTGTGGTTACCACTTAAATGACCCCTTTTCCATATAATCAGTTGCCCAATCTTTATTTTCCATCACTCAGATTGGGGTTGTAACCTTTGCATTTTGGCAGGGTTCCATCACTTTTTTTCTAAGACATTCTGTTGATGCTGGTGCCTCTTCCAATTTTCAATGCTGAACAGGAACAATATGCTAGCAACAGGACTCTGTTTTTTTTTTACCCTGCCTGCATCTTACGAGACAAATGAACAGTAGATGTGTCTGTAATATAGTTCTACTAATGCTTCCAAGACTTTTCCCCATATAAGTTCTTAATTTTACAGCAATTCAAGAACTGTGTGCAATATTGTTTTTACTCATTCTTCCTACTTTCACTATCAGTGTGAGAGGCATACAAAGCCAGAAGATATGGCAGTAGAGTTTGGAGCTAGGTTATCTAGGGTCTTCTCTAGTTACAACCAATTTCCACCATTTCTGAGGGTAGCCATATTGGTCTGCAGAAGCCCAGTAGCACATTACAGTCCAACAAGAGTTTCAGAGACTGAAAGCTCCCTTCCTCAGAAATGAGTAGAAATGGAGATCTCTGTGTCTTTTTTTCAGAGCCTGAAGGCAGGGGGAGTGGTGGAAAGAATGACTGTAAAGCAGGGGTAGTCAACCTGTGGTCCTCCAGGTGTTCATGGACTACAATTCCCATGAACCCCTGACAACATTTGCTGTAAAGGATAAAAAGGCACCATGCATATTGCTAATCAGCTTGATTAGAGCAGAGTAGAAATGTAGGGGTGGGGCAGAAAATTAGCACCTGTAATGACATAAGAATCCTGTCCTTATGTTTTGGGATGTGGAGTCCATGGCATTACACCCCACTGAAGTCCTTTCCCTCCCCAAACTCCAGCCTTTTCAAACTCTACCCCAAATATCTAGGAAATTCCAAACTTAGAGTGAACAACCTTAACAAATGCTGGAAGGAAACATAACCTTCCCAGAAACAGTAATACACACAAAGTTAGTGGGAAATGTTTTAAATGATTTTGCAGCTCTGCCATTAACATAATCAAGCTCAACCCATGCTTTGGTGCCCCATGTCTTCTTTCTCCAGCAATCCAAGAGTGAGGAGCTCAAAGAATCCTGCATTGGGTTCCGTCCTGTCCTGGAAATGGGTATGACAATTCCTAATGCTCCTGCACAACTGCTGTAACTTCAACACATATTATTTCCAGGCCTTGTCATATTATTTCACAAATGCTCACCATGATATTCCCTAAAGCTATTGACCAAATGTTGCAAAATTTGATTCTAAAAAAGCCATTCTGGCTGGAGCAAGGAAACCGCCATAAACTCCAATAGATCAGCTGTTGTGACTTATTGAAGGGAACAAGCAGATGGTTCTAACATGATGTTCAGGGCTTTAATCTATGTAGTTCTGGGACTCTACACTGATCATGTCTGCAGTCTATCTGGTAAGTTTTCACACTCGAGTGGCAAAGTCCTTCTGCTGTGGCAAAAAAATGATTAACAGAATTACTGTGCAGCATTTAACCCTACAAGTACTATTTTCTAACAGGAGGTAATAAAGCCCAGTCTAGGCTCCTCTCTTGCCATCTCCCAGTCTCGCCTTCCCATTGCCTCTCGGATGCACCAGGAAGCAGCTGAATCAGAGAAGCCTTGGCCAGGAGAGAATAATCGACGCTCACAGCATTTTGTGAACGTTTGGCCCATGGAAGAGCTCTGTGTTATACCAAAGTGCCTGTTGTCAATACTCGTTGATCCTAATGAAAACGTTCTTTAATGACTATTGGCTTTTCTTTACAGGTTTTTTAAACAGAAAATATTGACCATTTCACAGCAAAGCTATCCCCCAGATTCATTTGAATTCTTCTCCAGATTTTGGAATTCCAAATGACCGGTTCTAGTTTCTAAAATTAAACTGATAACCTTAGCCACACTAGAGCAGATCTGTGGTATAGTTTTTGTCCCTACAGTGGGTGGGTTCCTGTTTAGCCATGACAACCTTTCTCAACTTTTTTACCATATAAAAACCCCTGAAACATCTTTCAGGCTTCAAGAAACTCTGCCCCATAGTGGAACAATCAAACAGAATATGGTTGGGAAGCATAGCTGTGGACAGGCCCACCCAGGGCCCCTCCCCATCCCACACTCTCCAGACCCAACATCGGCCATTGGGGGGAGGCAGGTTGACATGGCCATATATGGTCATATCACCCAATCAATGTTTGACAATTTAAAAATAATTAATCCCCACCCATTCATGAAACCCCGGTTGAGAAAGTCTGAACTATGGTTATGTCTGAAATATCAAAACAGATGGAACAACATGGGAGCTTCCAATTGAGGAGATGTACTTTGTTTATTTAATTAATTGTATTGATAGGTTGCTGCTCCTGGACTAGCCAACTCGCAGTGGTTAACAACAAAATATATAAAATACATAAATTAAAATGCAACAATTGCAAACAGCACAACCACACTAAAATATAATCACGACCACCACCTGTACACCCCTTAAATGCCATATTCCCAAGGTCGGTGCTAGGTGTTATAAGAGGAGCCAAGGTCTTCCTTTTGGCCTGGTCTCAACTGAATGCCTGGTGGAAGACCTCCGTCTTAAAGGCCCTGCAGAACTGTGTATGGAAAGTACCTGTATGGGAAGTAACTAGGGCAGAGTCTGCACTTACTTTCTTTATTCCATTGACAATCCTGTTGAATTCAGATTGCTTTGAACTTGGGTCTTCCTCTTCCCCCCTCCCCATTGAAATAGGAAAGTCTTCTGCAAGTGGTTAAGGTAGTTCAGAAGGTGGGGGGGGGGGAGCCAAGCCTCTTTCTTTCTTTTCTTGAGGGGGGGGAGAGGAGCCAGGCAGGGAGCCTCTTTCTTTTCTTGGAGGGGTGGGAGAGAGGATCGAAAAAGGCAGAGGAGGGAGGAAAAATCCAGGACCAACAGAAGTTGAGAGAAATTAGGGGCTTCTCCTTTAAGGCAAGCGTGTCACATGACCAGGTGTAGCCTATCAGAGGTTCTCTACCATGGAGCTTTCTTTCCCAATCTGGATATTGAGCATTAAAAGCACTCAAAGATATTGCACAATAAAGGTAGGGTCACTCCGGATCAATCCTTCTTGCTGCAGAAGGAAAATTTAAATTGCCCAAAATCCAAACGGAAATCACATTCTGTGTAGAGGGCAGGGACTGAATCGATCTGGGGTTGGAATAAAAGAATCAAAGCTATGTGCAGTTTACACCCAGGTCACCAAGATGTAGAGCTATGAACATCAGCTCTGAATTGTAAGACTATGACAAAACCAGTATCTTCATTTTTCTGCCCTCTGCTATAGAATTCAGGTGGCCAAGCTTGCAACATAATCACTGGTCGAGTATTTCCCAAACCATTATGCATTCTGTCCCCTTCTTTCACTTGCTGTGGCAAGTAACATCCCACAATGTATGAGCAAGCAGGGGGGCTCCCTTATTGCAATAAGACAGGAACATGCAGGAGAAGCTACAACTCAGGCTGCCAACAGAGTGGGTGGGGTGATGATGACTTGTGGGCGAAAAGTGCCATCAAGTTGCAGTCAATTTATGGCAACCCTAAGGCAAGAGATGAACAGAGGTGGTTTGTCATTGTCTGCCTCTGCATAAAATCCCTGGACTTCGTTGGTGGTCTCCTGTCCTTAATGACCAATCCTGCTTAGCTTTCAAAATCCGATGTGTTCAGGCTAGCCTCGGCCATCCCAGCCAGTGGTCTCTTTAACAGACATTTAATGAGCAGAACTGGACAACAGAAATAATCATGGCATGAAGACGATAATGTCAGATGATAAATGCTTGCTCGTTAAACTGATATTAAAGAGGCAGCTAGAGGGACAGGTTTCAAATTTGACAACCCTACTGTCAAGGGACTCTTTTGCCCGCTGTTGCTTGTGGAAGTAGGGGACTGGAGGAATCGTAGAATAACAGAGTTGGAAGGGTCTACGGGGTCATCTAGTCCAACCCCACACACAATGCATGGAAACTCACAACCCTATTGCTCATCCACGGTAACTTGCGACCCACTTGAATCTTCACAGAAATATGCAGCTGATGTCCCTGTTGCAAGATGACACCCGAAAAGTCACTGTCCCCTTCTTGTGTTTGTTCACTTTCTATCAGTGGTAGCATTTGGAGAATGGGAGTTCAGAAACAATTTCCTTATCTCCAAACGAAAAGAATGCCTGTTTGCATGCAGAAAATCATTCACCAGAATCACCAGTTAATGTATTTCAGTCAGCTGGTGTTGGGAACGAGGTTTCTGTGTTACACAGCTGCTGGAAGTCAAAGTATCCAATACTGAACTAGATAAACTAATGCTAAAAAAAACCAGCTTCATATATCCTTAGCATAAGGGTCGCTTTGAAAGCCTTCTTGGGAAGGAAAACGCAAAGGCAGAGTAGCTAATAAATCTGCAAGCGATTATTAATCCTGGGACTTTGTGTTCAGATGGATGCAAATAGAGCATAAATAACTGAAATGAAAGTCAGCAGCAGTAATGACGAATAAAAGGAGGGAGCAAAAAAAACAAAGCAAAACAAAAGACTGCTACCTGGAACTAACTCTCGGAGAGCACAAGCACTGGCCCTGATTGTGATTAATCTCACAATGCAGTCTGCTGAAACAGAATCTCATAAATATCCATGAAACATTTTATTAGATGATTGTAAATACTTAACATCATCTCTTGCAACCCATCCGATTGCTTAAAGGAGGAAGCCAGGCACATGAAGATGTTTAGACGACCTCCACCCAGTGCCCGGTTCTATTTGAGTGAGACAGCTGCACTTAGAAGACTTGGTTCTTATATGCCACTTTTCTCTACACGAAGGAGTCCCAAAGCAGCTTATAAATGCCTGCCTTTCCTCTCCCCACAACAGACACCCTGTGAGGGAGGTGAGGCTGAAAGAGCCCTGATATTACTGCTCGATCAGAACAGCTTTATCAGTGCTGTGGTGAGCCCAAGGTCACTGAGCAGGCTGCATGTGTGGGAGCAGGGAATCAAACCCAGCTTGCCAGATTAGAAGTCTACACTCCTAACTACTACACCAAACTGGCTCTCCACCAAGCTGGCTTAAATAAGGTTCCCCGCAAAAAAGCACTGGAGATGGTTGTACGGGCACTGTCCCTCTCCAGGTGGTCAATAAATGTGTTGATAGTTTCTCATACTCATTTTAAGGTCTATTTATTATGGGGAAATTGGCATATAGAGTGTTTGCTATAAGAGGCAATAATAGAGCTCTGTCTTCTCCTCCCTTACTCCTGAGTATACATATACAGTCACTTTCCTCCCACTTTCCCAACTCTTGCCCTATAGCACCGCAGAGTCAGGATCAGAGCTTAGTGCTTGCTGAGGAGGGAGATAAGCAGCCAGCTTCACCTCTTTATCCCCTCTCCCATAAACAGCCGCTGTTATCTCCCTGTGTGAACCCTGAGAGAGAAAGCTAGCAGGCATCAATCTAGAGGCTCTGGTTCAGCCTGTCAGTGCACAAAGCCTTGCCTAGTTTGGCGTGGAAAGGGAGAGATACTTCGCAGCATACCTGGGGATTCTGAAAATTCCACCTTCCTTCTAGTTCTGTCAGTCTTTCTCTCCCTCCCTGTCTGTGAAGATTTTCTATGCCACGTCTCGTACTTTGTTGGCCCAATTTCAAGTCAAGTGATTCAGGGATGGGGGTTTCATACAGCAGACTCCCTTTCATTGATGAGCTATCTCTATAGTGTCATGGCCACTTCAAACAGTGCTGCTTTTTTCCCTGTCCTTTTTTCACCACGCAACCATCCTAGAGGGTTTTTTTGTTTTTAATGTTCTAAATTGACTACTATAGCGTTAAACCAATATAGCACTGAAGTACTCTAGCAGTCCCATTGAGATGCCTTGGCTCCATTGAGCACCTCAATGGGGGTGCTATAGCACTTCAGTGCTAGTTTGGTTTAGTGCTATTATGCTCTACTTAGAAAATGAAAAGAAAACTCCGAGGAAGACTACATCATCTCTTGCAATCCATCTGATTGTATAAAGGAGGAAGCCAGGCACATGACAATGTTCAGACAGTTTGAAAATAGCCTGTGGTTCTGGGACACAACCAAACTTCCTCAATAGGTAAGACTGCTATATTACCAGTAGTGATGTGGCTGCAGTTTCGGACAGTACTGGAAAGTAAGTTCAAACCCCCTGTAGCGATGGAATTTACTAGGTAGTCTTAGACCAATCACTTGCTTTTTTATGTTGACCAACCCAAACAAGGTTGCTGGGAAAACCAAATGTGGATCTTTCAATTATTGGAAATATGAGATTTTAAGATATGTATTTTTCAAAAGTCTTCCATAACACTCACTCCATCCCCAAGCTCAAGAGTCTATTATAGAGTTTCTGAATCATCAGTAAACCTTTGAGTTTCTGAATCATCAGTAAACCTTTGAGTTCAATAAAAACAGTTTTTTTTAAAGTTCTGAAGCTTTTATCCACATACATTTCCCTTAAATCTATAAGAACTTTAAACTGTCCTTTAACATATTGAACAACCCCTGCAGTTCTCACAAATCAAAATAGCTAAAGGAGGATTCTTCAGGAGCACTTGAACATTATAAGGGGAAGAGCGATCTTGAAACTTCAACCAGGTAGAATCTTAGATGGGAGGGCAGGTGCGAGAACTACCCCTAGGTGGAATGCCCCAGAAACTGAGTTTTCTTTACTTGGATGCCCCACCCCCCTCCTTTTCTTTTTGTAAAGAAACTGTCTTTCCTTTGTGGGAAATATTGCACTTAAAACCTGGTTTTGTTGTAATTTTATTGGGGGGGGGGTTGTTTATTAATTAGACAGGCTGAGGAATTGGGCTTACAGGGAAATGTCCTCATGGATCATTTGGCCCCCTGGTGGCCAAAAGCAAGCACAATCAAGCTCTGGCAACTCCCCTATGGGCCATGAAGTGTTAAAGGCCATCAAGTCGCTTCCGACTTATGGTGACCCTACGAATCAAGATTCTTCAAAGTGTCCTATTGCTAGTAGCCATACTTAGATCAAGCCATCTCATGCTGGGAATTCCTCTTTTCCTGCTGCCTTCAACTTTTCCTAATGTTGTTGTATTTTCCAATGACTCCTGTCTTCTCACATTGTGACCAAAGTATGATAGCTTAGCCATTCTAGAGAGAGCTCGGCTTGATTTGGTCTAGGACCCGCTGATTTGTCTTTTTGGTGATCCGTGCTATACATAAAACTCTCCATCAATGCCACACTTCAAAAGAACCATCATTCTTCCTACCCTTAAATGCATCTGATTTTCAAGGCATCTAAATTAATGCTGTATATTCCTTCCACTGCTTCTCTTTCTGTATTGCTGGCATGGAAGGTGTACGTGGGGTGTGGAGTAATGTCAAAAGTGGACACACTGGGGCACACATCTCCAGAATGCATGAAGGTGCTTTTTACTGAATCAAACTGCTCATCTATCAACGTTAGTAATGTCTATTCTGAGAGGCAGCAAGGTCTCAGACAAAGGACTTGCACTCCACCTGCTATCTGATCATTCTAATAGCAGATGCTAGGGATTGAACCTGATACCTTCTTCATGCAAGGCAGATGCTTTATCACTGGGTCGCAGCTCCACCCTCCTCTCCTTCGCCAAGGCCTTGCTGCCAGGAGCACGTCACTTCCATGGCACGTTTCATATGGCCTGTCAGGAAACAGAAGTCATGTCCTCGCACTGAATAATAAAAGCAACACAACCTTCCTGAAGCAATTGAGCTGAGGATCAAGGGCATTGATTGATAAAGAAACCTCTTCCAGGAATGAGACAGTACAGCTTATGCCACAGATTTTTTCAATCCCTTGTCTTCTTTCTACTGACACCGACAACAGAAGGATTCATTCATGACTGGACGAAGAAAAAGGATGTGTCAGAAATGAGCTGCGGTTGTCAATTCACATCCATGGAGAATCAAAGCATTTGTCAGGAGGTAATTGCCTGTGTTGACCAAACAAGGCAATTAAGGAAGGAAAGTGGTTCCGGTGAAGCCACAGAGACAGGAAGGGGTGAGCCACGAGATTGTGGCGCTCATGCTAAAGTAGACAAAGGTATTGACAGAAACCAGATGGCAGTCAATGGATTTGGCTTTTTGCATAGGATGAAGCTGTCAAACAACTGCGAGTTAGAAGAATCACGACACTGTTCTTACATGATGATGCTAAACCCATTGGGTGGCATCCTACCTTGGACTGGAAGGTTAGAGTTTCTCCAGCCTAAGGTCCCTTCCTCCATTTGAAAATCTATTTCCATAGGCAGGAAGCAGGCTTCAGAAAGTACTCCATGGAGTGCTAGGAAATCACCTTGCAAGAAAACTATGTGAATGGATTCCCACTTCCTGGATTGGGACTACTGTGTCTGGAATAGTATGAGATGAATTAAGTTCTACCTGTGATCTGTTCATGAATTCTCATTAAAAATGATTAAACAAATTTATTCAGGATAAAAGTCCATCAGTGACTAATACCCATGACAGTCTGATTACTGAAGCCATCTCTTGCTGCAGCAGCCCCAAAGCAATAATTATAGATGGCTGGACCAGATATTAGTAACAGTGCAATGATTCAGTAGTGAAACACCATTGTATGGTAGGTGCGTAAGGTACACCCAAAAGCATAATAGCTGTTGTGTGCTATGCAAGCTGGCCATGTCAGGTCTTCACTAAATCAATGGTCTCAGGTCTAGAAAGCAAGAACTTGAAGCATCAATAGGTCTTGGTGAGTTGGAGCTGACACTCAGGCTTGCATCTAGTGGGCCAGTTGACCCAGCAAAAGAATTCTCCCAACCTCCAGTAGGCTGGGAACTCAACAGACTCAGCTACCCTGGTGACAAGTGTTCAGTGAAGATGGGTGATTTGGTTTGGAAAAGCTGAAAAGTACCTGAATCAATGGGTACTTTTCAGATCTCTTTGAGCTGAATCACCTGTTCTTTATACTAGCCAAAGCATCAGTATCCAAATTACAATTCATCAGTTTGGCTACAATTCAGCCAGTTTAAAGGAAGGGTCTTGGAGGAGGAAGAGGGCACACCAAACAGCTGATCTATCATTATCAGCTGCTTGGTGCATCCTTTAAATGGCTTCTACTCTCCCACCTTCTCAGGTGCTGGCTGGGATGGTGGGGAGGGCAGAGGGAGAATAACAAGCAGCTGATCTATTATGATCAGCTGCTT
Source organism: Paroedura picta (assembly GCF_049243985.1). Taxonomy (NCBI): domain Eukaryota; kingdom Metazoa; phylum Chordata; class Lepidosauria; order Squamata; family Gekkonidae; genus Paroedura; species Paroedura picta. The sequence goes on along the minus strand of NC_135382.1, from coordinate 27,529,895 downwards.
GGTGCACCCTTTAAATCCTCCTCTGGCCTTCCCAGTCATCACCAAATTGGCTCATTAAAGTGGCTCAATCAGTTGCAGTCCATTCCTTTGTGTAGAACACAAATATGTACCAATATTTTGGCAAGGTGGAGGATTAAAAGCAGCTTAAATAGCAGGGGAGGAAAGGGTTAAAGTTGCTCACTCATGCATGCACTCTCTCCCTACCCTACCCTACCCTACCCTACCCTACCCTACCCTACCCTACCTTACCCTACCCTACCCTACCCTAATGTGATCCCAGGGTGTTAAATTTGCAAAATAAATCTTTAATAATGTTATACACAAAAATCAGAACATAAGAACATAAGAGCCCTGCTGTATCAGACCACTGGCCCACCTAGTCTAGCATCCTGTCTCCCCCTGTGGCCAACCAGTTCCTCTGGACAGCCAACAAAGGGGCATAGAGGTTGAAGCCTTCCCCTGATGTTCCTCATGGCTTTAGGACTCAGAAAGACAGGGATTCTGTTCTCCAAAATTCTGCAGCCCATTCAGACTGCCTGCTTTCCTTTTTATCCCCTCCCCACTCAAGCCCTGCTGATTCTTCACATGCGCAAACTCCTTTGTCCCCAACACAGCTGGGAGGGGTAACCTTCCAAGTTTTGATGGGTGAAGACCCATTAGGGTCTCCTAAAAATTGCCCTTCATTGAGAAAACATACACAGTCATTAAGGAACATTAATATTCCTTCCTCATAGTCTCTGGCACCAGTCCCCTTAGGCCAAACTGTTCACAGTAATTAGATCTAAAACCTCCGACAATACATTACATATATAAATGATGTACATTGTGCATGTAAATACTATAAAACTGGGTATAACAGCTGAACAACATGCATATGCAAAACAAATCTACAAAACCAGCCGTGATTAGTGGAAGGTCGAAACATCTGACAAAAATATAAATAAATTGAATGGGGAATGTTTACCTATCCCTCTGTCTTTTCTTTGCAATGCATCCACGGAAAGAATATGAAAGCTTTATCTCCATACACCGACATTAAATAAAATCCTGCAACTTGTTAATCTAACCCTGTTATTAGGAAGAAATTGCATTCTAAATATATTCGGTGATTTCCTTCAAATTATAGCGGTTTATCCAGGTTTTATTCTGATGCTCTTTCACGTTAAAAATAAATACCTGAATGATGAGTTAATTATTCATGCATCATAATTATATTTTAGCTCCTATGTGGCAAAATAACCTTTGAGGCTGCAGTTTACCATCCCCATTCTTATGCAAAAAGCTTGCTGCTTTTATTCAGCGAGAAAGATAGGAATGCCTTTTTGCATTGCATAAAAGTTCAAGTGACTCCATTTTTGCGATGCATTCACCTCTGTTACTGATTTAAAAGATCCCCAAGGGTAAGCAATTACTGAATATACAATGCTAAACAGGAATGAATGTACCATGAAAAGTGCATTAAGTCATTGAGGAAAGGGGAAATGCACTCCTCTTGGGTTGCAAAGCATATAGCTGATTCCAGTGATGCCCTTCCAATAGCGGAGGGTACATCCTCTGATGGAAATCCTCTTTCTCCAATCATAGAAGGTTTATCCCATCATAGAAGGGCATCCTGCACAGGAAGAAAAATAGACTTTGGCCACATTGCTATAGACACTTTCCTGGGTCTAAGCCCTGTTGAATAATATGAGATTTACATCTAGGTAGATCCACTTAAGATTGTTCTCATATGCAGGCCAAAGAAGGCCCCTTGCTCAGTGGGAAGGAGGTATTGGGTGCAAATTATATTTATTCCACTGATTTTTCTGATTCCACTGGGTGCCTCTAGAATAACTGGAATAATTTATCACCACCACCACCAACCATCATTAAGAGTGTAGTAGATGTGGAGGAAGCACAAGGAACATGTAATGTAGGTTATAGGGCTAATTGCACATGATATTTTGCCTCTTTTGTTGTTAAAGAGGAAGATCTGGACAAATCAGATAAAGGTTAAACAAGTATGGCTGTACAAATCTTAATATGGCCATTTTTTTAATGTGGGTTTCTTCCATCTCTGTCTTCACCATCTCATCTCTTTGAAGAAGGATCAGGCTGAAATGTTTCAGCTGACCTCTTTGATATTATAGTACTTGGGAGTGGTTTTGCATATCTACTCCAGTCTCTTCTGCATTCATTTTGAAGAATACCAGATTTGTTTTTACTTTTAGTAGACAGAATAACCCAATGAAGGGAGCTATGACCTTCAAAAGCATACACCATGAAAATCTTGTTGCTCTTTTAATGTGTTCCATGACTCAAGCTCTGCACTTTTGGAAAAGTTGCCTTTTAGTAGAGTCACTTGAATTTTGCACTTGTAGTAGAGTCATACATTTAAATATGACTGTGTGTGCATCTAAACCTTGAAAATGAACTAGAGAGTTCTAATAACTTCGGCTACATAAGTAGTCTTTTCATGGAGAACAATATTCTGAACAACTAGACTCGGTACTCCAGTGGAAGCCTTCTGATTTAGTTCAAACCATGTATATGAAAGACACAAAGCTCCGGCTGATCTTCAGAAGGCATTGTGTCTGCAGTAGCATCCCCTGTACTGGATCACAATTAGGCTTTCATACTTATAAAACAGAGGGCTACATTGATTGCTTCCACAGTTACAGATTTCCAAATTTATCAGAACCCAGGTTGAGAAAGCCAGGTTGAGTGTCATAGTGGGACTTGGGAGATCCAGATTTGAATCCTCATTCTGCTGTAGAAGCTTGTTAGGTGACACTGGGCCCATCACATGCCCTTAACCTTACCCAGAGTTGTTCTGAGGACAAAACTGAGGAAAGGAGAATAGGTTGCTCAGGGTCTCCACTGGGTAGAAAAGCAGGGCATCCATTAAGTATGTAAATAAATTATATTGACTACCCCTGCTCTTGACAATACAGCCATCCCCTACCTTCTCTACACAACCCATTTAATCACTCCTTAACAAAATACTACTGCACATTCCCACCTACTATATCTTTTCTTCCCTAAACCTCTCCCATCCATTCTGCCCTAACACCTACAATACCACTTCCACAAACAGCCTACCAGCAAGGACAATATCTAATCCACCCTTTATAGCGCCTGTTGTCTTTAAACATACAACGGGTTTTAAATCTAGTTAAGTATATAAATAAATCAACATTTATTTAACAGAATCTGAATTATGGCAGATTTGCAACCCATCCCCACCTCCCAGGTCTCATCACAACATTTTATATGTATGCCTACAAGTCTGAAGTGGTCATAAAGGCAGCACATTTGGAAATGTGCAACTGTGGAAGCAATCAGTGTGGCCCCCTGAAGGCCTAACTATGATCCAGTACAGGGGCTACTATTGTGGGCATGACACCACCTGAAGATCGGTCTTATCTTTGTGTCATTCATATCCATGGTTTGTTGTGATTCTTCCCGCAACGTTTTTTTAGGGTTGAATAACTCCATGAGCCTCTTGTGGCGCAGAGTGGTAAGGCAGCCGTCTGAAAGCTTTGCCCATAAGGCTGGGAGTTCGATCCCAGCAGCCGGCTTAAGGTTGACTCAGCCCTCCATCCTTCCGAGGTCGGTAAAATGAGTACCCAGCTTGCTGGGGGGTAAACGGTAATGACTGGGGAAGGCACTGGCAAACCACCCCGTATTGAGTCTGCCATGAAAACGCTAGAGGGCGTCACCCCAAGGGTCAGACATGACTCGGTGCTTGCACAGGGGATACCTTTACCTTTACCTTTTAACTCCAGGGGGAAAGGAGAGGAAAGTTTCTGAAGAGTGTGATCTAATCTTATCTACCTGCTGTTCCTCCCTTCCCAGTTAAATAGCAAGGAAAGTGACAGATTCAAGGAAGTGAAGGGAATTAGGAAAACAGAATTCTAGGGTGGTAGCCACCCTGACTCATTATGCACGGGGGTTTTAGCGCACATTCGGGGTGGAATGGCGGCGACTAAAATCACCGATAATGCACGGTGCTGGCTGCAACCAGCCGCAGCTTCGGTGCATGCTGCCGAAAAAGCCGCATTCGCGGAACGCGGAAGAAAGCGCAGCTTCCGGGTGACCGGGGCACAACCAGAAGTGGAGCTGGGATCGCTGCATGCATAATCAGTTACTATGGGTTTTGCCACCATCGCGCCCCGCCCCACCGCATGCATAACCGGTGCGTGTCGCGTCTTCCCCCTCTGCGTTTTCCATGTGACCCGAAATCGCCATTTCGGCGGCCGTGCATAATGGGCCCCTGAAAGGCCAGGCATTTATGTAGTGTTTGGTCTCGAGGTGCAGAATGAGAGACAGAGGATATTTTTATGGGAGAGAAGCAGGGTGCTTCTGGATAATTTGGAACCTTAGATTTAACTGCATTGTTGATTCAGGCGATTTCTAGCCCCTATTTTTTCCACTTAAGAACTGGTCTTCCTAATCCTGATCCCATATTTCCCACAGAAAGGTTCAATGGGGGAAACATGGAGATACCAGTGTATGCTGCAGATGCCATCACCAGAAAACCATGACTGGCTATAGCTCTCTACTAAATATATTCTTCTTGCCAAATCAGAGTTTGTTGCCCACCGATCTCATGGTTTGCACATAATGCAGGGATGGTCCTGAATTTGTTCCAGTTCAGCAGCCAAGCCTGGCACTTCACTCTGAGTCATGTCTCTAGCTCAGAAATCCATGTCTCTCGTTCTGCGGCATAGGAGACAGGCTGACAGCTCCCACATTTGCACCGACGTTGATCCATGCCTTCCCCATGCTGTAAATCTCACATCGCTCTATCAGCCCACAGATATATAACTGTTGTGAATCTGGCATTGATAAATGTAACTTTCTCATTTATGGCTTTCCCAATCTTCATGTACTGTTAGTACAAGAAATCTTGCTCAGGATTCATGATTATAGTGTTTACTATTGACATTCATTCTTACCTTGCCAACATGCAACCCTCCCTCCCTGGCAGCCCCAGTTTTCTGGTTTTGATAGAGGGATTTCTTGATATTGTGTCTCATACTACAGTCTCAAACTGTACATTTAGATCGCTGCACCTCTGCTGACTACTTGTTTAAAGAGATTGGCATTAAAATGGGGTTGAACTGAAAAATCTACATGTTTTGCAGGCCCTATATGTACAAATCTGGAAAATGTCAAGTTGTCTTTCACTTTAGAGCTAAGCTTGGCTACCAATATGTAGATTAGACATTCTGTAAGTCCCAAAGCTGGAGCCACCATGGTATAGTGGTTAAGAGCAGCGGCTTCTAGCCCGGTGAGCCTGGTTTGATTCCCTGCACCTCCACAAGCAGCCAGCTGGGTGACCTTTGGCCATTCATAGACCTGTTAGAGCTGTTCTCACAGTGCAGTTTCTCTCAGAGCTCTCTCAGCCCCACCTTTCTCACAGGATGTCTATTGTAGGGAGAGGAAGGGAAGGTGGTTGTAAGCCCCTGTGAGACTCCTTTGGATTATGCTTCATGTTTGTTTATTTAAAATAGTTATATTCTGATTCTCTCTTGATCAATGAGACTCAAAGTAGCTTCCGTTATTTATTTGATTTTTTCCCCTCTTTTTGTTGGTTGACTGGTTTTGTAAGTTGCTTAGAATTCACAGTGGAGTCCAAAGCAACACAGCACTAGCTAAAGAAATATAAATATTAGAGAGTGAAAACATTTTTAGGTTCAGGTCATTTTGCCTGTCATTGCATCCATTTGTCTTTTTCATTAGCCCTTTCGGATCACTTCAGTTTGGGCGCTTTCACCTCATGTACCGAGAGAGCAAGCCCCACAAAATTCTCCTCATATGTACAGTTCGCTTTTGTGTGGGTAAAGTCACGCATGTATCTTTAAATAAACATATACCCTCAAGAACCTAGGTTTCCAAATGACAATAACAAAGCTGGAAAATAGATTCAAAGCTGGAAAATAGCATTCTGGAGACTTTCCCAGGATATGAGGTAGAAAGTATCAAAATGGTAATGGCTGAAAAGTGTCCGTCCCATGAAACTTAATGCCTTGAACCAGCCATTCTTGGGTTCATTCAGTCTGTTACAGTTATGAATTTATTGTCCTTATTTTGCTATTTTTATTGTTCTATTGTTTTTATGATTAATGACTGTGACGGCTCAAGGGAGTGGCAGGTTACAGTGGATGAGCGATAGGGTTCTGAGTGTCCTGCATAGTGCAGGGGGTTGGACTAGATGACCCATGAGATCCCTTCCAACTCTACGATTCTATGATTCTATGATTCTATGAGCTTGTCTGTACTGTTCCTCATCCTGATGTACCATGTGAACTGCCCTAAGCCTCCGGGGAGGGTAGTATATAAATGTAATATAATGTAATATAATTAATTAATTAATTAATTAATTAAAATTGACAGGCATGGATTTGGGGAAGTTCCGGGAACTGTACTAAGAAGACTGTGATCACAGCATCCACAAATACACTCTTTGCACATTCAGGTCCCTCACTTCCTAAAGAGAAAAAGTGAAATGAAAGGGATGTTCCTAACCATGTATGAAAAGAAAAAGAAATGGAGGAGGGAATGCACATATCTCCAACTAGGTCTCACCTTTCTCCGAAGGCACGGTGGTTTCAGGAAAACGTCAGGCAAAAAGTTAAATTCCCAGCTGGTTTCCAGAAGCTTTGTGGTGTAATCAACTGTTAAAAAGTATGAGAGAATCAAGTGCTCTGAAAATGGTGTAACTTTTTTTGAGGGGTGGGGATAGACACGCACACTCTGGCAGACGGTGAGGTTCATGAAATGTGCATGAACTGTAGAGCATATTCATCCCCCATTACTGTGAAATTTGAAGTGTCGCACTGTTCAGGATAATAGACCTTGATTCAATTCAGCCCGGTGCCGAATGAATTCCATGTGCTAATTAGCAAAGCATTTCTTAATGATTAGGAAAATGGTGGATAACATCTGAGGGGGGGGGGAACCCAAACTATCACAGATAAGAGAATGACACAGCTCAGGTTGCAAGTGCTGCCTGTCACGGTGTATTCAGGTGTCTTAATTATGATAATTAATGATTGTATTCCCTATATAAATGAACTCAACCAACATAAAAGGCATATTGTAATTAAAGAGCTTCTGGAGAAGTAACATTTTAAACAAATGCCGTGGCGATATTAATTAGGTCGTTGGAGCTTTATTTAAAAAAAAGAAGAAAGAAAATGCTCATCTCACACGAACATATTTATTTGCTTCTAGGCAAGCTGAGACTTATATGGAAAGGTTTCAGGTGGTCATAGCTCTCGTGGAAATATTTGTTCCGTTATCTCACAACATTTATCTGGCCCAGCTTGAGGGAGGAGGAGTAGAAAAGATTCACATATTGTTATTGTGAGGGGTTTTCCTAAAATCAAGTCCCATGTCAGTCGATGTCAGCTGAAAAATAGGCAAGATCTCTCTGCTAGCTTGTGCTGGATGTCCAACCAACCTCTTAATCCATTCTGATTAATGCTTCTAGGAGTTAGGTAGAGCTTAGCAATCATTTCATGTTTCATTTCAAATTATATATTTTTGCCAATACTTTAAGAAAAATAGATTTGTGGTTTTTGCTAGACTTGCACATGGGAATTTCCTTCCTTCCTTCCTTCCTTCCTTCCTTCCTTCCTTCCTTCCTTCCTTCCTTCCTTCCTTCCTTCCTTCCTTCCTTCCTTCCTTCCTTCCTTCCTTCCTTCCATTTTTGTCTGTCAAGTTACAGCCAATCATAGTAACCCCAGAGGGTTTCCAAGGCAACTGACATACAGAGGTGGTTTGCTACTGGCTGACTCTGTTTGGCTTCAAGTTCTGATGCGATTGGGCTAGCCCGAGCAATTCATTTCAGAGCTTATTTTGGTTGGCAATTACAAAAGAGAGTGTTTTCTTATTGAATTGTTTCATATAATTTTGTTCCATTCTTTTTTCATAATTCTGTTTCATTCTTTCCCATTGGTTTCAGTGGAACGACCCTCTCCCTCACTTTGTAGTTGTCTAGCTTAATGGTTTTCTATCCAAAATGGACACAATCTGGGGTGGGGGCTATAGTATTCACTGGGGACACACACACACCACTGAATTTTCAAGGGATAGAATAAGGCCCGTCTCCCTTCTTAGAGAATTAACGGCACTCATGTATAATCTTAAAGTCTATGGGAGAAACATTACAAACTGTAATGAAGAGGGTTGTTAAGAGAATACAGTGGAAAAGGAAAGGTCCATGTATGCCACTCTGATCTTCATGGAAGTGGGGTGGAATACAAATATTGCAGATGGTAAAACATGGAAATGACCGAAGCCTTGGGTTGGTTCCATATTGAATTGTTCATCTGCAGAATGGAATTTTCCTGTTTCTCTTTGCCTACTACAGCCCTCTGATCTTCGTATAATCCAGTTCCTGATGACAGGGGAGCCTGAGAAATGTCATGAGAAGTAAGGGAAAAATGTTTTGGAAATTACTAATTTGACCTGGATCTTTTCAGCAATGGCTCCTGAGCTATGGAATACATCCCAAAAAGATGTATTTCTCATTAGCCTTGTTGTAGCTTGGTATAGTGGTTAGGAGTGTGGACTTCTAATCTGGCAAGCCATGTTTGTTTCCATGTTCCTTCACATGCAACCAGCTTGCCACATCACTGATAAAGCTGTTCTGACTGAGCAGTAATATCAGTAGTCTCTCAGCCTCACCTACCTCACAGGGTGTCTGTTGTGGGGAGAGTAAAGGGAAGGCGATTGTAAGCCACTTTGAGCCTCCTTCTGGTAGATAAAAGCAGCATATAAGAACCAACTCTTCTTCTTCTAGCCATTTGCAGACTTGTGTTGAAAGGTGTTCATTGCTACTATCTTCCTGGACCATTGCCAGTTTTTAACTAGGATTGTTGTTCTAATTGGTCTTTTAGACTTTGATATTTTTAACAGTTTTCATTTCAATTTAGATGAATATTAGTTGCCTTGCCCTGAAGAATACATAAGCAAGCCTGACGATGTGGTTATTTGCAGCCAGAAGTGGAATAAAGACAAGAACATCATGGTTGAGTGCTCATTTTTTAAAATCTGGACCAACTTTATTAAAGAGTTTGATAGAACTGTGATGATGCCTTCCTTCTAGCTATTACAATGCCAGTGAAAGCCATAACTGTGTATTGGAGACTAAAAGCAAAGCTGTCGGCGAGCTTCCATCAAGGCCCAATTTAGCAGTTCAAACAAGCATAAATAGCTCCCTACAGCATGAGTGAACCAGAGGAAACAAAATTGCATGCATGTTGGAATTGCCAGTTAGTTGACAAATATCGCATTCCCAAATTAGACAAATCAATTAACGCAAACCCTAGTCAAACCCAACTGGGAGCTTGAACCACCCACTGAGCCGTAAATCCAATTAAGCCAAATTGCAAAATTGCAAGCAAACCCTGCCTCATATCATCTTCTTCTTCCCCCCTCTCCTGATAATCCCATTAGAGGTAGATACCATCCTTGACTTGGACACCAATTCAATATCCAGTATTATATGATAAGGACATCTATTTAGTAAGGTGAAACCTTTCAATGGCAAGAGGAATACCATTGAGTGTGATGAACAGAGCCATGAAGGGCCAAGCTTAGTCTTAGTTTCCCAGCCCCTGTAATTTCTTTGTACAACACAACAATTTATGGGAGCATCGGTTTTAAAGCCTGCAGGAGCCTGACTGGCTGACAACAGTGGGGACAATAGGAGTCTCTGCCTTTTTTTCATGCTTTTTTCCTTACTCCACATACATCTGGAAAGCTATGCAACTAAGTCCTTTGGGAAGTAAAGTGAGGTCAAGTTGCAAATGTCTGATGGTGACTGATGGCACAACCACATGGAGTGTTCAAGACAAGAGACAAACATAGGTGTTTGGCCATCTCCTGCTTTTGTGCAGCAGTCCTGGGTGGTCTCCATATCCAAATGCTAATCAGGGCCAACCCTGCTTTTCTTTCAAGATTTGATGAGATAAGGCTAGCCTGAGCCATCTAAGACAAGGCAAAAGACTCCCAATCAAAGCATGGAAGGGAAGTCAGGAGCTCCAATGGTGTTTGTGACAAATACTTGAATCTGGGTCAGTATTTTAAATGGTTCCAGTCCACTCCAGGCCTTATTATAAGCTCAAACAGAGACAAAGGAAGTGCCTGCTACTGCAGCTGGGAAGAATCTAGCTGATTTACACTGTACTTCTGTAAAACAAGGCTGCCTCCTTATTCTAATGCCTAGCATTGATACAAGATCCCTGCTTCCATGTCACAGTCCCAAGGAGAATCAGGCTCATGCTGGTTTTTAAAAAGTCAGTTTGTGCAACTGTGGGGAAAAGAAGTCAGGTCTGGAAAACCTTGACCTAAAGATGTAACATGTAGTTTCGTCTTAAGTCATATTGAACTGAGAAATAACTGTGCCCCCGTGGACCAAAATGCATTTTCCTTTTTAAAAATAAATAAATAAAATATTTCTATTTTGAAAAACAAGGTAGCAATATCTACAAAATGCAATGCTTCTTACTTTGGGCATGTTAAATTTAAATTTCTAATGTTGTATCTAATATAATTTGCAGCTATATTATTAATTTCATCATTACTACATAGTCCATATTCCATATTCTACCTACATAATTTTTTTGGGGGGGGAACACCAAGGAACCAAGAATATGTTTTACAACACATCGAGCTGAGAAAAAGAGAGTAGAGTTAGCAGTTCCAAATATAAAATTAAATGATCAAGCAGCAGGCTTGGTCTGGATTGCACATTTCCCAATATTTTTGTTTGCATTTGAATATGACTTATCCACTTTTGCTGTCACTCATGCAAAATTGTTCTGGGCAATATTTTGAACCAAATCAAAAACACCTCAGAGGGGAAAAAAAACCTCGACTAATCACCACCAAATCAGCAGATGCCTGTTTTAAAAAGATTTGGTTCTCACCTCGATGAAGCAAAATAATGAATTGGGTTGGGAAACTAGCCATGTTATCAAATAACAAAGGAAGCCACTTGGACCAGACATGGTCCATACATCACTCCACAGAACAGATGCTGTTGGAGACAATCCCAAATGGGATCCAAAATGGTTAAGACACATTCTCTGTTGGCTCCGGAAAAGGAGTACTGTGCCTCCAGACCCAAACAGAAAGACTGTGGATGGGGAATAGGGAATGAGAAATGAATAAAATATAATTGACATTGGAAAGCCGACAACACAGACTGAGGCCTTCTGAAATGTGCTCCTGCAGACAGAAGCCAAACTGAGTGAAGCAAGGGTTGAGAATCTGAAAAGACGAGATATGTCGCTTGTAATACACTAACATCACCACACTATACCCTCTCCCGACATTATATGTGCTGGATCAGGAACCTGGCATCTCAAAAATACACAATGCCCCTGTCACTCCTAATGTATAATGTTCTGGATTGCACAAACTGGCCACTTTTTGATTTGTGCATAGCACAACTGTAGGTGTATGCAAATCCAGTGTGTTGCCCCCTTCTCAGACAACATAGCCGTCATGTGCATCACTTGTAGAACATCACCGTCAGCGCACGCTCCCATTACGCACAGGGACTGAGTTTCTGATATGCACAGATACAATGTCTGAAAAAGACTACCATCAGTATGGAATCTCAAATACTGCTTTCACAGTGAGTACACCAGAGCAAAAGTAGCACATGCCATAGAAGTCAGAATTAGAAGAAACTCCTATCAAAATTGCCACTACTTAGCTGTTGATCTGTGGCAACCCATAGGGAATGGATGAACAAGAAGAAGAAGAAGAAGAAGAAGAAGAAGAAGAAGAAGAAGAAGAAGAAGAAGAAGAAGAAGAAGAAGAAGAAGAAGAGTTGGTTCTTATATGCCACTTTTTTTCTACCTGAAGAAGTGTCAGAGGCTTATAGTGGCCTTCCCTTTCCTCTCCCCACAACAGGCACCCTGTGAGATAGCTGAGGCTAAGAGAGCCCTGATATCACTGCTCAGTCAGAACAGCTTTATCAGTGCTGTGGCGAGCCCAAGGTCACCAAGCTGGCTGCATGTGGAGAAGGAGAAGGAGCGAGGAACCAAACCCAGCTCACCAGATTAGAAGTCTGCACTCCTAACCACTACACCATGCTTGCTCTCAATTAATGCACATCCAGTAAAGGCCCACTACATTCCAAGCAACTGTTACAACACGATGCCATGAAAGGGCTGTAGGAACAACTAAAACAACCTCATCAGAAATGGCCATTGTATTGCTGCTTGTTTTTATGTTGTGAACCACCCTGAGTCCTTCCCTGGGGAGAAGCGGCATATAAACAAGAAATAAATAAGGTGCTGAGTGCAGTATTCAAATTAAAGGTGTACCGCCTTGATTTCAGTACTAATCATAAATAAGCTGTTCATGCAGAAAGAGCCATTGTTCAAAGAGCATTAACTACGGCTGGAGGAAGGAGATGGGGAACTTGCTCCCCTCAGGTTTCATTGTGGTTTTTATTTTGTAAATGGAAGCATCTAGCACTTTTAGAAGAAGAAGAAGAAGAGTTGGTTCTTATATGCCGCTTTTCCCTACCCGAAGGAGGCTCAAAGCGGCTTACAGTCGCCTTCCCATTCCTCTCCCCACAACAGACACCCTGTGGGATGGGTAAGGCTGAGAGAGCCCTGATATCACTGCCTGGTCAGAACAGTTTTATCAGTGCCGTGGCGAGCCCAGCTGGTTGCATGTGGAGGAGAGCAGAATCGAACCTGGCTTTTGGAAGTGCAAGAAAAGCAGTTACAGAAAATTTTACTCTATCTTAAGGGAAGAAGATAATCAAGAATGTAACCAATTGATTGCTAAGAATTAAACCTATGCCTAACCTCCAGTGCTCTGGCCAATTAATGCAAATCATTGGGATAACTGGTCCTTTTTTATATATGATAGATAGATGATAGACATAAACAGAGAGAGCGACAGAGAGACAGAGAGAGAACGAGATATAATGGAGTTTATTTTATTTTTATTCAGTACAATGCAATAATGTTAAGCACAGCAGAATCCGTGCATTGAACATTCTGGGGTTCTAGTTTCAATTCTCCCCTTTCCTTCACCCTGGGTACCCTTAGGCGACTTCACAGCAAACGTGTCTGAGCCTTGCAGTGGTTCATCAGCTTAAGATTCTTTAATCAACTGACAGATTTCTGCCTTTGGCATCACAGAGCATCTGAGGCACAGGGAGACCTTAAAATATCTTTGTGAGATACTATTTCTTACCAATTAACAACAAACATCCTTTCCCTGACCAATACAAGTAGAATTATAGGATAATTTCCTCTTTTCCCTAAACAAAGGTTGGAATGCGTCCCTATGATAATTAGCTAAGTGACCATAAATGTAAGATTGATTCAGCAAATGTGTTTTGATATTCTCAAGGACTGGGATATTGCTTGCATGAGAAAGCTTATACCTTGAATTAAATTTTGTTGGTCTTAAAGCTGCCACTGGACTCTATTCTACTTTCTTCGTAGGAAATGCTTGTTTATGGTCAGGGATTCTGGTTTTGGAGAGGCATCATATGGTCAGGGAATTGGTGTCACTGTGGGTAGGCAGGTATGGATTTCTTGCATACTTCAGGGGGTTGGACTAGATGACCTTGGAGGTCCCTTCCAATTCTGTGATTCTATGGTCGATTTTGAAATTCTCTTCATCTGAATTTCTGCCTGCATTTTGCAATTCCAGAGTAATTGGACAGTTTGGCAGAAAAAAGGAAAGCAGCATAGTATAGCCTAAACTTGTCAGCTCTCAGAAGCTAAGCAAGGTCAGAGCTTGGATGGGAAACTACCAGGGGAAATTCTTCAGAAGAAGGTGATGGCAAGCCACCTCTGCTTCTACCTTGAAAGCACCTTAATGGAATTACCAGAAGTCAGTAGCAGCTTGGTGGCATGTACGTACATAGTGGCCTAGCAGAATGAACACTTTAGAAGTAGCTGCTTTTCTTTATTGCAAGTAGCTACTGCATTTTGTACACAATGCTATGTGTTTCCAAGGTTTTTTTTAATTTTAAAACTGTTACATAAAGTATATCCATGCACATTTTGATGCAACTTTTGCTCTTTTCGATCTCTTTGGGAGCAATCCCGAGCAGGTCTACTAAGAAGTCATTCCAATTTGGTTCAGTAGGACAAATCCCTCAGAAAGCATTCTCAGAATTGCAGCTTTGGTGTCTTTCCAGTCTCTCTGGTTATTTATGTGTTGCTGCATGGCAATACGTATGATGATCCCAAGGTTCTTTTTCTATGGTACTTGCAGATGTACAAAGAATCAACAATAATGCCAGCAAAATACTGCTCCGGATGAATTATAGAATCATAGAGTTGGAAGGGACCTCATGGGCCATCTAGTCCAACCCCCTGCACTATGCAGGACACTCACATCCCAATCACTCATCTACTGTAATCTGCCACCCCCTTGAGCCTTCACAGAATCAGCCTCTCCGTCAGATGGCTCTCCAGCCTCTGTTTAAAAATCTCCAAAGATGGAGAACCCACCACCACCCGAGGATTTGCATGGAGTCCACAAGCACCACCGCTTCTAGAGGATTTTTTTTATGGGCAGTATTTTTTATTAGTGCTCAATAACTGAAATGTATAGAAGGGGAAAGATGCAAAATGAGATGGAAAAAAAAGGAAAACTGTGGGAAATACACATTTTAGAAATTCTGTTTGTGAAAGTGAAATCCAGAAGGAGCTCAACACAGCACAGAGAGAAATTCCAGAACGATAAAGGAAGAGGATGGGAGTGATCCGATGGTTTTTGAAAGGTTGTTAAATATAGGGGGGATTTTGAATAATGTTGGCTTTTTTTTTTCTTTCTCCACAATAGAGCAAAGGGATTTCTGCATCTGGAAATGTTACTTATTGACTGTGCTGTTTCAAGCGAATTGTAGACGACTGAACAGTTGAATACTTTTTGTTGTTGTTGTTCTCTGGAGCTAGGCTTTTGTAGTTGTATTATGTGAGAGCAATCATATTACTTGTATTCATTATAGATTTTTCTCAGACTGAAGAAACAAGAGTCAGCAAAATGAAGAGAAACACACACACACACACACACACATACACATTTTAGTTAGAAATGCAAACTTTAGTCTGTCGAATGGGTAGATAACTCAGATATCCCAGAAGATTCACAAATAGGGACACAAAGACTTTAACAATATGTAGTTCCGTTTCTTCTCATTCAATGATGGTCCTTGTGTCTATGCTGCCTTTTAACATGACGGTTACAAGTGGCCATTATGTCTAATAACCATGACTGGATCTCACCTCCATGAATTTGTCTAATCCTAGACATTATGAGCGAGACATTACATTTTTAATGAGTTGGCCCAGAGTACATGGGCAGTTCTCCAGCAGGGCAAATAAATTATTCCGGGCACATTTCAGATAAGGAAAATGGCACAGGGCAGAAGGTGCAATCGGAAGCCCCACATTATGGTTCACTTTGACCCCGAGTGACTTGTTATTATAATCCATCTGTCTGCGACAAGGCGCTCCACAAGCAAATTATGCATTCGATGAAGGACTTTCTTCTCCACCCCACCCCGGAGTTATTTGACAGCAAGCTATTCAGAGTTCTCCCTCTTGCCCTCCCAATGAATTCTATTCCTCATTCTCTGTTTATTGAATTCTATCCCATTTTACTGTTGAAGGGGCTTTGTAAACAGCCCGCAAAATGGTTAAAAAGGCCATAAAAACAAACCATTTAAAAAGCCAATTAAGTAAAAACAGCTATAAAACCAGCAGCCACCCATTAAAACCACAGCGTCCTACATAAACAGAAAGACTTAGCCAACCTTACTGAAGAACCAATTGTGTGTGGGCAGGTGTCCTATTTCCACAAGGCACTGGTATTTTGGTACTCAAGTATCGATACCCAGATGCACAAATGAGAAGCAGCTATTGGTTACAATTGATAATCCAAAGTTTTCTGTTTTGAGACAAGGAAGAGACAGCCAAAGCAAATTGCCTTTATGCAACGCATCCTGTTCAGGTTCCACCATTTTAGATCACATGCCATGTAATAGCATACATGGATCCGTATTTCTTTTTTCTTTTTTACTTAAATGCAAGAACGCACGACAGTTTTGTCAGAACATACCGAAAGCAAAAAATGAAAATCCATAACTTTTTTAATTTGATCAAAACGGCTCTCGATGCGCCATAAAGAGGGAAAGTAACGGGGAAATGGTCCCTTATCACTATTCCTCGATTCCTCCCTCTAGCATTCGAGACCGCTAATGTTGTTTTCATTATTGCATGGCTTGCTCCAGGAATCTTCCCGCTATTAACTTTCATAATTAAAAAAAAAGAAATTATATACTCTTGCAGTCCCAATTAAGCATTTGAGAGTGGCAAATGGAAGATGAAAACCAGCCCATCCACTCGAGCAATTGCGTTGAATAGGAGAGGTGGGTGGGCGACACAGCAGGGGGGAAATTGCTTTTGTGCCCGAGTTTATCATTTCTGAGCCCTATTCCAGCAAATGCAGGGGTCTGAGTGACTCCAATGAGGGAATAAATCAGATTAAATTTAAAGGGACTCCTCGTATGTTTACCCATACTTGTGTGTAAGCATTTTGAAGGTCAAGGGCTAAATTACTTCTGGGCTTGTCGCCCTCATTGTTGATCGCTACCTTCAGGCGTGCTTGTGCTGGTTTGCGTCTTTTCCTTTGTCGGTGCCGCTACCGCAGCAATACGGCATACCTCCCTGGTCTCCATTCATAAAACCTGTAATTTGTCAGACTGCATATAAGCAAAGCCGAAACTGGCAGCAGCGTTTGAAGTGGGCTTGAGCTCGCAAGGTCATATTCAAATGTTCTACAACCAGTTTGGGGGAGGAAAAAAAAATCAGACATTTCCTAAGCTGTTATTTTTAACTCATCAGCAGAAATTCCTTAGTCCTCTTGTGGAGAAACATTCACATTTGCTTGGAATTCCATGTTGTAAAAAAAAAACTGGTAACTTAGGTGTGTTCAGAACACTGCTTATAAATCATGGATTCTCTTTAAGCTTTTCTCTACATTCCGCCAATTCTTTGCTTCTGCTGTTGTCCACAAATTTGGCTCATGTTCTCCTGGCCAGTCGCAAGCAAGGATCCACTCATCTCACAAAGAAGATAACATCAGATTTTGCTGGGCTTCCCGCCCAAACCCATCCAATCAAATTTCATCAGAACTGTATTCTATGATCTCCATTTTTCCCATCTCCTAGAGTAGGTTTTGTTATAAATTATGACTGTTTGAAGTTTAAATTTTATATAATTTCTTTTGTATTGGATATTTTGTACTCCTGTGAGTTGCCCTGAGCCTTTGGGGAAGGGCAGTGTATGAATGAATGAATGAATGAATGAATGAATGAATGAATGAATGAATGAATGAATGAATGAATGAATGAAACTTTTCAGATGAACCCCAGATATATTGATTTCTGACTAGCTTACAATGGCCTGTATCCTACCATTCCATTCAATCAATTTTGACGCTTTCCTCAGTCTTAATTAAATTATAGATGTAACTCATAATCACTTATTAATTTATTGCTGCTATCATCCTCATCTCATACATATATGGATATACAAATTAAAATATATTCATGGTGCCTACTGGAACTACTAAAGGAGATGTTGGGACCTAAAGAAGTATGTGTGAAGTATATAAATGAGATCGGGTCAAATGGCATCAAATCCCTGGAACTAAATAGACTAAAATCCCTAGGTGGTAATAAATTGCAAGAAGGGCAAATAAAATTATAATAAATGATGAAAGAAAGAATATGGCTGTGTGGAGCAGTGAAGAGAGATGCAGACTAGTACCCTGAGTCACCCGGATTCAAATCCCCATTTCTACCGTGGAAATTCACTGGATGGCATCAAGGCCATCACAAGCTCCTAGCCTTACCCACCTCACCATGGAGGAAGAAATAACAATGATCTAAAGCAGCTTTGAGCCTCAAATATGGAGAGAAAAGTGGCATATAAATAGATAAATAAAAGAAAATGCATGTGCCAGTTAATAAAACAAGATTATGCCCAAGTAAATAAATGCACAAAAGGCATTGAATTATTTAGAAGAAGAAGAAGAGGAGTTGGTTCTTATATGCCGCTTTTCCTTACCCGAAGGAGGCTCAAAGCGGCTTACAGTCGCCTTCCCATTCCTCTCCCCACAACAGACACCCTGTGGGGTGGGTGAGGCTGAGAGAGCCCTGATATCACTGCCCAGTCAGAACAGCTCTATCAGTGCCGTGGCGAGCCCAAGGTCACACAGCTGGTTGCATGTGGGGGAGCGCAGAATCGAACCCGGCATGCCAGATTAGAAGTCCGCACTCCTAACCACTACACCAAACTGGCTCTCTTTAGGTGAGGCAAAGAAGACCAGAAGGTTAGAAGCAGGAGATGAGCTAAAATGGTCAGGATCTAACATGAGACAGGGAGCCAAATTAAGCCGGTGAAATCCAATTGAAAAAAGGGGGTCTTCCTTAATGCCCTCATATTAGGTTTATGGAAAATAAAGCAAGATGGAGGATTCTACGTGATTTATCTGACATCATACATTCCATACATGTTGGATAATAATTGTATACATTACGAGATTATTCTTCCCCAAAAAATTCAAGATTTTGCTTCAAAGAGTCCTCCTTCAAACTACAGCATTTTGTTCATCCCAGCTTTCATCAGACACTACAAGGCCAGGAACTCACACAGAGGTCTGACCAGCTCCAGCATAAGTTGGTGGAACATGATGGTTTGGGCTTGTATACAGATGCGTGCCTTTCTTTTTCTTCTCTGACATGATTGTTCCGTAATCATAGAATCATAGAATCATAGAGTTGGAAGGGGCCATACAGGCCATCTAGTCCAACCTCCTGCTCAACACAGGATCAGCCCAAAGAAATAAATGTTATAGGCATGGTGCAGTAAACTGAAAATCTATCAGCTGCCATATGACCCTCTGCTGACACTGCATCCAGTTTTTAGATTCTGTAATCATGGTTGTACATTCATCTGCAAATGGTATTTATGACAAATGTTGCTGGCAAACCTTTTTTCTGGGTACAGAGTTCCAATGTGCAGTGGCATCTCTGTGTCTCACTGATAATCATTCCTGAACATGCCCCAGGTGACTTTCCTTCATCTGGTTTTCTCAAGTAACACCGCCAGGCATACCATGTAAAATACTGCTTGCCTCAGCGCTCTTTCATTACTCAGAAGTCCCCATCTGTTCACCTGCTCCCAGTTCACTATGACTGCAAACAAATGAAGACATGGTCAATCCCCCTTTTTTATTGGAAGAGTCAAGTTATCCTGCAGGACGGGATGAAGGAATGCCACATCCCATCATGGCTGACTAGACATCTTCTTTTTGAAGGGGTCTTAAACAGCCACACATAGGCCACCATCTGGAGAATCCTTAATAGCAACTCTGTTAGATTTTGAAGCCTGGTTTGGAAAAAAAGAAAAGAAAAAAAAGTACGAAATGATCTGAGCAGTTGCGTGTATCTAAATATCTGTCCACACTTTTTATTCCCTCTTTTTGACAGCAGTAATTATAAAAACAAACAGCAAATGCAGTGATAACCTCCCATCCAGTTTGCAAATGCAATCAGCAAATGTTTTTCATAGGCACTATAAGAGTGCTTTCTGCTTGTTCTAAAATACCAAAACAGACTTCTCTCTCGACGAACTTGCCCCTGCCTACTGTATACTAAACTCCTTCAGATACTTAAGTGCCAACACGATAGGCTCTTCTTAAGAAAGATTGCTTGATTAGACGTAGAGAGCCAACTGTTTATGACTCAGAACAGACTACGGTGCCATTGAAATATTTTTGTATGCACCTTTCCCCATCTGTATGATTTATTAGTACCTCGGGATACATCTTTAAACCAGCTCTTTAAAAATTTCCATTCTTAAAGACTCTATACATTACTGGAAGTGGCATCGCTGCCACTTCACTCCAACTTGCTTGAAGCATTTTATTTTCACCCTGATCTTTTCTTACACTGTTTTGTTGCTTTATCTGCACCATCTGTAGCATAACGATTTATGAGTGGCAGCATTTCAAAAGAGGAGATTCCATTTCCATGCTGTAACTGATGGTAGAAAGCACCATCAAATTGCAGCTGACTTACGTTGACCCCATAGGGCAGGGGTAGTCAACCTGTGGTCCTCCAGATGTTCATGGACTGCAATTCCCATGACCTCTGCAAGCGTTTTCTGGCAAGGGCTCATGGGAATTGTAGTCCATGGACATCTGGAGGACCATAGGTTGACTACCCCTGCCATAGGGTTTTCAAAGGAAAAAGACATTCAGGAGTGATTTGCCAATGTCTCTGTATTCCTTGGAGGTCTTCCATCCACTAACTAGCCAGGGCCAACCCTGCCTAGCTTGGGCTTCTTATCTCTTCTTCAAATTTGGGGCTTATTATCCCTTCCTCCAATTTCCAAGGTGCCCACAGGCTTAACAAGGCTTATGACCCATGCAGTAGATGCAGTAGCCAGGTCTTGTGGGGAGAAGTAATTGCAACATTACAACAAGACATTCCCAACAGAGTTGCCCAGTTCTTTAGCTGAGCTCATCTGCCTTTAACATTAATTAGCTTAAGCAACCAGTAGACTGGTGATCACCATCATGTCTGTGGGCACCACTCTCCAAGTAGTAAGTGAAACCTGGCTATCCTTTACCTAAGCAGAGTAAAGATGTTTTGGAAGAAGGGAGCTTTCGGCACTCTGCAGGGCCTGTAAGACGGAGCTCTTCCATCAGGTCTATGGTTGGGGCCAGGGTGCTAGGGAAGAGCTGGACCCCCCCCCCCTTGGGTTATTCTTATGATGGGTTAATGAGCAATGGCCCCTCTGCCTTCCCCCATGGTTGATAGTGGGCTTGTTGAGTTATATGTAGTTTTCTACCCTTTCTGGTCATCTTGTGGATTGTATTTTATAATTTATAATTTATAGAGTAGTTTTGGTTTTTAGGGGAATTTTATTGGGGTTTTATATATGTTGTAACCCACCACGAGCCACTGGGAATGGTGGGCTAGACATCTAATAATAATAACGATGATGATGATGATGATGATGATGATGATGATGACTCTTCAAGGAGTGCTCATTCTAAAATAGTTGCATCATCACAGGAAGAAGCATGAATTGAAACCCCCATCCCCACCCCACAGCAGCTATTTTGCAGTTGAATGTGGTAGAAAGTGTTGTCAAGTAGCAACTGACACTGTGATCCCTTAGCCAAGGCAAGAGGCTGCTGACCATTAATTTTCCCTGCATAGCAACCCTGGACTTCCTTGGTGGTTACCCATCCAAGAACTAAACAGAGCCAACCCTACTTAGCTTCAATGAACTGATGGTTTCTGGATAGCCTGGGCCATTTTGATAGGGCTGTAGTTTATTACCTTTCTTAAAATTCCAAAAATGGCCACAGACTCCACAAGGCTGAGGACTCTTGAGTAAATGAAGCTTTGTTCTTCTCCCAGGTCATGCAGGGAGAAATAGAAGCAGCATTCTCAGGTTCTTTCGCATATCCCAACGTAAGATAGGAATGCAGCTCAACTGTCAAACATGCCATGTTTGAAAGCAATAATCAGATATGTGCTGATCATTTGGTTGAGCAGCCACAAATGCCTGCCAACCTGTATTGCCTTGGATCTCCCCCCAAAGGAGAATGCACAAAGATTGCTGCTCATTCAAACTGATTGGTGACCATTCATGACACTAAGAATTAATTAGACTGAAGGTCAGGATTGTATTGAAGCATGGCATTTAGTGATGACTGATTCATTTGAGTTGTGAGTAATCAAATTGTCTATTTAATAAATTTAAAGCACATATGCGTGTCATTACATATATGATCCTACAGCGAAGGGCTACATGCCTTGGAACCACACTGAACTAGCCTACCATCTGTTTTCTTTTAGACTCCGGGATGTGTTGCTGACTCTCAAATCTTAGACCGCTTCTTCACGTATAATGATCCTGTGCAATTTATTTGTGGTTAATTATAGAAATATGGTTGCTTGCAGAGAATTCCTACTGTCCTCTCCTCCTAGGTTGGCATTTTATTAGTGATGCAATAAAACTGCTAAATTTAAAAAAAAAACTGAAAAGAAATATCATCTTTGCCACTTCAGATCTCATCAATATTTTATCCTAGTTACACACAGAGTCTCACTGCAGATATAATTCTCTTGATCCCTACTGTGACCAAATGTCTCTGGCAAATATTGCACAAATAGCTCAGGCGCTGAAAGTTGAGCATCGTCTCTGCTTCTTGAGATGGGAGACAAAAACACGAAACGCTGCCGAGGTTCTTTCCTTTCTCCGAGCAGATGAGTCCACGTGAATGTTTTGTCTCCTGCACAATTTTACCTAAGGCATTATTTGTGGTGTGAAGGTGGAGGTAAAGAAAACTGAGAAATCTCAAGTAAAGCAAACAAAAACAAAAAAGTTTTGATAAGGAGAAGGACAATTGGGTTGCCTGATTGAGGTGGTACATGTTGAGGCTAGATATCAGGAAAAAAAATTTCACAGTCAGAGTAGTTCAGCAGTGGAATAGGCTGCCTAAGGAGGTGGTGAGCTCCCCCTCACTGGCAGTCTTCAAGCAAAGGTTGGATACACACTTTTCTCGGATGCTTTAGGATGCTTAGGGCTGATCCTGTGTTGAGCAGGGGGTTGGACTAGATGGCCTGTATGGCCCCTTCCAACTCAATGATTCTATGATTCTATGATTCTATGATTCTATGTAAGGCCAGTCTTGTCAAATCACAGTAGCTAAGCAGGGTCGACCAAAATTAGAAAGGGAGTGGGAGACCACCAAGAAGTATCTATCTATGCTGCCCTCCCTTATCCTTTATGTCACCTTTTGATCAAGGCACAAAATTTGGGTTCCAAGAATCTCACTAAGGGCAGGAGGTCCCCTACCTTGGACCCCTCCCTGATCGCCAAACTGCTGGCTGGTGGGAGCATTTAATGGCAGAAAACAGAGGCCTAGGGCACCAGCACTGGTAACACAGTGATGACACTTCTCACACAGCTGTTATCATAAAGTTTTGTGCTCAAGTTCCTGAGTGTCTCTGTGTCACTGGCAATGATATGACATCACCTGTGGTTTTCCCCAGAAGTGATGTTGCTGTGTAATCCCACAGGACTCTGTTTGATATTGGTTGCCAGGGCGTCCCTGGGAGACATACACAACCTAGAAGAAAAAGACAAGTCATTTTGTATACCCCACTTTTCACTCCCCAAAGGAGTCTCAAAGTGGCTTACAATCACCTTCCCTTACACAACAGACACCCTGTGAAATAGGTGAGGCTGAAAAAGCTCTGACAGAACTGCCCTGCGAGAACAGCTCAAACAGGACTGCGACTAGCGCAAGGTCACCCAGCTGGCTGTTTGTGGAGGAGTGGGGAAAAGGCCAGCTCTCCAGATTAGAGGCTGCCACTCTTAACCAATACACCAAACTGGCTAGTAAAGGCAAAATTGACAAATTGCCTGGTTATCCTTACATCATTATTGTCTCCTTGAATTCAAAATAGCTCATGTAGGAAGAACAACTTTTCTTGTTGGGGAGAGGAACCTCAGATAAGGAAACGGGACACCATAGAGATTATTGGGGTTAGAGGGGCCTCTCAGTTCTGTCTTCTAAATCAGGGGTAGTCAACCTGTGGTCCTCCAGATGTTCATGGACTACAATTCCCATGAGCCCCTGCCAGCAAATGCTGGCAGGTGCTCATGGGAATTGTAGTCCATGAACATCTGGAGGACCACAGGTTGACTACCCCTGTTCTAAATAAATAAAATGGAGACTTGCAGCAGCTTTAGGAACCCAACATTTTATTCCAGACCAGATCATTTTTCTCTGGAAGCAGTGCCCACCTATAGCTACATTCTGATGGTAGCCAGGAGTAGCCTTTCTGTATGGTTTGGGAAGAAAAGGGGCTGTATGCCAATAAAGATTAATTGAATTGAGTTGATTGAATTTTTCTGGTCTTTGCATGAGACCATATCCAAACACAATTACACTTCACGTATCCCTGAACTCAATTTTTTTTAAATAATAGAATGATTGAGAATGAGCAAAGCTTGTTGTGGAAATGGTGTTTTGCCATGAGCATTAAAGCCAGCCTTGGCTTCCGGAATTCCTGGCAGAAATTTCCTAAGAAGAAGAGAAAATGATAGTTGCAGATGGCTGTTGAAAGCCACAATAAAACCAGCCAGGTTTTAGAAAAAGCTGGTGAACTTTCTCTCTACAAGGCCTTTCTTTTCCAAAACACATCACCCCTCAGCATTGATTCTCTGACAAATAAGTCTGCATTTGTTCATAATTTAGGGAAAGAACACATGTTCCACTGCTGAGGAATCCCCACCCTGTATCTCAGTGCATGTCCCTTTTGCATGTGTGCATTGTACATTTCCTCCTGATATTATGACATTTGTAGCAAGCTGCCTTACGCTAGGTTAAACCATTGCTCCATATCATCTCCCAGAGCTCAAGCAGAGAGAGTTTTTCCAACCATCTGCTACTTTTGCTCCATTAGTTTATTTATTTCTTTCTTGGTTTCAGAGACCACCCTTCCTGACAATGGGCTCTGGGCCGCTTACAAAATCATCAGTTAAAACATCCATTTAAAAACATCTGCAGTCTATTACATCATTAAGATATTAAAACATCTACAATCTAATTCCAGCATATCAGTTCTGCAGATGGCTCCAAACCCATGAGGCTGGCAACTGAGTGAAAGGAAAGGAAAGGAAAGGAAAGGAAAGGAAAGGAAAGGAAAGGAAAGGAAAGGAAAGGAAAGGAAAGGAAGGAGTGGAGGGTCGAGGGAAGAAATTTTCACTGCCATCATCAACCAAAGGCCCCACTTTACAGGCCCTGCAGAACTGAGAGCCCAGGTCTCAATTGGACACATGTTCCAGCTGGTCAGAGCTAGGGTGGAAAAGTCCTGGTCTTGGTCCTGGTTGACGATAGCACACCTGCCTCAGGTCAGGGACTACCAGGTTCCTACCTGAGAAATGCAACTCCCTTGCAGGGTCTCTAACAAGAGAAGCAGATTGCATGGTCCCAGACCATACAGGCTTTAAAGGTCAACACCCGGACCTTGAACCAGATCCAGTGCTCCATAGGCAACCAGTTCAGCTGGCAAAGCATAGGATGGATAGATGCAAGAAGTTCAAAGACAGCAGCTGAATTTGGGACTTTATACATGATGGACCATTGAGCTAGTGGTACTCTTAGTGGAAAATATATCTCAAAGACCGTTTATGCACTGGAGTTTTCTTGATGGGCTGCAGGCTGGAGTTTTGGCAGGTTGCCCCACCTTTTCCTGCACCCACATGGGGGAGCATTTGGCCTGGTGCACCTCATCCGCCCCTGATTTGTGCTCCTGTACAGGAGCTGGGGCAGTGAAGTTCCCAGTGCGTAAATGGTCAAAGTGGCTCCGTACCCTGAGTGTTTTCTGTTCCTATCCACGTGGCCTCTTCCTCTTAAAGCCCTGATAGGCTTGTGAGATTTTAGAATGTCTCTCCAGTATCATTGCAGATGAACTTCCCAGAGTTCTCTGATGAACACAGAAACCAGAGCAGTCTCTTTGTCTAGAAAGTCCAGAGGTAACATGACCTTTCCTGTGCCCTCTTGTACTTTGCTTTCACATCGGGCTGCTAGAATACTTTGCTAGCAGGATAATGACATTGCTCCGAGTTATTATTAATACCTCTCTTTCAAAACAGAGAAAAGAGTTTCTTTCTAGGTCTCTTTTTTTAATAGGAAGATTTATTGAAAGAACAGTGTCACGCAAGTCAGGGTTTTGAAGGGGGGAAAAAATTCCCTATTCGATGACTGACAAAAGCGATTTATTCCTAGACAGTTTATCTGTCTAGAGATTGCTTTCAAAGTGAGAAACTATTACCTTTTTCCTGTTGTTGTTGATGAGGGCCACGGCAGCAGGATATAATTAGGGAACGGATAACCTAATGCCGCTTTCGATGGCTGGTTTTTGTCTTTCTTGGAAACATCATTTCCTTTCTGCTAATCCACTGTTTCAAGGGAACTTTGCTTTCATACAGCTTGGTGTAAATCTAATTAAATAGAACACTGTGTTACTATCCAAAACAATGGGATTCTCATTTAGAAGTAATTTTCACCCTGCTGCCAAAGCTATGGAGGGAATATGTACAATGGCTCACATTGTCTTTTCTTCCAAATGGAGATTGATCTTTTGCGGAGAACATAGTTGTTCTCTGCTCTTGGAAGCTTGGCTGTAGGAACCTCAAAAAGACTTCAACTTTGTGAACCCCGCTGTTTCCTAGCTGATCAGGTCATCACTACTGAGATCAGCCTTTCTCAACTTTTTTGCCACTGAGAAACCCCCCAAATATTCCTCAGGCTTTGAGAAACCCCAGAAGTGGTGCGATCATGCAGAATATGGCTTGGAAGCATAGCTGTGTATTCGCCTACCCAGGCCCATCCCCTTCCCACTCCCTTTAAGTCTATCATTGGCCATTGGAGGGGGGGGGGGGAATCAACATATATATCACCCAATAAATTGTTGGCCAATTGAAAAAAAAATATAAACATTAATTAACTTTTAAGTTTGGGGAACCATAGCAGTAAAGTCCAAATGGCTGCTGAGTGGATGAGGAATTTTTCTGTTCAACATGGCAGCCCTTTCCCTTGTCCCTGTCCTCAAAACAGCCATTTCCTCCCCTTGCCACCAAGATTTAATTTTTAAAAAATACTATTAGAATATCATTATATACCATTATAATAACAGGGACAACACGATCTCTGAATTCTCACCTTTAAGAGAAAACAGTATCTAAGCCTTTTTCTGGTGAAGATATAAGGGGAAAGGCACACATCTATCCACCATCAGCCTAACTAAATCAAGGTGGATAAAGTATTGCTGTATAGCTTACTGGTAGAGCACTGAAGTCCACTACACAATGAGTGCTAACAATAACCTTGGCAGGAATAGGTGAAGTGTGTTGCTGATTATATAACAGAGAAATAATACTCCCTCCAGTAGAACATGGCTTGGATCCAGCATTATGGAAGCGGATACTTAAATACCCACTCTCTTGTGCAATGCCTGGTGATCTCCTTACATATATTTTAATGCCTAGAAATTGGCTGCATAAGATATTGCACAAGCAGAAATGCAAGAAGGGATACAATAATTTTGAATGTTACTGTGGACTCTTTTTTGTGTGTCTCTGTCTGCTTGCACAAGAAGTCCAGTATAAGTGGAAATGTTTATGCTGGTTCCAGCTCATTGAATTCAACATCGGGTCTTTGTCTTAATTCTGAAGAAAGAAGAATCCTATATTCTGTTTGGTGGATTTGAAAATATACTTCTAAATATATACATATTTATGGGATTTTTCAAACTTTCTAGGAATCTCAATTTAGTTAAACATCTTTCTTGTCACTCAAGTTAAACGGCGAGTTGATTAAATTGCTAGATGTCACGATGAAATGCTTTATATTAATGGTATGAAAATGTTCCGCTGAATGAGGACATGAAGGAGCTGCCACTTGAACTTGAGCTGAATTGGAAGTTTAAGAATTTAGTGGCTAAGAATAACAGTGCTCCATTTTCAAAGTACTAAAAGCTTTTTACTCAGTGGGAAACTAAGTTATTAGAAAGGGCAGTGTGGAAATGTACTGCTAAGAGAATTGGGACTAGTAGTCCTTGAAGGGAAGATTAGTATTGTAGATTTTACAATTTATCCATCAGGGGAGGGGCTGTGTGTGATATGTTAGTCACATGGGTAATAAACTTGAAAAGGGCCAAAGTCAACTTAGATACTTCCCAATATCTCCTCTTAATGATCTGTGGAACAGAATCAAAGAAATTAATGCAAAGTCATGTGTAAGCTCATGTTCAAATAAAAGGAGATACATTTTTTAATTGTGATAAAGGTAAAGGTAAAGGTATCCCCTGTGCAAGCACCGAGTCATGTCTGACCCTTGGGGTGACGCCCTCCAGCGTTTTCATGGCAGACTCAATACGGGGTGGTTTGCCAGTGCCTTCCCCAGTCATTACCGTTTACCCACCAGCAAGCAAGCTGGGTACTCATTTTACCGACCTCGGAAGGATGGAAGGCTGAGTCAACCTTGAGCCGGCTGCTGGGATTGAACTCCCAGCCTCATGGGCAAAGCTTTTAGACGGCTGCCTTACCACTCTGCGCTACAAGAGGCTCTTCTTTTATTGTGATAATTCTGAGCAAAGTTCTTTTCAAAATGAGCTGGGTAATCAAGAAAAGTGTAATGTCTATAGGTGACTGACAACATTTAAAATCTTAAAAAAATAAAATATGAATGTAGGTAGAGTTGAAGATTGGACATTTTAAGAATTCCATACGCTGACTGCTTGCAGGGTTACTGTTTCTTTGTCAGCTAAAACTGCAGGCCAATCTGCGAGAGCAAGATTCTCCCCTGGACGCTGCAGGCTGTTTGCATTTTTAAGCTCAGCGTTTATTTCTGTGGGGATTGTAAAGCTAAACGATCGTCTGTCGTGTGATTCAGCGGACAGTCTGGAGACTCTGGACTGTCCTAACTTTTCCCCCTATAACTTCTCCTTGATAATCTGACCAGAATCCCCACTCTGCCATGGAAACCTGCTGGATGACCATAAACCAATCGCACAATCTCAGGCCAACAAAGAAGTGTTGTGAGGAGAATGATGTAAGCTGATTTTTGCCCCCCCACCACCCATGGAGAAAGGCAGGGTTCAAGTGAAGCAAATAAATAAAGGGTCTATTTCTGTAATGGTCACTGCTACATTGAATAGTAAATTGTGTGGTTTGTGCTGCTAAAACAGCAAAACAAAGGCACTTGCAGAAAGAGTGGTGTTTCTGCATAGTTTGACGTACTTGTCAGGAATGTAGAACAAAATCTGAGTTTGGTGCTACCTTATAGACCAAAAAATATCCCAGGGTACTTTGTGTGTGATAAATATTTGTCTCTGACAAAGTGAGCTCTGACTCATGAAAGTTCATACCTTAGCAAAACGTGTTGTTATTAAGGAGACAGGTAAGAACATAAAATCCTAAGAGAAGCCATGTTGGATCAGGTCAATAGCCCATCCAGTTCAACAGTTAGTGTCACATGGCCAAAGCACAGGTGTCATCAGGAGATTCACCAGAGGGGCCAATATTCTGGGAACTTTCCCACTTTTGCCAAGCACCAAAAATACAAGCATCCCCAGGTGGATTCTAGATATTGAATTTTGCATTGAATACTATGCAGGTTCATAGTGTTGTGGATTTCTATTTTCCTTTTTCAGTTTTGTGCATGAACAATTTGTAGCTGTATGTGTCAGACATCTTTTTTAAGGCCAGGGGCACTTGGGCAGATGCCTGAAACAACACATAAAAAGAAGCTTGGTGTGATCTTACATGCAACACCATCAAGATTGATTTTTGTAAAGTTTAGTCACAAGATGTATAGTATTAACATCATGGAAGGATCTGAAAACAGCAGTAAATTGTGTATCTTCAGTGCCTCCTTCTTAATAGACCTTAGGAATAGTGGAATACTACACAGAGAGAAATTCCAGAATAATAAAGAACTGGGTAAAAGCCTTTTTATCCCTAACCATCACACACAAACCTCTTACTTCCGTCTGACTAAGTCTTTGATTCCCAGAAATTATATTTTATCAAAAGACAGCCCTCTGCTACTGAGAGACCTATTTTGATGAAGCTTTTCCTATACATGTGTAAGTAATAAGTTGAACAGGTTCATATAGCTAGAGAATTAAAATAATGCCCTGTGAAAATTCTCTGATCTCTGTTGCAATTCCTCTATCAAGCTGCCACATCTTTAGTTAATTATTAATATCACCCCTCTTGATAATCGTCCTCAGGAGCAGAAGCATCATGAAATAATCTTGTCGGAGGATAATCTCACCGAGGGATCATCTTGTTGAAAAAGTAATTGCATTATAAGGCACGGCTCCTTAGTATGGCCCCCAAAAAAGAAAGATGGTTTTCTGAAGCAATTATTAGCGTGATCTGAAAGTTCTAAGGAACGTGGTTCATTGCCCCCCGGCCACCACATAAAGGTGCCACACTCAAGAAAAGTGTTCATCTGGGATTGATTTATTTTTAAAAGAATTTACTCACGCCTTACTGAATACCACTCCCCAGTTTAGAGTAAGTCTATTTCTCCTATCTACTAGGCTGCTAGGGGCATGGAGTTGTTACGGGCAATCCCATGCTGGCTCCAAGTGAAGGCTGTAATTTACCCCTAGCTTTTCCTTGTCTGCATACCCCCGTGTTGGAAGACTACATGGTAGTCCATGGACATCTGCAGATCCATAATTTGGCCACCCCTGGTATATGGGAGGGGAGGGGAGGTTACAGTGAGGAAGAGAATGGAGCAAGATCAAGCAGAATAGCTGGTAGGAGCCAACCAATTGTGAATATCATTTCCAAGATAGAAACACATTATACAATAATCCTCTCAAAAGGGAACCTTGCCTGCCTTGAGCCGAGGTTGGGAGACCGATGGGAGCTGAAAATGCTCTAAATGAATAAATAAATGTTTGAGTCGAGAATGAAGATTATTCTGAATGTCTCATCCCTGCTGTTTCTGAAAATCACCATTTTGTTTTTCTCTTGCAGCAACCGAACCCTTAATTCTTTATTTTCATGCCATGTTTCCCTTGCATTGATTTCTCCCCATAAAATGTTATGTATGCATTTTTTCAACGTTAGTTCTGCACGAACTAAGTAGCATTATATATTACAGGTATACAGGATGCACGGTGTATGTATAAATACCATATCCGTTCTGAATGAAAATGTAGCCCAATAAAAGCGAACCTACAAGCCCAGTAGTGGGGAAATGAAGCCATAATGTAAAAATGAAATGAAACTGAAAGCATTATCTCATCTAGATCCTCTTGTCAATTTCAACTGGATCCAATTTATGGATTCATTTAGCTGTTTGGCTAAAGGAGATGGGTGAGACAATTGAAATAATTGGAGAAAGACAAATTGTGGCCAGAAACCTGTGCTTGTCTAATATTCATATGGAACTTCATGCAAAGCAAAGAAACATCATTCCATTAAGCTCTCTTACAAACGTTGATGATCTTCTCAGAGTCTTCAGGGATTGTGACCATATTTTACTTGGAGCTAAACACTATGCACTGCAGTTTCTAGACAGGAGTGACCAGGGATAGCCTAAGGAAAAATAGATTAATTTAGGCAAGCTGTAACCACGGGGATGAAAAATCAGCATAATGCCCTGAATTTCCCAGGATAAAATGTGTATGGAGCTGAGGCACAAAGTTGACAGAGCAGTCCAGCAGGAAGAGGTTCTCTGCACTCTGTATCTCTGGTTTGTTTGACCCAATTCGTCTTAGTTTGGGCTATCTTTGAAGGTGGCAATATTTAATTTGGGGCCAGTTCATATCTTTAGTGAAGGGTAGTGGTTAGAGTGCCAGGCTAGGTCCTAAGAAAGACACATTTAAATCCCCATTCAGCCATGAAACTTGCAGTATTTGTAAAGACAACAGGAAACATTTAGGTAAATCTGAACTCCCTGGAGAAAGGGAGAAAGCAAGAAGATAGATTTTAAAAAATCCCTTCATTGTCTAGATGGAAGCTGCAAATGACCTGGTTACTAGGGATGAACATGAACCAGGAAATTCTATGATTCTATGATGAGGAATCACTCTGTGGGTTATAGTAACTCACAAAGGCCCATTCTGCATGGCGGCATACCCTGTTGGTCCCCACAAGCAGGCTAAGGGTACATGAAAGAATCTCCATTCCCTTAGTGTGGGGTTTCTGGGGCCCAATCCATGGCGGCATACCCTGTTAGCCCCCACAAGCAGGCTAAGGGAACATGAAAGAATCTCCATTCCCTTAGTGTGGGATTTCTGGGGCCCAATCTCCCGGGAGGGAGATGGCCTGGCAGTGACATCATGTGGACATGGGATTAGTCCACACTGATGTTGTCCCAAGCTTTTCTGCCCATGCAGAATTGACCATAGTTTGAGTAGTTTGAGTTACTATGCGGCTATTGCAAAAGCAGTCATAAGGATATTGGTCACCAACCCACTCTTATGAAGACAAAATGAATATCCTCCCACTTAGTTCAGAATATTGAAGACCCACATCTGCAAGACATGTTTTTTTTTTGTTTTTTGTTTTTTACCTAGAAGGATTCTGAACTTAATCTATAATTTTGTGTTTACCATTATATTCACTGACAGTTGGAACATTTTTAGTACCAGGATACATATTTTATTCAAGAACCTCAGATAGTCAGCCAAAGGGGTGGAAAGGCTATCACTGTAATGTTCACAATGATTTCAAATTACTTGTACTTTGAGCTAAGAACTGTAATTTCAGTTTCACTTGTTCCTTTTTAAAACAAACCTGTATTGTTGTTGTTAATTGTAAAAATTAGATATTTGTCTGGTTGCTGGTATTCTGCAGAGAGATCTAGCCACGTTTTTGGGAATTGTGGATATATCTTTGCAGGATTCTTGCTGTTCTCTCTTCTGGAGCTGGTCTGGTGTGATTTGCTCGGTGCCCATAATGTCCAGGTGTTTCTTGAGATTTCTAGGCACCATTCCGAGGTCTCTATGGACAACTGGCACCATGGCAATCTTCATTTCATGCTGAGATTTGTCCTATAAATTGTATGCATTTTTCAATATTTTTTGTGTGTCAATAAATTAGCATTATCTCTACATGTGATATCCCTTATACAATGAGCTACCATTATTGTGTGTATGACCGTTTATGCACTGGACGTTTCAAGCCAAGCTGCAGGCTGGAGTTTTAGTTGTGGCAGATTGCCCCACCTCTTCCTACACCCACACGGGGGAGCATTTGGTCCGATGTGCCTCAACCGCCCCCGATTTGTGCTCCTGCACGGAAGCTGGGGCAGTGAAGTTCCCAGTGCATAAACGGTCTATGTGTACACAATATACACTCATGGCACAAAGGAATTCAGAAAACCAACAACAAACACGTAAAGAAAGAAAATAGAGAAAAATGTATATAAAACAGAAATAAAATGAGGAAACGGTTGTTCATTTTCAGTTACTGAACAATAAATGTTAAATATCTGGCAAATTAAATTGGGAACAAAGTCACTTATAGTTGCTGAATGCAATCTCTCTTCAACAAGTCACCGCAAGACTGTTAATGTTCATTCATTTTGGTGAAAAATCATTTCACCAAAATCCAGTGACCACATTTTTTACACAAGTGAACATTTAGCCTAATCATTTATTTACCTGATATTAATATTCAGATGGAAGGATCATGGAAGCACAGTTAATTAAATATAAATTAATGTAGTAGAATATTTAATTATCTACCCTACACCTCACAACTAATGATTATGTAAATGTCTTACATTTAATCTTGCTCCCAGGAAATTAAATTAATGGCCTTCAACAAATGAACGTTTTGTATGCATTGCAGGACACTTTATCTAAATTTTAACAGCATGGCATTAGTTTCAGATAATAACATGATTACACGAAATGTAAATGTATACAACGTGTTAGTGTTCTTCCTCTTGCTATAGAAGTTGAAACAGACCTCATACTATAACGGTAGAGCTGGAAGGGACACGGACACATTTACGCCCAGAGGAGCAAAATGCGAGTAGCTTCCTGTTTGCAAACGTGGGATAGTAAATCTCATGTTTGCAGCCCTCCTCATAGGGAGACCCCTCTTGTGTTTTCCCTCTGCCCCATTGTGGCTTTTTGCCACCTGACAAGGTTACAAGGGAAGACAAGCCAAAATTCTCCCTCCATTCCTTGGCTTGTCAATCACAGCCAGCCACCAATCACAGTACAGCAGTTCTCTTGTGGACTAAAACTCTTCCCCCCCCCCAGCTCGCCTATTTTTTTTAAAAGGCAATTCTGTGTTGCTATGCAGTAATGCCACAACAGAGATGCATTTTAAAATAAAAATCAATACTGCTGCATCGCTATAGAGAAATGTAAATCCAGTTTTGCTGATTCCCGAAATCACAAGTTATAAATGGCCCCAACTCAACCCAGCTACTGGACAACCTCAGGATGCAGGTGGTGGGAGGTGATGAGTTCTCCTTCTTTGGAATTTTTAAAGCAGAGGCTATATAGTCATTTGATAGAAATGCTGATTTTATGAACTTAGGCAGATGGTGAGTGGGTGGACAGGGAGGGATGTGCCAATGTTTGTCCCTTGTGGTCCTTCCTTGCATACCCAGGGGATTGATGATAGCCGCTGTGGGATGGTAGGTCAATTTCATCCAGGCCAGGCTGGATTCTGGAGATTTTTGGTGAAGAGGGGATCACTTGCCCATGAAACTGGGGTCACTATGGGTGAGCGGGTAGTTGTGAGATCCTGCATTGTACAGGGGGGTTGACTAGATGACCCTGGAGATCCCTTCCATCTCTATGATTCTATGATTCTAAGCTTATGAAGATCATTGTAAGGTTATCAGACCCCTGTGAAGGAACAGATGTATAGGTCAGGCCATAAGCAGATCTTTCCACAAACCTGAAAAAAAATTATCCTGGCTTGAAGCCTGAAAAAATGTTCTTAGGTTGGTTTGTAGTAGAAAGGGCCATCTAGTTGAAGCTGACTTGTGGTGACAAACATAAATTGTTTGCCGGCTCCTGCCTCTGGTATACTGGTGCCTGAAACCTTGGGCTTTTTTGGGGACAGGGAAAGCTGAAGATGGGGTGGGGAATCAGACTGATGTCGGGTGGATGGTAAGTGCAAAAGGGAGAAAGAAGCAAACCAGGAAAGGGGTCTATGGGGGCTTTTAGGGAAGGGAAAGAAGAAACATCAAGAAGGTGGGAAAATGAGATGCCCCCACAAGCCCGAGCTAGGATTTGTCATACATAAACAGATTGCATTGTACCTATAAATGTTATATAAGTATTGCATTGAAACAATGCATTGGACACACATACTACACACAGTTATTCAAGCCTACAGTAAAATAAAGTTGGGAACATTTGATCACCCCTAAATAGAATTTTTTTTATATCAATAAAAGAAATGAGTATTAGATGCTTTAGGATGCTTAGGGCTAATCCTGCGTTGAGCAGGGGGTTGGACTAGATGGCCTGTATGGTCCCTTCCAACTCTATGATTCTATGATTCTATGGAATACCCACAGGTGTGTGTGTGTGTGTGTGTGTGTGTGTGTGTGTGTGTGAGAGAGAGAGAGAGAGAGAGAGAGAGAGAGAGAGAGAGAGAGAGATAAAAAGTGAAACAAGTCTGCCAGCTTCTTTGGAAAGCTTTTTTGTTGCTTCCCACCAAATTCCCCATATGCTCCACTTTTTCAAATTGGCCTGGAAGTATAATTCGATGGCAACTCTACAATGAATCATGCAACCCATTTTTTAAAAAGCTTTTATAGCTCTTTCATGTTGTATTTCATGTTGTATGAAGCATGATATGATTTTTTAGCATTCTGCCACGGATTAAATCATATTGGCAGAACACTGAGGACCAAGGGGGCGGGGCGGTTACTGGTATCCTTTTCGGAAAGAGGTAGGAGGAATTAGCCTGACCCATTCCCTTGCACTTAAGCAGCTACATCTTTGACTCCAGTGCCTTTGTCCTGCATGGCAGTAGCCTATGACACCTATTGACAAAATAACCCAGGTGACTTTTGTTCTAGGACAAAAGATGGAGCAGCTGGAAAGCAAACCTCCTTTTCAGCGAATGTCAAAAAGGCAAAGCATTTTAACAGCTGTAAAGTAGCGGATGGTGGGAGATTATCCCCTTTTATTTCATTTGGACGGAGGGAACAAAGACAAATCTTTGCTGTTGTTGTTATTGTCAAAAGGGGTAAATGATCCAAGTGGAATCAAGCTGAACTGGAAACCGGAGCTTTGGTCTTAAAGTGATCTCATTCTGTGAACATTTAAACCTGTGGGAGCTTCTTCTCCAATGATAGCCCTTCTCCACAGAGGAAACTTTCCAGTCACATTTTCATGTAAAAATTGCCGTCTTCACCAGAATACTATGTTCTGAATCTACGTAGAGTGAGAATAGATGCTCATTGGACTGACCAACCAGGCATTTCCTTGAGGCTGACCGACCCCAAGACACCTACAGGCACCCCCCTTCCATGACCAAAGAATGTGACCTCCCCAAAACTGTCAATGTTCCTGTTAAAATATTGTTCTGGTTGACATGTTCTACAATGTTCTATGTAGTTACTCCATGATGTTATGGGTAAACTGCCCAGAACCGTATGGAAAAGCGGTATAAAAATATAAATAAATAAATAAAGTCACTGAACGTTTATGGAACTATCATCAATGAAATTGTCTGATCTTCTTTAAAAGCTCTATAGAAGCATATCATGGGTTCAGCCCAATTGGTAAGGGAAAGGCAACTGTAAGACACTTGGAGAACCTATTAGGTAGTAAAAAACAGGGTACCAAAAACAAAACAAAACCAATCAGTTCTTCTTCTCTTCAGCTCTCTAGATGAGAATTAAGAAAGGGAAGTACTAATTACAGAATAATACCTAGCACTGATACACTGACAACAGTGCAATCATATATGAGAGCCATCTTGGTGTAGTGGCTAGGAGTACTTGATTCCCGTGTTTGATTCCCTGCTCCCCCACATGCAGCTAGCTGGGCTCACCACATCACTTACAGGGCTGTTATGAGTGAGCAGGAATATCCAGGACTCTCTCATTCTCACCTACCTCACAGGGTGTTTGTTGTGGGAAGAGAAAAGGGAAAGAGAATGTAAACTGCTTTGAAACTCCTTTGGGTAGAGAAAAGCAGCATATAAGAACCAACTCCTCCTCCTCCTTTTCCTCCTTTTCCTCCTCCTCCTCCTTCTATATGTTCAGAAGCCCCACTTTATTCAGTAGGGCTTACTCCTATGTAAGTGTCCTTCGAATTGGAATCTGAGATGTCCAAGAGCTACAAACAGAAATGAAAGTCTGTAAAGCATGACAATCTATCCTTCATTGTTATTGTTCACTTAATTAGATTCACCATTCTGCTGGTATTCAACGCATACCTTTTAAGTGAATTTCAGGTTAGGACAAGCTACTTCTCTAAAGTGGCCCATGTATTTTAAAACCAAGCAACCAAACTTTACTATGCATGTTCATATTGTCTAAACGCTAAGGTAAATGTGAGACTTCTGTTCCCTAATTTCCAGGAGCTTGGCTGAGCGGTGGGGGTTTCAATTAAAAACCACAGGAAAGGAAAGGAATATGTCAATAAAACCACAGACTTGTAAGTACTGCATACTAGTTTGCAAACAAACACAGCAAGCCTTCTTGGAGTATGAGTCTATTACTGTAAATTTAGACTGAATGCAGAGTGTTGAAGGTGACTGTCCCAGCATGGTCTCCCTTCAATTCACGTACAGCAAAATGCTCTCTGGCTTTTGTGTTCAATAACTCAATCGAGTCATATGGCAACGAGAGGATAGCCAAGTATGGAACAGTGAATGAAGGGGAAGGGCTGCTGCTAAAGCAAAATGTATGAGAGCTCGTTCTATTCAAAAGGCGGACACAACTTGAAGACCTGAGTTTGTTCAAAAAGATGATCTCGTGGATGTGTCTGAAGGCCAGCATTGTATAGTGGCAGGAAGATACCTGGTTGACTTCAGCTGCGATCTCAACAGCTTATGAGTCTATGAGGCTGTCTCATACCAAGTCAAATTATTTGCTCTTCTAAATAAGAGTGGTGGCTGATTTAGAACAAGGAGGAATCATCCAGTACCTTAAGGATCCTTTATATGTTATGGATGGTACTCAAGAACTTCCTCCACAAACTCTACCTCTTTCCCAATCCAAGATGTTTGAATTATATATGCATGTAAGTGATGTCACATCTTAACTGACCTGTGGCAACCCTAGAAAGGGGTTTTCAAGGCTAGGTAGAAGCCAGAAAGGTTTGACATTGTGCTCCTCTGCTTTAGTTGATGTACACATACTTCTCTCCATTGCTAACACAACAGCTTTCAAATCCTTCCCCCTACAATGCCCCTTAAGCCTAAGAAATGTCTGAGCAACCCTTTCCCATCCAAAATAATGTGCAACGACAAAATGCAAATTATCAAATTCGGGTTAATTAGCAGCAGCCTCTAACTAAAAAAAATGTCACCTTCAAATTTAGAATCTGAAACTTTAAAATCAACGTTATCATGAATGGAAATATTATGCATTTAGCAAATGTCAAATATTAAATTATCTTTGATTCTAGCTGTTTGATCTTCCAGATTCTTTTGGTATATGTGACTTGTACATGTATTTGTTAACTATAGAAAGCTTTGGAACAGGGATGTAAGTGGGTGATTTATTTGACAAGCAGTGTTGTAAACAGTAGCTGTCATTAAAACAGATTAAGTTGATAATTAATTAGAACTGGGGCATAATCACCCTGTAAAAAGGATTATCTTTTTTTTTTTTACAGTGGTGTCATTTTCTACGGAAGGTAACCAAGGTGAAGGGAATGTGCCAGCAATTAAGAGTTCATAGAGAGTTGTTCTAGTCTGAGGCAGAATTCAGAAATGCATGCACCCTATGAGATTTTTTTTATTATTGCTGGCATATTAAAGAGATGAAACATTGAACGAGGACAGCATTGTTTTCCTGAGTCAAAGAACACTTCAGTTTACTGCAAGTTAATAGCAATAATTAAATAGGGTGGATTGATATTTTGCTGGAAAAGGTAATAAAACACATCTCTGCACTTCAAGGTTAAATTGATTATGGACATATTAAGAAGGTATGCCAGAACAAACTATTAGGGTCTCTCTATTCCTGGGTTGCATGGACTTACTTGACCCAGTACTTTCTGCTTTGCTGAGACCTTCCAAGGTGTCCAAATGCAGGACTTTGCCGCCCCCCCCTCAACCCCCCCCATGCCAGTTTCGTGTAGTGATTAGGAGTGTGGACTTCTAATCTGGCATGCCAGATTCGATTCTGCACTCCCCCACATGCAGCCAGCTGGGGGACCTTGGGCTCACCACAGCACTGATAGAGCTGTTCTGACCGAGCAGTGATATCAGGGCTCTCATAGCCTCACCCACCTCACAGGGTGTCTGTTGTGGGGAGCGGAAAGGGAAGGAGACTGTAAGCCACTTTGAGACGCCTTCAGGGAGAGAAAAGCGGCATATAAGAACCAACTCTTTGTCATCTTTTGTTGTTGTTGTTGTTGCAAATTCATAACTGGCTTATGTCAACTTCATTGGGGTTTTGAAGGCAAGAGTCATCCAAAGGTGGTTTGCCATTGCCTGCCTCCATGTCATGACCCTGGTATTAGCTGGTAATCTGCTTTCCAGAGAGTAGACTGGGCCCAACGTTGCTTAAAGTTCCAAGATCTGATGAGATCCGGTTAGCTTGGGCTACCCAGGTCAGAGCTACCAGCGATTTAGGACACACTGCTGTTATCTTGCTGTGGGAGTCAGATTCCACTCATCCGTTACCTTTTTTTACATTTTAACTGATCCACTGTACTGGGTTATTTCGAAGATATTGCTATGCAAATTCTACTGATATTTCTAATAATGTTGAAATTATGCATTAATATCAGGATGAGAAACTGAATAGAAGGTGACCGAGTCATTTCAGTCTTCCTTGGAGCGAATTTCCATGAAGTAAGATTTATTTACTTCATATTATTCGGAATGCAGCAATAATTAACTCTTCCTACAGAATGGAAGCATTCCACATGGGAGTGTGAAATACCTCCCTGCTGTGGAACCAACAGCAAGCATCAGGGTGGTGATAGGTAGGGATGGCCTGCATATGGCCCCAAGCCCAGCTCTTTCACTGCTGGCACCATCCCCAGGATCTCCACTGCCTTGTAGCTTGTCACCCTGGATCAATAGAGTCAAGGCAGCAATGACACATAGACCTTCCTAGTTCAAGGCTGAGTCACAGTTGGGGCACTGTAGCTAAGCTGTAATTGTTAAAGAGCTGAAGATGAGGTGAGGTTAAATCCCTGTCATTTGGAACTTAGTTCCATCCCTTCTGCTCAGATTGGTGCAAGCTGCACTTTCACACTGAGGCACTGCTTACAGCCAGTAGTCAGTAGTCAAGCTGTTATGTATTGACCCATGTGAAAGTTTCCAGATTATCATCTACAGCTCTCCAGCATACAGCACATGGAAGCAATCTGTGAGAACGCTTTAACAAGAGTGCACGATGGTAAAAACGCAATCAATGGCTTCATGAACAAAATTATAATGCAAATTGACCAGCTGGTTGTCTATAGATATTCCAGAAGAACTATAGAAAGTATGCTAGGTTGCAATGAACTCAACACTTCTAATGCCTGTTGCAGCTACATATACCACCGTGTCAAAGACTCATTTCATACAGCATGACTTCCCTATCTGTGAACTGCCCAGGGCAATCTTTCTGCATAGGCATAAATCACGTGGGCAAAACTCAGTGTGAAGTAGACTGCATATAAATTTGGCTGGCAGCAATATCAGCAGTTGAATGGCTACTTTTTCCCAGGTGCTGTGTTCACTGAATTGCTGTGGTGTATCAGAGTGCTATCACGCTGAACTTTTTTCTTCCACCCAAAAATGTGTTCTTAGGAAAGGATACTCCATTACTTCAAAGCCATTTCAGAAATTTTGTGAAAAGGCACTTAATTCCTTAGATATCTAACCTGGGGAAGAACTTGCTTCTACATTTCCCTTTATGTCAGACCTACCAATACAAAAACTTCTTGCAGCTAGCCGCTTCTTGTAAGCTTTCCGTATGAGCACTCATGTTTCTGTGTGTGTGCTCACAGAGAAGGTTGAAAAACTACAGACTCTCCCAGACATGCCCGTTTGTTTCCATGAGTTTATTGGAAGAGCAGTGGAAGCAAATTCACAAAACATCTTACTAGGGATGGACACAGACCAGGAAAATGTGGTTCAGTCTGTGGGTCATGATGTGCCCAGTTCATGAACTGCAGACTTTTAAGCATCAAATGAACCAGTTTGGTTTGTGAGGTTTGTGACACAGCAGAATGCCCCTTAGCATGGTAGATACATCAAAGTCATAGGAGGGCTCTAGCTGACTCTCGTCTAACAGTCCTCCACGTCTGGTGAGGATTAAATTTATAGGATCTGACCTACAGTCCCCAAAAGAAGGTGTCCCCAGGAAAGTGTTAGGCCTAGGGCCCCCAGTCCCCCCGGAAGTTACAGGCCTAGCTAGAGGTGCTCCCCCCAACCCCTTTAGGTTTCTGTACTGTTCTTATGAGTTTCAAAAAACTCTTGTCAGTTTCACGAGGGTCCCCCCCCCCTTTTGCTGATTCATGGTTTGTGAATCAATGTTCACAAACTGAAGAACAACTTCAAACATTCACCATTTTGATGCAGTTCATGAAAATCAGCTGAGTGGCACAGCTGTTTGATTGAAATAACTCGGATAACTTTAAACCACTGCTTTCTGCTCCCCACAAATAGCCAGGGGAAGCTGAAAGCAGGGGTTTCCAAACACCTCAGTGGCAGGGACCACTGCTCAGCTGTTTGGTTTTAATGACTCAAGAGTTATTTAAACAATTGCTTCCTGCTCCCCACAAAAAAGACACAGGGAGATGAAAGCAGGGTTTAAATGGCAAATCTTTGCTTTCTGCTCTTTGGAAAAAAGTCATGGGGAGAAGAAAGCAGGGGTTAAAATTTCTCTGAGTCATTTCAATCAATGGCTCAAGAACTGATATCCATGCCTCATTGCGATTACAAAGCCGATCGCAACAGTGTGGAACTTCCTGAAGCATTTCCATTAGAATTCCCTGTTGAAACTATGTTGTCTTTCCTCTGGATTTCTCAGCTGCTTTCCTGAGGAAATTAGCTCAAAAATGTTGCCTTACCCACAATCCTAGAGTTAGGTAACAATAGGTTAGCACTAGATCTGTGTTGTTTCCTTGTAGGGAAAAGTGCTTGCATGGGCCATTCCTTTCAGGGAATCATTTTACCTCAAGCCCTCCATTTGACAACAGAGTCCCGTGTACCTCAGAGGTAAATATAACAGAGCATATGAATAATTGATAACCCAGGCTATAATAGCCATTAAAGATTAATGCGAGTCTTTTGTGGGAAACCTTCCTGGTAGTAAAATTAGGTCATTGGACATTACATGTTTTCCTTCCCCTCCAACTTCTTCCCCCCCCACACACACACACACACCTTTCTTTTCTTAGTCCAGTCTGATTTCTGAGGCAGGGACAATAATTTCACCGATAACTTATTTGTAAACCCCTACAAAGTTCTTTTGAAGAGAGGCATTTGAATTCAGGTTCCTAATGGAACTTCCAAAGCCATGGGAAAGAAAGCGGCGATAGAAATAGGATCCTATAGCCTATCATAGTTGTTGTTTTTCAAGCTTGAGTCCCAGAAAAGCATCCATTCAACGTTGCAGTCCCTCAGAAGAAGTGGGGGAAGCTTTTTGATAGAAACAATTTTAAATTACCCAGCATCCCATGCCAGTGTGTTGGAGTGGGGATACCTAGGTTGAAAGCCTTCCTTCTACCCGGAAGCCTACCAGATGACCTTGGGTCAGTCCTTTTTCTTGGCCTAATCTAGCTCACAGGGATATTGTGAAGATAAAAATACAGGAAGGAAGAAACATGTGTGCGGAGCTCCTTGGGTGGGAGGAAGAAAGAAAATTCCTGTACAAGTAACGTAAAACCCATCTTGCTTGGCTGATACTTTGACAATAATTTCTATTATTATTATTATTATTATTATTATTATTATTATTATTATTACCTACCACTTTCATTTCTAACTCATGGCAGGTTACAAATTTGTCCAAAATTGAAACTCCATAGTAAAGGTAAATGTAAAGGTATCCCCTGTGCAAGCACCGAGTCATGTCACCTTGGGGTGACGCCCTGTAGCACTTTCATGGCAGACTCAATACGGGGTGTTTTGCCAGTGCCTTCCCCAGTCATTACCGTTTACCCCCCAGCAAGCTGGGTACTCATTTTACCGACCTCGGAAGGATGGAAGGCTGAGTCAACCTTGAGCTGGCTGCTGGGATTGAACTCCCATCCTCATGGGCAAAGCTTTCAGACGGCTGCCTTACCACTCTGCACCACAAGAGGCTCTTAAAACTCCATAAAAACCCCATTAAAACCCTACCGGACATAACAATATAAATATGTCTCCTTAAACCACTCCTGGGCCTAGTCTGCACACAATAGATAATGCACTTTCAATGCACTTTAGAAGTAGATTTTCCTGCTCTGCACTGGAAAATCCAGCTGCCAAAGCACATTGAAACTGCATTATCCTTTGTGTGCAGACTAGGCCCTACTCTCTGGAATGAGATCATTGGGGTCCATGGTCAGAACTGAGTCTGGATCCAACCCAATTTCATTTCGTTTCTAGATGCAATCATTTCCCAAAAATCGCTGAAACATCTTGCTTACTAACATGCATGCAACAATCCAGATTCTCAGTTTGACTATTTATGCACTGGGTACTTCCCCAGCTTCCATGCAAGAACACAAATCGGGGGTGGATGAGGTACACCAGGCCAAGTGTTCTTCCATGTGGGTGCAGGAAGATGTGGGGCAACCTGCCATGACTAAAACTCCAGTCTGCAGCCCGGCATGAAACCTCCAGTGCATAAACGGTCTTTGAGACACCAAGACAAATGTAAGCACCACCCTTTAAGGACAATTTAAAATTTCTCATCCCTGCTGTTTCAGGCCCTCAGCCCCCAATGTAAATACCCCTCCCCAAGTGCAAATACAGTATAAACTGGGAATAAATACTGTACATGCATGGAATACGGTTGCCAGCCACAGGATGGGAAATAACTGGAGATTTGGAGTGGGGGCGGAGCTTGAGGAAGGTGGGGGGAGGGGAGGTCTATAACGCCATAGGGTGCACTTTCCAAAGTGATCAATTTCACTTTGTTCAAAGTGTTGCCTGGAGATCCAGTTGTACTCTCAGGAGATCCCCAGGCAATTATAGAGTGCAAAACCCACTGCTTCGAAGCCATTGGTGAAAGTGGAGGTCAGAAACCACTGAAATAAATATAAACAAATGAAAGCAAAACAATGCTGCAATCCACATATTGTGACACAGGAAGGTTCTGACATCTCTCTCCCCCCCCCCCAATTATTTTTGCAAATCCCAGCCGTGCAAGTAGGAAGACGAGGATCATTGGTCTCCGGGTGCACAAAAATACACAGCTGATGGGAAACATTTGGCTTGTTGTGTAGGACTATCATCAAGGCAGAAGTGTTTCACTAATATTTTACCCCAGTGGCAATTCTTCTTTATTATTTTTAAAAACTGTACTCAAATAGTATGATTGAATCCTCTTTCTCAGTCTCCAGAGCCATTTTAGCCCCAATATCTTGGCTGATAATTCACTACAGTATTTTCTGAGTTGAAGATAACGTTAAAAAAGAAAGAA
Organism: Paroedura picta; assembly: GCF_049243985.1. Classification (NCBI taxonomy): domain Eukaryota; kingdom Metazoa; phylum Chordata; class Lepidosauria; order Squamata; family Gekkonidae; genus Paroedura; species Paroedura picta. Next base: position 27,485,489 of record NC_135382.1, on the reverse strand, counting down.
AAGCTTCCTTGCAGGTTTTTATTTAAGTGTCAGCTCCTATAACCATTTCGACTGGCATCCTTTATAAAAATGGAGGGATGTTTGCGAGAATTTATTGCAAAAACCACTTACAGTTTAAAGATTTCTTCTTTTTTTCCTCATTCTGTGTTGTGGAAATACATTTTGTTTTGAATTATTTCATTTTCCGGTGATAATTGTTCATTGTGGAACTTTTCCTAAAGCCCAGCAGAAAGAAGATTAGTGTCAACTTATTTTAGCACTTTGAAGTTAAACTTTGATCTGCCTGAATGTTTGTAGAGTTCCTTTCCTTGTCTTTCTTTCCCCCTTTTTGTCCCAAGAAGTTGTATTATTGCATTTTTGATCTTAAAGTGATGGATTCAACCAGCATTATGCATCATTGCTCTCTTTAAGACTTCTATGATTTGTACCTTTAGCAGTCCAATTCCTTCAGTAGGACTAATTCACCATTTGCACCCTCTTTGCATGGAGCTCAGTAGAGACTCCGTAGAATTGTTTGTGGCCTCCCGATGGGATACTCTGAGCAAGGGCTGAACTAAGGCTGCATTTGTTTGGCATATGGGCTGTTTGCCGGTGGTGAGTAGGAAGGTGATTTTTCGTCCAACAGTTGGAATGTTCATTACATGAGTTATGTGGTGGTAGAATGTCCTGGCAGAGGTGTTTTGCCATTGACTGCATCTGTATACAAACCCTGGACTTCCTGTTTGATGGGTTACTTTTCATGTAGTCCTGTGATGGTGGAAAGTCCTGGCAAGTTGCAGGATCCATTGAGCCAACAGCATGATGTCACTTTCAGGGAAAACTCAGAAGTAACATCTAGGGCTGTCACTGCTGAATTAGGAAATACCCGGAAATTTTGAGGGTGCAGAGTGGCTACATGGTAATGTAAAGAAGAAACATCTTTAATACATATTGATACATGAAGCCAAAATATAAACTGGCTTAAAACACCTTTTGACTTCTTTCCTCATTGGCTTAAGTCCAAAGTAAAAAAAATTTCCATTACCAACATGAAGTTATTAATAAAAATTAAACTCTTACATGAACAAATAACCTTGTATTTTATTTACTTATATAATTTCAAATTTTACATGGGATTGTGATGCTGGTTTGCAAAATACCTCTAGGTATAATGTATCTTAAACAAAAAAAAGATAACACAAAGCCCATTTTAAGTGAAAGGAACACAATCTAAAGGTAACATAATGCTAGAAAAGGATAGTCATTCTCCTTACCTATGATCCCTAAGAAGCAGCAGTTCAACTCAGAAAACCTCTTGAAAAGAATAATTCTGTCATCTACAGATCAGTTCTAATATTGGGAGATCTCAAAGTTCTCAGGTTAACAACAAACCAAAATTGAGGTACACGGTTGCTTGAATTTTTGGTATCACACTTAAATAGTTGTATCATTATTCACTCACTTCCAAAATTGTTTGGTTGTTAGGTTTTTTCTGTGCTACTTTATGAATGACTATTTTTGCACTTGTGGAAGCATTATGGACTATAGTTTCAGACTCACAATTACACAGCTCCCTATTTCTCTGGTCTTTACCACCTGGAGGTTGGCAGTCCGAGACATTATGCATCTCTGCTTAACCACCAAAAACGATATCAAAATCATAGAGCTTCTAATGATTCCTAGAGATTCCCGGAAAAGATAATGTTGGAATGAATTATGAGCATATTACCTTATTAGCAAAATAACTCTCTGAGCGGCCCATGTGGTTAGCTTATTCTGTAATATGAAGTTGCAAGAAAATTGGCAAGACGACAGCATTAAACTAGAGGTGTTTTAATCTAAAATCTATTTGCATAAGACATAATTAATTAGAGTTTTACACTTCACCAATCCTTGATTCCCTAAAGACAATTAAAAATACATAATATAATTTGATTTAATTTTTGCCTAGTGTATAATCTAACCTGAAATGTTATATAATATGTTAAAAGAGTTTAAACCACTTACATTATGTCAATTTTAATTTCAAGTTTTGCTTTTCTTTTTTTTTTTGAACATGCTTTTTATTTTCAGCACTGCCTGGATCAATTGCGTTTTCTCACACAAACAAATAGGATCGTTCCCTTCAAGACCTCTTAGGCAATTATTTTGGTGATGCTTAACTGACAAATCAATTAATTAATCAACTAGGTTGCCTGTATATGAATATGAATACGAATAAAATCATTGGGATGGGGAAAAATCATTTGGGAGGGAATTTAGAAAAAAACAAAAACAGGTCACAGGAGGCTGGAATAAGAATACTAACAAGAGGTAAGAAGAAATATCTCTTTGAAGATAGCACCTTCATCTGTACTTTTAAGGATGCTATTAAATATTATTAACATTTTGCCTTGTTAGGTCCCAGGAAAGCAACAGCCTCACTGAAGCAAAACAAGACAGGGTTATTGCATGAGACACCTCCTAGGAACTTCATCTATGCCCCTGAAACGTCACTATGGAAGAAGAAAGATGTACAGCTACCAACTCAATCAGTTCTGAGCAAAGCTTGGTTGTAGTGGTTAATAGTAGCAGCCTCTAATCTGGAGAGCCAGGTTTGATTCCCCACTTTTCCTTATGCAGCCAGCTGGATGACAATGGACTAGTCACAGTCCTGTTAGAGCTGTTCTCAAACAGCAATTTGGTCAGAAATCACTTATCCTCACCTAATTTACAGGGTATCTGCAAGCCATTTTGAGATGAGAGGTGTTTCTAGGTTGTGGTAGCCAGGGCATAAGGCCTAGGTGCAACATGGGGTGGGAGGGAATGACCCACACTCCAAGGGTGAGGCTTGGGGGCATGGAGGCCAGAGCCCAAACCCCAAAGCTGCTCTCCACTTCAGGACTGCTTTGGAAGGTTCCCTAAACAATGAAGATGAAGAGTCAGTTTTCACCTTTTTTTGCATTTGAAATCTTTTTTCTAATCAATTTGTAGAATAAAATCATAGAGTTGGAAGGGGCCGTGCAGGAGATCTAGTCCAACCCCCTGCTCAACGCAGGATCAGCCCAAAGCATCCTAAAGCATCCAAGAAAAGTGTGTATCCAACCTTTGCTTGAAGACTGCCAGTGAGAGGGAGCTCACCACCTCCTTAGGCAGCCTATTCCACTGCTGAACTACTCTGACTGTGAAATTTCTTTTCCTGATATCTAGCCTATATCATTGTGCTTGTAGTTTAAACCCATTACTGTGTGTCCTTTCCTCTGCAGCCAATGGGAACAGCATCCTGTCCTCCTCCAAGTGACAACCTTTCAAATACTTAATGAGGGATATCATGTCCCCTCCCAACCTCCTTTTCTCCAGGCTGAACATTCCCAAGTCCCTCAACCTATCTTCATACGGCTTGGTCCAATACTGGATCAGCCTAAAGAATCCAGGATAAGTATCTGTCCACCCACTGCTTGAAGCATCCAGAACTGCATCCAGAACCCCAGTACTCCAGGTGGGACCTGACCAATGTGGTATACAGTGGGAGTATGACATCTTGTGATTTTTATGTGATGCCTCTATTGAGCTTACAGTCCACAAGTACCCTGAGATCTCGTTCGCACCCAAGTATATCTCTCATCTAGTATCCATGAGGGAGTACTCTACACTTCTCTGTCTTGAATTCCATCTTGTTCTCAATTGCCCACTTTTCCAGCATGTTCAGGTCTTGTTGATCAGAAATCTCTACCTTCTGACATGTTCGCTACTCCTCCCAATTTGGTGTCATCTCCATTTTAATCAAAGATAAATTTGAAGAGAAGAAGACCAGAAAGGCAGGTTCCCCAAAATTTCAGAATTTTGTGCTTTAGATCAGGGGTAGTCAACCTGTGGTCCTCCAGATGTTCATGGACTACAATTCCTATGAGCCTCTGCTCTCCCAGGGGCTGGCAGAGTCTCATGGGAATTGTAGTCCATAAACATCTGGAGGATCACAGGTTGACTACCCCTGCTTTAGATCCTCAAAGGCTGGCCATTTCTCCCCAAGCCTTCCTGTCCTGCTCCTACAGCACCACCCTGTGATGTGTAGCATATACCAGAAAGAGCTGAAGCTGCAGGAGGTGTGCATTTGCTTAGTTTAGTTGTTACAGTCATTGACCAGCATAGATAATGTAATCATTGATTTCTTCACAAACAGAAATAAAATAGAAATCCACTTTTGAAATGGGGGGGGGATATGAGTAATTGTGTATAGAAAATGGGTTAGATTGAGCATGTGTAACTGGCCCACAGTCACCCAGCCATCTTCTACAACATAGACTCAAGTCTCCCATACCTAGTCCACCATGACACCATGCTAGCTGTGAAAAGTTTCAACAATTTTTCAGCACTGAGGGAGGCAGCATAAAAGAAAGAAGAGTTCAGTGATTTATGCTGCATCTTTAATCACTTAGGAAAATGAAGGGAGGGGGATTTAAAATTCAGAATTATTTCCTTCTCTTAGGCAGCCTCCTTAGGCAGCTCAAATGACAGTTGTCCAGCAAGGTAGGATTAATCTTCAGGCAAGTAAATATTTGTTTCAAAATGTCTGTAGAAATTCCTTGGTTTTTCAAGGCTTGGTTTTGCAACTTCATTATTTTTCATTTTGCAAATTAAACCTGTTTCCCTGGAGGGTTGTACATTTATAACTCTTTGTAAAGAGGGATAAAATATTCACAGATGATGTAAAAAAAGTTAAAAATAAGAAACCATTTCAGAATGTATTGCTCCGATTTTTTTTCTCTCTACTCATTTTTAAACATGATTGCAAATGCTCTAATAAAAGGATAATTTAATCACTCTGATTAAGCCTTTTAATGTCATTTCCTCACCATGGATCAATGGTCTCACTAGACAAATGACAGAAAATGTGTAACTGTGGGGGAGGGTGTGTGTGTGTGGGGGGGGAGACTCCATACAAATTCTACTGTCTACTATGGACGATTATAGAATTTTGAATCCAAACGTTTCGTCAGAATCTGGGGTTCAGAAGTACCTGATTTTCAGCCCCACACAGTTTAAAGCTACACAAAGCACACAATGGGTGCCAGATTGTGGATGCACAACCAGGCTCAGAGTTAGATGTTGTCATCAGCCAGTCTCAGACATGAGGGGATTTCTCAGAGCAGAGGTAGTCAACCTGTGGTCCTCCAGATGTCCATAGACTACAATTCCCATGAGCCCCTGCCAGCAAAGGCTGGCAGGGGCTCATGGGAATTGTAGTCCATGGACATCTGGAGGACCACAGGTTGACTACCCCTTCCTCAGAGGATGAACCGACCTGTGGGGACATGTGTCACACAGACCACCAACAAGAGGAACAGGAAGAGTAGACAGCTCAGGACTGACAATTACATCAGTACTATACCAACTGGGGCACAATACACATCAATCTCGACAACTAACAGCAAACTCCCCCCCCCCCAACAAGCCCTCAAAATTGTTCAAAAAACATATTGCAATCTGACTGAAACTTTGAACCCAATCTCTTTGTGGATGCTCAGATGGTTATAATACGCCTCAGTTTTTGTCTGTTTATATATATAATCAGTTAAGAGATTTTATTGTGGTAAGGGATGCAGAGATGTAAAAAGAGCAGATGGTGGCCTTGCATTAATTGAATTTAATCTTTTCTCTCAAAGGATGTGTCGTTTTATTTATTTATTCATTTATACTTATTTGCTTCATATAGAGTCTATCTTATATTCTATTTGTAGCCTATCTTTCTTCCCAGGGCAGGCTTACCGTGGCTAATAGCACTCTACCTTCTGATCTTCGCCATAGCTCTGTGAGGTACATTAGGCTGGGAGGATACTATTTGCCCCAGGTCACCCAGGAAATTTCAGTTGTAGAGTGGAGATTCGAACCTGGGTCCCCCAGATCCTAATCATAGAATCTTAGAATCATAGAATCATTGAGTTGGAAGGGGCCATAAAGGCCATCTAGTCCAACCCCCTGCTCAACGCAGGATCAGCCCTAAGCATCCTAAAGCATCCAAGAAAAGTGTGTATCCAACCTTTGCTTGAAGACTGCCAGTGAGGGGGAGCTCACCACCTCCTTAGGCAGCCATCTAGTCCAACCCCCTGCTCAACGCAGGATCAGCCCTAAGCATCCTAAAGCATCCAAGAAAAGTGCGTATCCAACCTTTGCTTGAAGACTGCCAGTGAGGGGGAGCTCACCACCTCCTTAGGCAGCCTAATCTGGCACTCTTACCACTACGACACACTGGCTCATCTTGGTAGATTGATTTGTAAAATAATCATGTTTATTTTTATTTATTTTATTTATTATATTTATATACCGCCCTCCCCGGGCGGTAATAATGTTGATTATTTTTTTTAAAATCTTACAATGAAATGCAAAAGTAGTGTAGCAATTTGTAATGGGTAGACCGGTACTGCCTATCAAAATGCATAGAACGCCACAACTTGACAGGGTGGGGCTCCGTTAATAATAGATCAGGTCCAAATGAGATGGCTGCATTATTACATCAGCAGTTTGTTGGGCGATGCCTGACCTGCTGGGAATCGCATGGCAAGAGATACTGACAAAGAGGCTTTTGACTAAGCCTGGTAATACTCTAAAGCTAGCGAGAAAGGCATCTGAGGCTCAAACGTCCGATGCATGGCTAGGGAGAAAAGTCAATAATGATGGCTGTGTAAAAAACTGCCCTCATTATGTTGCCTTACTGTAGAGCATCATGTACAACAAAGAGGGAGGCAGGAAGTCTCATACTTCATTTAACATTTGGGAGAATATTGAATTTTCACATTTTCTTATTGAAGGAACCCATTTTTTTGTTTTAAAGTAGTAAGGGCAGCCAGACCTCATGCTATGCACAGCACATTGCGCAGTGCATCTAAAGGAGATTGTTATTAATGGCTTGCTCTTTGTTCCTGGTGTGTTGATTTCATTTGTATCACGTGCTAACGGAGAAGCAATCAGCAGTCAAGTCGCATTGAATGGTTATTGGTGTGTCGCCTCTGAAGTCAATTCGGAAAACTACACTAAGGCTGGGAGTTCACGCCTTCAGTCATTTTGTGAAACACATGAACAGACAGCGTGTCTCTTTAAACAAATCAAAACACTGTCTTTGTTGTGGCTCAAAACCTCCATGACCTTTGTCCATTTGAGTACTGAGCTTCTCTGGGGACCCTGTGATGGTAAGTGTCACCTACACCTCCTTGCGGTTGGTGTGACAGACAGCCTTTAGTTGTACCCTTCAGGCAACACTGCACAGCTCTGCCTACAGATGAAACATGCTAACTCACAGCAATGTCAACCAATGGGAACCTCTGACAGAGGGCCAGGAATGGCATTTAAGAGGTGGGAAGGGGAAGACAAGCAAAGAGGTGAAGCGGTAGAGAGACAGGGCTTAATGGGGAAAGGATAGTGATTTAGATTCACTAAAGAGTAAACTTGGTATTATGAATACCCCCCCCCAATATGATATACAAATTAATCAGCCTTCATGAGCAGCCAAGAAGTTAAATTCCATTTTGGGTGTGAGGAACAGATCAACATGACCATATAAATGTTTAACAAATGTTAAAAATATATATTAGAAAATAAATTCACTCCCACTCATTAGGGAAACCCTTCCAGGGCTGTCAAGAAACCCTAGATTCAAATGGGTAGCTGTGATGGTCTGAAGTAGCACAATAAAATCAGAGTCCAGTAGCACCTTTAAGACCAACAAAGATTTATTCAGGACGTGAGCTTTCAAGTGCAAGTACTCTTCGTCAGACTATGAATTGACATCGTAACAGAGTTTTACAAAGCTTTACAGAGCCCTCATTGAGATAGGCTGCTCTAAACCAGTGGTCCCCAACCTTTTTATCGCCGGGGACCACTCAACGCCTTTTACTAAGGCCCGGTGGGGGGGGGGGGTAGTTTACTCCTCTACTCTCAACCACTGCCCTAGAGCTCTCTGATTGCTATGGTAATGTTTAAACATCCCTTCAAAATAAGATACAGACACATCACAACAATGAAGTGTGTTGTAAAGGGCTGGGGGGGATGAAGTAAAGGGCCGGAGGGGGGGGGAAGAAGGCGTCCTTGGGGGCCCACCTCCAATTAGTCGAAGGACCACATGTGGTCCGCGGCCCACAGGTTGGGGATCGCTACTCTAAACCACTGCACCACACTGGCTTCTTGATGAAGACACATGTCCCCATAACATAATTAAGAGCTTTAAAAAAAAAAGTTCTTAGTATGGTGTGATAGTAAGAATAGCATGGGAAATGGTGGCTGATGAAGAAAAGGGCCAAATATTTCATGGCTACTCTGATGCCAAAAGGAATGCTGCTGTGAAGGCAAAGTGCAGAATCCTCACCAAGTAGATGCAGTATCCATCTTCTTTGCCCCTGAGATTCATATTTGCACAGAATCTGAAACCACCTTCCGATGAAGTCATCCAACTTAGCAAATTCATAAACTCCATTCCCAATTAAAAATTGAAATGACAATGGTTCGTCGAGTGCACAACTCAAAGTATCAGCTAATATGCCCCGAATCTTCATCTCCTCCACTGTAATGGGACTTCAGCCATCCAAGCCGACATTAAATTATTCAAGATATAATCATTAATAATGAACGTTGGGAGAATTACAATAGCTTCTCCAGTTTGATACCTTCAGGTTTTCTTTGTTAGCAGGTTGTGTTATTGATTTATTTTTCAAGAATTGGAAACCCAGAAGGAATTAGGTTAGGCAATATCCGGAGAAGATTCGTGTCCATGAATAAATAATTCCATGTAGAATGAATAATGCTTGGAGAAATGCTTCATGCGCTGCGATGTAATGGACGCTGCTCACTTCCATGCTACTCAATCAAATGCTTCTAGAAACACATGGAGATGCCATTATACTAAGTCAGACCATTGGTCAAGTTAAGCATTGCCCACTCTAGCTGGTAGCAACTTTCAAGGAACTCTGACAGGGGTCTTTCACATCCTTTACTGGAAACACTATAGAAAAGAGCAAGAGTCTCATCTTAAAACTTTATAAAATCTGTGGCAGGGGATGAGTTTTCGTGAGTCCCTGTTCACTTCTTCAGAAGTGTCTCAGGTACAAGTTTTTCATATCACATACTCCTTGTACCTTTAAGTAGAGATGCCAGGGATTGAACCTGGGACCTTCTATGTGCAGAGAAGATGCTCTCCCACTCAGCTCACAGTGTCAATGAGTTTGACAAGGGCAAGTTGTGAGTTCCTGCATTGTACAGGGGTTGGACTTAATAACCCTGGAGATTCCTTCTAATTCTATGGCTCTAAGATTTTGAAAAGAGCCTCTTGTGGCGCAGAGTGGTAAGGCAACCGTCTTAAAGCTTTGCCCATGAGGCTGGGAGTTCAATCCCAGCAGCCGGCTCAAGGTTGACTCAGACTTACATCCTTCCGAGGTCGGTAAAATGAGTACCCAGCTTGCTGGGGGGTAAACGGTAATGACTGGGGAAGGCACTGGCAAACCACCCCGTATTGAGTCTGCCATGAAAACGCTGGAGGGCATCACCCCAAGGGTCAGACATGACTCGGTGCTTGCACAGGGGATACCTTTACCTTTACCTTTACCTTTACCTTAAGATTTTGAAGTGATTTGGCAGGACTCTGGCTTGGACAACCCTCTTTCCATGACTGCAGAACACATCTAACAAGTATTTTCCTTTCTCACACCATTCTTGAAATCCAAGATAATAATGGAATGGGTTTGATCCAGCAATGTGCGAATGGAAATACAAGCTCCATGAGAACAGTTCCATCTGCAGAGGCCGTCATGCTAGATGTACTGAAGCAAAGACCTACAGCCAGTAACTAATGGCACATGTCTTGCATAAGCAGAAATCCAAGCAAGGAGGCAGTCAACTGAATTTACCATAAAGTACCAGCCTATTTTTTAGTACATTGCCTCTTGTACAAGGGCTCTGGAGCACGTGGAAATCTTTGGTTGGATCCAGCCTGGTGGAATTAGTGGTGTGGGCAAGGTTTTACAAGCAACAATCTAGCATCAGTCAAATATGTTTTCCATCACCTGTCCAAATCAGTTCAATATAACAAGTAATTTCCGCTACATTTAGATTTTAATTCCAAAGAAGTTTCAACAGGTTATTGGGGGGAAAGGCTTCTCATTCAAAGCCTCCATACGCTCTCTCTTAATCATTTCATGGGGACATGAGTCTTCATCAAGAAGTCCTATATCGCCAAAAGAAAAAAAAAATCAATTGCATCTGGAATTAAGAATAATTCACTGAACATGTTCCAGCAGAGTTCTTCCAATAAACACCATATCTGAATGGTAATCACTTATTTCCCAAGCATCCTGTTTTTTTAAAAACTTTGAGTAGTCTGCTTTTTGATATCCTGCCTTGTTTTCAGAAAGTGTTGCTGCCAGATAATACAACTAGTAGAATCAAGTACTACAAGTTTCCACTGGACTGTACCGTTTCAGGCAACCCTCCACCCCTATATTCAGGAAAATGCTTCTGCACACTGAAATTAGTATTCCACAGACCACGTTTCAACCTAGGCTCCACTTTGGCATGCAGCATTTCCATGGGTCCAACCCCCTGCAAAACAGAAACATAAATGGGCACACATGGAAAGTTCTGTACTGAACCAGCATGGCAGAGTGGTTAGACCAGCCTTTCTCAAACTTTTTACCATTGAGAAACCCCTGAAACATTCTTCAGGATTCAAAAAACCCCAGAAGTGGCGCAATCATGCAGAATATGGTTGGGTAGCTTAGTTGTTTATACACTTACTTGGGGGCCCTCCCCTTCCCACCACCTCCAAGCCCATCATTGGCCATTTGGGGCATCATCATGTCTATATATACTATGATGATGATGTTATCCGTTCAGTCGTGTCCAAGCCTTGGCGTTTCTATAGGAAAGTTTTCTCCCTTCATCTCTGTCAATGACCAAAGATTCAGTCAATGATTCATCTCTGTCAATGATATATGCTCATATCACCCAATAAATGTTTAACAGTTTTTAAAAATATATTAATGATTAATTAACTCTCACCCATTTGGGAAACCATTCCAGGGCCGCCAAGATATCCTAGGGTTTATGAAAACCTGGTTTAGATTATCAGATTAGGATCTAGGAGATCCAGGTTTGCCCCCCCACACACACACACCAGGGAAGCTTGGGCAACTCACCCACCGTAGACCTAACCCAACTCAAAGAACTGCTGTGAGGATAAAATGGAGGTGAGGAGGATGACATAAGCTGTTTTCAGTCCCGAATTGGAGAGAAAAGTAGGATATAAATGAAGCAGATTTGGGAGGATGGACACCTCCGCAAAGCACCGCAGAAATGCTCTGGCAGCATGCATGGAGATACAGCCCGAACTTTGGCCACCCTTTTGCTGAGGGGAAAAAATGCTTGTCTTTGTTCACTGAGGTGGTCTGCTATTTCACAGGAGCAAAGCTATTATTCACTGGAAATCAGCAGAACAGCTATACTGACAAAGCCAGAAAGGCAGCGCAGAAAAACCTGGCAAGAGAGAACCAAAGGCATGCGACAGATTTAAATGTCAGATCTTCCCAGGTGTTCCTTGATACCCCTTGCCAAAAAAATATAATAACGGCACAGGACAATCTGCTCCTCTGCCTTGCCTTGATGAACAGCCCCTGAAATACTGTAGGTCAGGTATTCAAGGCTCCCAAAAATACTAGAAAATTGATTACCTGGAACTGAAGCATGACATGCCCCCCTCTCCCTGTCCATTTCAGATTTCCCCTCCATTTTTCTTTTCCTTCTGTGACTGACCCACCCTAATTATTTAGTTTCTCCTTTCCTGAGGAATTCTAGCTGTCCCATCCTGTCACAGTATAATCATTTTGGCTTTTTGCTTAGCCCAGGCACTAAGGGAAAGCATGGCAGCCTCCTTTAACGTATATGACTCCAATGGCACTCAAGAAATTTTCATATTCCAGATTAATTTAAAAAAAATGTATTCAACAGAAAGGGGAGTGGGCAGGTGAAATCAGAGGTAAAATTCCTGAGGTAACTCTGAGGTAAAATCAGGACATGCACAGACTTTTCGTTTTTATATTTCAGGCTACTGAGAGTTTCTTAAGTTATCCATGGTTACTTAAAATCTTTATGCTGGCCCTTTATGCACGGAGTGGAAGGTCCGCATTCGGGGTGGAATGGCGGCGGCTAAAATCACCAATTATGCACGCTGCAGGTGGCAACCGGGCGCAGAGTCAACGTATGCCGTTGAAAAAGCCGCGTTAGCGAGATGTGGAAGAAAATGGAGCTTCCCAGGACCAGGGCGCAACCAGAAGCGGCTCCGGAGTAGCCACGTTTATAATCAGATACTCTGGGTTTTGCCACCGTTGCGTTCTGTCCCGTGCGTAAGCGGTTTGCTTCGCTTCTTCCTCCTCCGTGTTCTCCATGCCGCTGTTTCAGTGGCCGTGCATAATAGGCCGCTGAGAAACTTTTGTTCTGTGTTTTCCAAAGACTCCAGCACATTTTCTTTAGTATTCAATGACTCTTGGTTTCTAGAAGGCTGATAAACTCTTTCCATTGTCCAAACTCCTGTTCTTGAAACATCAGTCTTCCTCTTGCATTATTAACTGATTTGTAAGTTCTCTAAAGGCAGTTTCTAACTGCAAGAGACCACGTATCTCTGCACTCTTCACAGCTAACTCCCTGTTTGGGTAGGGAATTTTTTTCTCCCTTTAGAAGAGCAATGTAGAATGACAAAGCAGTCCTTGGCCCATTATGCACGGAGTGGAAAGTCTGCATTCGGGGTGGAATGGCGGCAGCTAAAATCACCAATTATGCACGCTGCAGGTGGCAACCGGGTGCAGAGTCAATGTATGCCGCCGAAAAAGCCACATTAGCGAGATGCGGAAGAAAGTGGAGCTTCCTGGGACCAGGGCGCAACCAGAAGCGGCTCCGGAGTATCTGCGTGCATAATCGGATACTCTGGGTTTTGCCGCCGTTGTGTTCCGTCCCGTGCATAATCGGTTTGCTTCGCTTCTTCCTCCTCCTCGTTCTCCATGCCACCGTTTCAGCGGCCGTGCATAATAGGCCCTTGTGATACATATGACTGTATCTGAATTGTTTGAACGTGTTTTTTTTTTAATTGATGCATGCAGGCACTTCTGAGCATTTGGTCAAGCCCCAGACAAAAGGGCGTTGATATTGTGCTATTACCACCAAATCAGGATGATGCTTTTGCAATGCATCCATGGCATAGTAGAACAGTGGAAAGACACAAATGAAGATGGAGAACTGAAAGCTAAAACATTAGCTCCATGCAAAATGTTGTGTAGAAAAATTGAAATAAAAGCAGAGCAATGGAGGAATTGTAATTTGTGGGCCAGCCGGGAAGCAAACCTGCAATAGATCACAAGCATCTTATTCCATGCCTCTTTCCTCTACCCAGGAACCACCAAATTCACCTCTGTATTAGAACTGTGTGTGTACAGAGGGAGAGAGAAATGTCACTGCTCTTACCGAATCTCTTTTTGTGTTGTTCGGATTGCAACTCCTGTTTATTTGAGACAGGCAGCTCAGATTCCCCTTTATATTTCTCTCTATGAAGCTTGGAGGAAATTCTGCACACAGCTATGAAGAGACAACAACTCAGGTGTGGTAGACAAGTTCCATGAGCAGTGGAGAGCTCACCAACTTGCTGCGCCACTGAACATAAATTCTGAAAAGGAGGGGTCATTTTCATTGGAAAAGTGAAAGATTTGTAAATACTCTCTGGCACCAGCTCTAATAACCTTTCTTCTTTGTATCAGGCTCAATAATTCAAGCTCACATTTCTCATCTATTTTTCTCAACTCCCGGGCCAAGTGCTTCACAGATTTGGCTATTGTACTTTTCTTCATTTTAAGGGGATGTAAATTGCTTCAAATTTATTAATCCTGGCAAGAATCGCAACAGTCACCATGGTGTGGATTTCGCCGTGCTTCGTGCAAAGCCGTACAACACTCTCCTGCTTGCAGGCCATCGTTAGCAGCTCATTAAATCAACAGGGAAGAAAAGAATATTGATATTCCTTGCAAACCAAATAATAAACAAAACAAATACACCCTCTCACCCTGAAATGCGATTGCTCGGTTAAAAGGAGAGCATGGACGGTAGAGCTATGGGGGTTACCGCCAACTAGCTTTTCTGCTGGTGAAAAAATACAGGAGAGGTTCCCTTTGACAGTCCCCCCTCCCCGAATGCTAAGAATCATGGGACAAGCAGAGAAAAACCCATGTGGGTCTAAAGCTGCAGTACGGAGGGGTCTTTGGCAATGCTGAGTAAAAATCTGATGTCAAGCACAGAATGACGATGCCAGCAAGGGGAAGGGGGCTGCAAGGCCAGCAGAACCAGTGCAATGGTGCCCAGCTGCATAACCCCAGGGCCCACGCCAGTGGGACAGCAGTGCAATGCAAACCCAACAGACCAAACCAGTGTCACACCACAGAATCCCACCACTCTTTTTTTGGAGAAGCAAAGGGCAGTAGAAGCCCAGCAGGGCACTCAAAAGGGAAGGGTGAGAAAGGGCTTTTGCTAGTCTGCCTGAACCATGGCCAGACCAGAAACACAGGAATGTTTTCTTCCCAAATGGAACTGGTTCTGCTGCTGGGCTGGCCTTGCAATCTGCCTCCTTCACTTTCAGCACGGAGATTCTCTGGGGTGTTCTGCTCGGCTTGTACTGCTCTGTTGGAAACAATGGAGGGAAGGGACACCTTCTTTGGGTGTCCATAGAATTTGACCCCCTGGTCCAATCTTTTTAAAACTTGGAGGTTCTTTTGAGGAGTCACTTCAGCAGCTATGCTGCAAAGTTAGTGCCTCTGCCTCAAATCTTTCCTCCCCTACCAGACCACTGAATAGACTCAAGCTAGATTTTCTATTGACTTTAATGCCTCGGAGTGAATAATTTTTGGCTTTGGTACTGATTATATCGATAGCTGAATACAGAGACATCTATATTCAGCATAGAAAATACCAAAATATACCAGTAAAATATGGTGGTTAAGGTATTTTTTTCCCCAGTCCAGACAAATGCAACATGTTTACTTGTCCTTAGACTACAGAAGTGGATTGACAGGTATTCTGAATGCTGACAACCAGTAAAGAGATAAAGGCTATGGGCCAGCTGTCCCACCTATGTACAAACCACAATTCCAGAGCGGGAAGCTCAGCTTAGCTCTAAGGATGCTGTCAGATTTCATATCCCTTCAGTTCTTGAAAAGCTACGCTTTGATTGAGCATCATCTTTGTGCAAACAAAACATACAAATCTTTATCTTTGTGCAATTTCCTGTTTACTCGTGCTGAATTTTTCCAACTGCATATTAAAAGGCAAAAAAAGAAACAAACAAACAAACAAGTTCAACCCTTGGCAATGGAAATGGGACGGGATGAATGAGACTTAGGAAAACAAAACACCAAAGAGGGTGCATGAGCACCTTGCTACCTGGATCCAATTGGGTATTCTCACTGCTGCCTGACCTTGTCTAACTGATTTCCTTCCTTCACTCCTCTTTCCTTATGAATCTTGTCTTTTTTTCTCCCCTTCGCAAGCCTGAGGGTAGTAGCCTGCCTGTCGTAACGGAGACTCTGAGAGACAATTGTCTAAAAAAACCCACAATGTGAATAGAAGAAATAGCATTACTTCATAAGAAAAGTGCATTTCAAGTTTACTGCACAGTGCAATATAGCTCAGTAGGCTGGCTGTCCTCTTTCCAAGAGTCTGATGAGACAAAAGCATGTTTAACATGTGACCTGATGCTTACCTTTAAAATCGTGAAGAGGGAGAGCCCAAATTGCCTCCCAAGCACACATGACAGCAGAAGGACCTTCATCATTCCCTCCTTTCCATCCCACATACGGTCGCTCGCAGAAAAGCACTATGGGGCTGTTTGTCTTACTGCCAGTTCTCCATGTCCACCCAGGTAAGGCTGTAAACCTGCAGGTGAAGCTTGGGGGAATCTCCTGGAATTACAACTCATTTCTAAACAACAGGGATCAATTCTCTTGGAGAAAATGGCTGCTTTAGAGGGTGGACTCGATGGCATTGTATCCCACTGAAATCCCTCCCCTCCCCAAACCCCACCCTCCCCAGGCTAATCAGCAAATAAGTATATTAAGCGAAGTTTGCAAAATCAATAAACGCCCACTGGGATTGGGGCGGGGGGGATGGATTTGCGAGGGATGCCCTCGGCATGCAAAGCATGACAGCAACATTCATTTTTGATTCTAGGCATTTCCTTCCCCCTCCCTTTCTGCTTTCCCGCTGACAATGTACACAGTCCCAACTGCATTATACCTGCATTTGACCTTTTCCAGCCAGCACCAACCACAACGAGGCCAAGATTCTCTGCCAGCCTCTTCTAGACGAAGAGAGAGGCAAAGAGCTTGGAATGTTTTAATTACAGATTATGCTCTGGCATCTGAGGATGACTCTCTCATCAATTAATGCAAGAGAGAGATTTCTTCCTCTCCAGTCCTTTGCTGCTTGCTGCAAAGGTAATACATTTCTCCATAGCAATAAAAAAATAAATAATTACATTATTCCTCTATGGCAGAACTCGTTATGGCCAGGTACATTATCCTCATTTGTAACATGGGCACTGTCTTCATGTATGTGAAGGTTTGAGCATGCCTCTGCTTTGTTTGAAAGGATTAATTATGTTGTTGTTATTAAGAAGAGCTGGGGGGAGGTTATACTCCGCTTTTCACTGCCCAAGAGCCCCCAAAGCAGTTTACAAACACCTTTCCTTTTCTGTTACCACAACAGACACCCTGTGAGACAGGTGGGGCTGAGAGAGCTCTGACAGAACTCCTCTATGCGAACTGCTGTAAGAGAACCGTGACTAGCCCAAGGTCACCCAGCTAATGGAAGAGCGGGGAATCAAATCCTATTCTCCAGATTGCAGTCCTCCACTCTTAACCACTGTATGATACCGGCTCATTAAATGCTTTGAGTTTTCATTGTTTTTACTGTTTTTTTATTTTTAAGAACTGTACTTTCTTGTTTACATTGGGTTGGATCCTGACAGATTCTTCTATTTGATCACATGTGATTCTTCTCCTCATTGCAGTTCCCGTATCCAGGGACATTTATCCATGTAGGTCCCGATCCCTAGCATATTCTTTTCAGTGGTCAAAAAGGTCTCTTCCTTCCTCTTGCACTAGACAGAGGGATGTGTGAGCCCATCCAAGAAGCCCTGCTCATGCCCATCTGAGTGCTGCCACATGTAATGTTGCAAAGGAACAGGTGAGGAGTTCTTTGCCATTCCCATCATTTTAATCTATGATATCAAACAGCGCCACAAGTAGGTAGAAGGGCCAAACAGGATGCTTGGTATATACCCTCTTGGAATCCTGAGGTTAAAGGCTGCATTGAATTTCAAAAATGCACACATATATCAGGTCGTTAGTCTATCAAGGGTCATTCTTAGCTGCCCAGACCTGCATGGATTCTCCCAGTCCTCAAGCACTCGCAAAACCTCTGACCTGTTGCTAATTGCCGATACCCTTGATGGAACCGGTTCCATCCTGCATGCAAAACAGACGCTCTTCCGTTGAACCAGGCCCCCAGTTCCTCCGTCAAGCACGCATTGGAGCACGCGCAATATCATTCCACCTCTTCCAGAAACGAGTCACTCACTCCGTTCTCTTCATCTTGATCGGTGGACGGGCCAGCTTTATTTATTTATTTCTGCAAGAACGCTACCAATAATCATCTTGCTTCTGAACTCCGAGGAGCGGCGTGACACTATCGAGTCTCAGCACTTCTCCGCTTCCGAGAAACCAAGAGAAAGTTAGCCTGAGTGATTAGTTTAACTACTGCATTCTGCATTGCCTGCGAATCAATAGGAGGGGCAGTGTGCATGGCAGACAGTTAACGCAGCACGATGACACATATGGATCGGCACACTCGCATCTCCAAGGGCAGTTGCGTCGGGAAGTATAAAGAGCCTTCGATTTGTAGCATTCCATTCTAGCTGGCAAGCCACGATAGGAGGCAGGTATAAACACGGGATTCATTATGAGTCGGTGTGACACCTCCTTCCCCTCCCATAGAAGAATGGTAGATAGAAAATGCCCTCAAGTCACAGTCATCTTCTGATGACCCCGTAGAGTTTTTCAAGGCCAGAGGCAAACAGAGGTGTTTTGACATTGCCGACTTCTGTGTAGCAAATCTGGCCTTCCTTGCTCATCTCCCATCCAAGGACTACCTGGGACTGACCCTGCTTTGCTTGCAAGATCTGACAAGATCAGGTTAGCCTGGGTCATCCAGGTCAGGGCCAGAGAGGACGAATCCATGCACACACACACACCAAATCGAGGACTCTGCAATAAAAGAGAGCATATGGAAATATAGACACGTTCAGAACTATCGTTCGGAAAGAGCACTTAGCTCTGAACTGTAGTATTTCACACTGCAGGTCCTTTACTTGTCGTGAAGGATTGGATCTCATCAATGATTTCCAGGTGTGACAGGACTGGGACGTTTCATCCATCCCCCCCTCTTGCAGTAGACCTCAGATCCTGTGTGTGTGTGTGTTTGTGCGTGTGACAGGACCCCAGGAGTAGTGGGTGGAGGGTTGCTTTGGGGCTTCTGCAAGAGGGAGAATACAGCAAAGTCAAGCTGTGTTGATGGAAATCATTCTGTCAGCCGAGGTTTTCGACGGGATCCACGCCTATGATTAATGTCATGTCTTCTGCAAATGTTATGCTAACTACAGCTGGCATCAAGCCACAGTTTTGCAATCCTAGAAAGGAGGAGGTTTGCAACTCTTGTTTAGCACAACCAACATTTCCCGTAAACATGTGATGCTAATGGTATTGGGCTGGCACACCGGCCCAGAAGACCGACCCAATTACCTAACCGTGGTTCTGCAGTTGGGCTGTGTTACATTCACACCAGGTCACAGAAGTGACATTTAAAGTCATTAAAAGCTATTAGTCTCTTTCCTCTCATTTTAATTGGGAGACGATCATTCCTGTTAGTTGGTTTTCAGCTTCATTAAGAAGCATGACAGCAAAGTCATCTATCTTACCCAAAGTTCCGTCAGCCACATGGAAATTCATGCCGGTTGTGGGGGTCTATTTAAGCATCTTCTCATGGGAGAAATAAAGCACCCTCTGCAGGAGATTGCATATTTTCACAGAGCCACGACAATCACGCCAGCAAAGTACCTATTTCTGAATGGGAAACAAGATGCGAGGTTGTTGTTGTTTTTTTTGCCACTCCTATCTTTTTAATAAGAGCCTCTTGTGGCGCAGAGTGGCAAGGCAGCAGACATGCAGTCTGAAAGCTCTATCCATGAGCCTGGGAGTTCAATCCCAGCAGCAGGCTCAAGGTTGACTCAGCCTTCCATCCTTCCGAGGTCGGTCAAATGAGTACCCAGCTTGCTGGGGGGTAAACGGTAATGACTGGGGAAGGCATTGGCAAACCACCCCGTATTGAGTCTGCCATGAAAACGCTAGAGGGCGTCACCCCAAGGGTCAGACATGACCCGGTGCTTGCACAGGGGATACCTTTACCTTTACCTATCTTTTTAATAGCTTGGAAGAAAATGACCACCTGCCCAATCCAGTACTACAGCAAAATCTGTGCTTCCACTAAGTTCGGTGCTGTGCTCAAAAGCCAGCGATCTCACTTGGGCAGGAAGAAAGGCCAGCCTGTTTGTACCTGCTCTCTCTTAGTCTGCATGGATGCAGTGTGCATATAGGTCCCAGGAACAGATATACTGCCTCAGTTGCTGGACGTTCTAGTTAGGTTTCATGTGTGTAAAATGTCAATTAACTGCACATGACTTACAGAAGAAGAGTATTTGAGTTTTATACCTCACTTTTCTCTACCCAAAGGTGTCTCAAAGCAGCTTGGTGTCTCAAAGCGGCTTGGAATCGCCTTCTGTTTCTCTCCCCACCCTGTGAAGTAGACGGGGCTGAGAGAGTTCTCAGAACTGTGACTAGCCCAAGGTCACTCAGCTGGCTGCAGGTGGAGGAATGGGGAATCAAATCCAGCTCTCCAGATTACAGGCTGCTCTTAACCACTACACCACATATACCTCTGTAGGATTTTCAAGCCAAGAGGGAAACAAAGGTGGTTTGTCATAACAACCCTGAACTTCCCTGGTGATTTCCCATCCACATACTCACCAGGACTGATCCTACTTATCTTGAAGAGAACAGGCTAGCCTAACTCAGGACTCTGTTTAGGTACCTTAGTTAAAAAAAAAAAACATTGGAATATCCATCCTCCTTTAATCTGACTAACCCATTTTTAAGGTCAATTAAATCAACTGATTTGGGTGCAAGGTTACTAGCCCTGCAAGGGAATCCACACATAGCTGGTCCAAACAGATCCCACCGGTTGAATCCGGATGTTTGTTTTCAGAGATCTGTGATGTGAGTAACTTAAGAACTTTCCTCACGTGAAACTCTCAGCTCTTTGTTTCAATTAGAGGATATCACAAACCAGTTATTGTCCTCCGTGCTTTCCCCCCTGCCCTTTCCAGTCCTTTCATATAATTATTTTGTGAATGTTATTGCAGTGGTCTGTGTCAGCATTTCTGCTTATAAGCCCTCATATTCAGAGGTTTATATCAGCCATAAACAAAGGCAACTCTGTTAGATTTTTAATCTCTTTGATAATGAAGGCCTCGCTGTAAAACAATAAACGGGTGACTCAGAAGGCAGAGGTAACACACCACCCAGTGTGGGTTTGAGAAAGTGTAGCCAGATAGCATAATAATAAACTGAATGGGTTTTGCATCATTTTGGAACTCCAAGTATTTGCAATTGAAAGATCATCGCACTACATTATGTCCAAGCAACTGAACCCGAGGAAGTAAGACCCTCATGCTTCTCTCCTTCCACAGACCACGTGAGGACCTTTTTTTTTGTAAACTGGCTTGCCATTTTTAAATTTTAAGATTAGAGGTAATTCGGTAGTCAAGATGATGTGAAAATTGCTGCCTCCTTTGGCTGACCTATTTGTTGACATCCAAACACCATAAAAATGGCCTAACTCCCATTGAAAGGGAATTTTAAAACCTACAGTCCCCTGTGCCCACCCCACAGGAAAATTTGCAGCAGAAAATATGTGCATGTTGGATACACACTTTTCTTGGATGCTTTAGAATGCTTTGGGCTGATCCTGCGTTGAGCAGGGGGTTGGACTAGATGGCCAGCATGGCCCCTTCCAATTCTATGATTCTATGATTCTATGATTCTATGATTCTATGATTCTATGATTCTATGATTCTATGATTCTATGATTCTATGATTCTATGATTCTATGATTCTATGAAGTGCTGTCAAGCCACAGTGGTCTCAGGGTGACCCCAGCAAGGGTCTTTCTAGACAAGGGAGAAGCAGAGGTGGGTTGTGTTTACCTTCCTTGGCAGATCCTTCCTCAGTGGCTCCCCTTCCAAGTACTGATCCTGCTTAGCTTCCAAGCCCTGACCAGATGGGGCTATACCTTGTGGCCTTCCTTCCTAGCAACAGAAGCAGGAAGAATTACAACCCAGTAGGTTAGATCCACCCCACATTTCTTCTTTGATCAATAAAAAATGCCATGGACCATGATCTCTACTCAGACCCCCCCTCCAAAAAAATAAGTAGGTCAGCCTTTCTGAACTTTTTTTTTCACTGTTGAGAAACCAGTTCTTCAGGCTTCCAGAAACCCCACAGGTGGTGCGATTGTGCAGAATATGACTGGGAAGCATAGCTGTGGACTTGCTCATCTGGGGCCCCTCCCCTTCCCACTTCCTCCAGCCCCATCATTGGCCATTTTGGGAGAGGTGGATTGACATAGCCATATATGGTCATATCATAATTAATTATCTCTCACCCACTCAGGAAACACCTCCGGGGGTATTAAGAAACCTTGGCTGGGAAAGACTGACATAGGGGATCATGGGAAGTGTGAGATGAGGACTATAATGAGGAGGGGAATTGGTCAGGATGAATTGGGGTGGGGGAAATCAGGTTGAATCTCATAGAATCATAGAATAATAGAGTTGGAAGGGACCTCATGGGTCATCTAGTCCAACTCCCTGCACTATGCAGAACACTCAAATCCCAATCGCTCATCTACTGTAACCTGCCACCCCCTTGAACCTTCACAGAACCAGCCTCTCCATCAGATGGCTATCCAGCCTCCATTTAAAAATCTCCCCCATTAAATATCCATGAAACATATAAGAGATGAAAAGGGGCATCTGTAACATAAGAGTGAGAATGGTAGAGTAGTTAAGGCAATGACAGGGACCCTGACTATCTGAAAAGATTCCACCAAAGCAGTAATCTTGGTCGTGTTGACGTGCAAATGCCCAAAGCCTTATCCAGCATGAAAAGCAGATTGATCATTACCTGTGGCAAATGTCATGTGTGTGTGGTTAGACCGGGAGAAGTCTCTCTCTGCAAATACAAAGCAAAAGCTCTCTCCCCTGAAAGGCAGAAGACTATAGAATATATCTTGATTCCGAAAGGAATGAAAATCCACACCCACATCCACAGAAAGCTCTTCTTGGGTCAAAGGCGTCGGACAACTGACATTTGGAGAGCCGCAAGGCTGTGCCTGCAAACGCATGAGCCGAGTGTTATCATTAAGTGCGTCTTGTGATTGATCACGTAATGAGAGTGTCTGAGAGCGAGAAAAGTACAAATAAAATTTAATTATTTTTTTCCCCTCCCATTTGACCAGGAATAAGCTGATGATGAGATCTCATATTAGGCAGCCTCGAAGCAATTTCTCAACATCGGCAAAACAGCAAAAGTAGATTTCGCGGGAGGCAAAGTTCAGCATCATTTGGCCGCAGAGTTCAAACTCAAGAACTTTGAAATCAGCGGAAGCTTCACCACTTGTAATTTCGTTCTCACAGTCAGCCTGATAAAAAACTGCCAAAGTCATATTGAAGAAATTATTTTTGGTAGGGCTTCTTCTCCAAAAAGTAAATATCTGCATGACAGATAATGCTAGGACTATTTTATTACATTACAAGAAATGAAAATTATATTTGCTTCTCACAACAGAGGCTGCATGAAATCCTCGGCAGAGAAAAGTAAATTTCTCCCTTGGTTGTGATTTGATGAAAATGAAACCCAATAGGTCTGGTCTTGCCTCATCAGCCAGAAAAGAAACCAGGACAGGCTCCAAATCGTAATAGGTGAGGTTGTGCCATGGTTCAATTTTTACCAGATTTACTAATGCTGGTAATTGAAGTGTAAGGGCAGGGGAACATTCACAAGAAGGTCACCAGAGTGAAGTATGGTTTTCATAAAACAAACGCTGGAAGAAGACAGCCAGTGAGAACAAAGAACTGATCATCAAGGTATTTTATCCAGTAGACCATCATGTTCACAAGGATTCATTATGCCTAGCAAAACATCTTTCATGGATGTTGTCATGAACCTGGGATGCATTTCTGAGGAGCACAAAATGAGCCGAGGCATTTCTTTGCAAAAAGTCCACAGAGAGCACAACGGATCATGATTGCTAAGCTAAGAGGAACTTAGGGTTCATATAGACAATCCCCCCCCCCATTCACATATTTTGCACACCAAAATGCTTTCCCACCGAACACAGTTCCTTATCTTCAAAGTAAATCCACAACAGGGAGTTGACACGCTGGTGCCAATTAGTTGGTATGGCCATTTGGCCTTAAGACAAAACAGACAAGTGGATACAGGTAACACTACAAAGCAGCAGAACAACCTGGGAACCAAAGGCAGAAGAAGCTGGTATGTAGCCCAGGGAGGCGGGCTACATGACATCTTCTAGAAAGAGTTTATTGTTCACTACATAAAAACAAGATTCTCCTGTTTTGTTGTTTGTTGTTTAATCAAATCAGATGTAGCATTTATCTGACAGAGAGGTTTACATTCCATATGATGAGTCACCTCTAGAAGTGGATTGGCCATTTTACATCCAGGGAAGTTTTCCAAGGCACCACCACTCTAGAAGGCCACTAGTGTCTCAGAGCAAGCAGAGCCAAACCACAGTAACTTTGTTGAGGCCTCAGGGGCCATTTGGTTCAGATCTGTCATTGGCAATGGCATCTGGTCACCAAAGGTCTCCTCCTACATTGCTGTCTCTTTGCAGGAGGAAGTGCTGGGGGACTTAATGGCTGCTGTGGGTGCTGGAGAGCCAATTTGCCCTGGCTTGCCTGACAAAGGATGCTCAGCTTACTCCCTCCTGTATTACTTCAGAAACAGAGATCTCAAAATAGAAGCAAGCAGCAAGGTATTCCCTTCTTTGTCCTTCTGATCTGAAATAAAGGTTTCATTCAGACATCACATCAAGCAGGTACCAGGCATTTCCTTTTCACATGAAACATGATGGAGGAATTCTGGTTTCCAATAAACAGTGTGATCAGAGGTCGGACCCTGGCACAAATGGCTGAACTGCAAGATGGACTCTATGGCATTCTACCCTAATGAAGCTCTTCTGCTCCCCAAACACCATTCTCCCCAAGCTGTACCCTGAATCTCCCAGAAATTCATCAAATCAGAGTTGACAATTCTAAGCTGGGACATGAGCCCTTGTCTCTTAGCCTGAGGGCTGTAGCTTACAACTGGCGGGAAGATCTCCTGGCACAGGGGGAGGAATAATTGTTTGTTGTGGTTGCTGTGAGCCACTTGGACCGTTTATGCACTGGAGGTTTCATGCTGGGCTGCAGGCTGGAGTTTTAGTAGTGGCAGGTTGCCCCACCTCTTCCTGAACCCACACGGGGGGACATTTGGCCCAGTGCACTTCATCCACCCCCAATTTGTGCTCCTGCATGGGAGCTGGGGTAGTAAAGTTTCCAGTGCATAAACGGTCTTGGAGAACCAATTTGGGAAGAAAGGTGGGACGCAATTGGCAACATGAAATCAAAAGTCATTTCAGGGCTAACCTATCGTATTTCTAATGGACGAAGAACGTTTATGATCTGACGATTCCAGGGATTTTTCTTATAAGGAAAAAAAAACACATGCATTCAGTGTGCATGCAAAGAATTCACATTACAATCTTCTATGTAACTTAGAGGGTGAGGGTAGCAAAATCTGCCAGAGGCAAGAGCACTATGTGCCCTGGATCATGTCTTGACATTCATGTGATCAACAGACATTATTAAATGCATCACATACCCATAATGTAAAAGACACACGATCACTGGCATTCAGCACAAATGCTTTCAATAATGCATGGCAAAACAGTATAGAAAATACATTATTCATGATAATCTTGTGCATACATTTAAAAATGGAATGAATCATATTGCCCTGGGAATTTCTATCATGGAGTTATATTCCTTTTGTATTTCTTTGACCCATAACTTTTTCCCCGGTCTAAAAGAGCATTCTTTACTAATACAATAAGAATCCCCATGCTGCTTAATCTTATTCTGCTCTCAGTGAATGCTAGAAACAGCTTCTGTTCCTGTATCACCCTCATAAAAATGTTCCACACCAAACTGTGGCTCTCCAGATGTCCATGGATTACAATCACCATTAGCCCCTTAGATATAAAGGTAAAGGTAAAGGTATCCCCTGTGCAAGCACCGAGTCATGTCTGACCCTTGGGGTGACGCCCTCTAGCGTTTTCATGGCAGACTCAATACGGGGTGGTTTGCCAGTGCCTTCCCCAGTCATTACCCTTTACCCCCCAGCAAGCTGGGTACTCATTTTACCGACCTTGGAAGGATGGAAGGCTGAGTCAACCTTGAGCTGGCTGCTGGGATTGAACTCCCAGCCTCATGGACAAGACAGCTTCAGACAGCATGTCGCTGCCTTACCACTCTGCACCACAAGAGGCTCATTCCCCTTAGATATACTGACAGGGAATCATAGTAATTGTAGTCCATGGAATTGCCAGATATGGACCGCTATCAATGAGATTGTTCCCCCACATCCTCTCAAGCAAGAACCTTGGTACACTGAGGTGTAAGAGGAAATGGGAGCTGAGACAACTAGAGCAAGCATAGAGGAAGTTTTGTAATGAAGCATTAAGAACATCCTATATGATACCTATGAGATCCTATGAGATGGCAGTGAAAGTTGCTAAATGTCAGTTTTATGTAACTTCCATTGCATCCATCCAGCACAATTGTTTATGGTAATTTGGTCCCTTACCACCCTAGGATGACTAAATAGTACTCAATTGGAGATTAGCTATTTTGAGGATAAAGTCTTGTCACTCCACCATGACATTCCACCCAGGAAGGAAGGAAGGAAGGAAGGAAGGAAGGAAGGAAGGAAGGAAGGAAGGAAGGAAGGAAGGAAGGAAGGAAGGCAGCCTCCCTCAGCCTCCCCAAGGGCCAAAAAATGACAGGGAAGGGGGGGATGAGGGAGGCTTCCTGGTTCAAGGAGGAAGGGAAAGCCCCCCTCCCCCCACCAGCAACCCGGCCCAAGGGGAAACGGAAAGACCATACATCCTCCTACGTTGGCTCCCATTGGGTTGGGAAGCCCTCACACATGAAAGCTTCTTGGGCCAATGGGAATGGAGGCCCCCACCCCCAGAGCACTTACATGTGTCCTGGTGAGTGCCCAGGGGTAAATTGTTGGCATGGGTGGAAAGTGGGCCTGACAGGGCTGTGGGCCCACTGATTGGGCCAAAGTTCTGAGTGGGCATGGCCTTTCTGAGGCAGGGCCCAATTGGGATGTCCCTGCCTCAGACAGGCCACACCCACTCTCCACCCACTAATCCCTTAGGTATTTTAACAATGAAGTGCTGTTAAAAGATATATTGTAATACAATTGTTGTAACCTACCCTGAGTCATCTGGCCAGGAGGGGCATTCATATAAATCCAAATCCAAATAAATAAAAACCTGGAGAGCCACAGTTTGGCCACCCCTGTTATAGCTCTGAGATGGAGTAAGGGCAGGCCAGACTTAGGAACTGGGATTGCTCCATTATCCTTAAGAGGGGACCAGAATATAGAAAGCCTCTGGCTCTTTTGAGCATCCCCTTATGCAGTACTCTTGCCTCTGTTTTGGCTTCCATCAATGAACTTCAGCACCAATGGGGAAAGGACAGCTCCAAATGCAGCAGCCACATTCTAGCGTAGATCACAGTCATTAAAATTTGAACAAATATCGGTGCAAATATCAAAGTTAGTAAAATATCAATCAAGGCACAGTGGAATGATGCCCAATTGCTGTCTCATCTGCCTTATGAGGAGAGGTGGCAGCTGGAGAGGAATTCTCACTGTATGCTGAATCAGGCATGATGAGAAATTGCTTGACTATTGCCTCTTAGCATGAAAATACATGTTGTGTAGCTCCTTGATACCTTTTCTTTTTTGTACAAAGCAACTACTAGGCTTAATATTGAAAGTAGAAGGCAAGGGGTGCAGTTATTTTTTCTCTATTTCATCCAGAAAATATCCCAACTTCTTGCCTGGCAAAAATCATGTGTCAGAGAAACTTCTTCCAGTTAAATCCCAGAGACCGGATTTTCCCAGAGAAAAGTTGGTGAAATTCCAGAACTGTCTGTCACACATACTTCAGGGGTCTGTAAGCAATTTCAAGAGCATGTATCGATGGAGAAGTGTGGGTTATACATTTTTGAAACGAGGAATCCTTACATTCTAAACAAAGTTCCCAAGGCAACATACAAATTAAAACACTAAAATACAATGAAGTCAATTCAGTAATGCAGCAACATATGTCTACAATGACAACAAAAGCACTACAGTATATATTAAATATATATAGCAGCAAATTGAAAAAGCAGATTTTTAACCTCTGTCCCTACTATTTTTCTGCTTCTTCACTCCCAATTTGCAGTGCTATTTGCGCATCAACCGTATATGTATAATCAGTATTTTATATATTGAAGGATGCAGTCCCATGAACCCTTTCCTGGAAATAAGCCTCATTCAATAACATTGGACTTCTGAGCAGACAATCATAGGATTGTTCCCAATATGTAAACTGTACACATCAATTCCATATAAAGACTATGCAAGCTGTGTAAATTATCAATGAGGGATTCCTTAAATTTGCAGATAACACCAAATTGGGAGGAGAGAGGACATGACTACTTTCTTTAAGTGTTTGAAAGGTTGTCACTTGGAGGAGGACAAGGAGTGGTTTCTGTTGGCAGTAGAGGGGAGGATATTTGGGGGGGGGGAATCACATTCAGAGTAGTTCAGCAGTGGAATCAGCTGCCTAAGGAGGTAGGGGGCTCCCCTTCACTAACTGTCTTCAAGCAGTGGCTGGACAGATATCATGGATGCTTCAGGCTGATACTGCATTGAGCAGGGAGCTGTATGGCCTGTATGGTCCCTTCCAACCCTACAATTCTCAACTTCTCAAGTTCTAAAAAATCTAGAAAAATGACAAAACTCTCTAGAACCAAGATCATTAACCAAACATTTATCAAAAACAAAGCAAAATAAATTATGGTCATGCAATGTCTGAAGAGGAGCTTAAGTTTAAAGTGCTGTCAAGTCACAGCTATAAGGGTTCCAGTCCCCAGGTGGGACCTGGGAATCCCATGGAAATATAGCTCATCTCCAGGAGACAGAGATCAGTTCCCCTGAAGAAATTGGCTGCTTTCGAGGGTGGACTCCACAACTTTATACTCCACTGAGATCCTTCTCTGCCCCTGATCCCATCCACTCCTTGCTCCACCTCTAAAGTCTCCAGGTATTTTTCAACCCAGAGCTGGTAATCCCACACAGCTGGCTTATGGTGACCTCAGAAAAGAGCTTTCAGGGCAGGTGAGAAGCAGGATTGGTTGGCCATTGCCTTTCTCTGCAAAGTCTTCCTTGTTGGTCTTCCTTCCAAGTACTGACCACGCTTAATTTTTGGGATCTGATGAGATTGGACTATACTATGCTGCCTTTCCTCCTGCAAGGGAACTGATAGCTCCTTCGATTTTCTCTACTTCATGCTGAGAAGAGTGTGACATCTTGAATTTCTACCCACTCTGCAACCATTAAAGAAACAAACAAAAAAAAATCAAGTAGGCACATCCTATTTAAAAACAAAACAAAACTTTCCAAGCCAACAAGATCACAGAGCCCCATCTTCCTTTTTCCTTTTTTGTCTTGCTGTGCTTTGATGTCCAAGAACAAAATAAGCTTGCACATGTTGAGCAGGAAGGCACTTCTGATGTCATGGCTGTTTGTTCTAAGTCTTTCTAATGTTCTATAGGTTACTATCCCACCTCAACGCTGATAAAACTTCCCCAGTTGGATGCCTGTCTATCTCCACAGTATTAAAAAAAGGTCACCGGAAGCCTGTCATGGAAAACAAGCTGTCGACCATCATGTTTTCTATTCTGTCATGGAGTCGAGAAAATAAAGGCACTCAGGATCAACAGGGCCTGTGTCAAGGGGAAAGCACGCCAATCTGATTAAAAGGAGCCGTTTTAGACAAGTGGATGGGCTTTTTACAGGTGAATGCGTTGAACAAGCACAATAGGACATGACAGAGTCGAAAATAAAAGAGAAAGCTGGACGGTGGTATAGGAACAAACTCGAAAAACCACACAGAGGAGAATGAGTATGGTCTGGTGCTAGTCAGCAGTCCAAACAGCTCTGTCACTACCATCTAGCTAGCCGGATTTGTCCTTGAATGCCAATAAGGTGGGAGACAGGGTAACAGGGCTATACAAAGGCTTATAATGTGGAAGAGCAACTCTTGCACTCCGACACTCACACACTAATACCCGCTTTTGCTTTGGACAGATCCTAACAGTCAGGCTGAGAAGGAGATTGGACATCAACTGATGTAGTGAAGTAACATGAGCCCATAGCCCAATGAACTGATTTCCCAATGTCATATGCAGCTTCTCTGATGGAGGAAGAAAAGGGTTTCAGGTGAAGGGAAAAGGAGAAAGACTTTTAAGAAATGTTTTCCCCATCCAGCCAATGTTATCTGGTTTGGCCTTAGTAGCTGAATCAGACAGCAGCGACTCAAGTGTTAATAGGTCCTGGCTGCTGAAGTCACATCCTGTCACATCTTAAAACAGCTTCCTTGACTGTTTCTGGTTTAAGTTCAAGGTACTGAAACCCACTTTAGGGTAACTTTAAAGTCATTCCTGGTCCTTCCCTTAGGAAATGATCCCAGAGACCCCTGTAACATCTAATCACATAACCTTTTCTGCTGGGAGCAGAGAGTTGGAAGTGGCTGGCTTGGACACTTGAGTCTTAATGTCAGCCCTAATATGGCCAACATTACCCTATCAGTGCCCAGTAGACTGGCCACCAAAATTAAGTAAAATGCTTAAAAGGTATCCCTGGCTGGACTTCTGTTGCATCATCTAGTTGAGCTCCTACATGTTCAACTTGCACTTCAAAATATCAACAGGTCTTGTCTATGCTGCTGTACTCTTTGCCATCCAGTAATAAATGGCAAAGGAAATGCTTTTGAGTCGACAGTACTATGATACCAGGAGATGTCCATCTCCTCATCTGCGACAGAGCTCCAGAACCTGACCTTCCCTGCTATTCCAAAAGATGCCTTTGAGTAGTTCATTTTTTAGACTTCCTTCACTCTTCCGTTTCTCATGAATTTATGACACTGACTTACACTCTTTGGCCCCGAAGGTCAATTGTGTCTACTCCTGGCTAAATGGAACTCAAACTTGAATTGTGTCTACTTAGACTGGTTGTGGTTCTCCAGGGTCTCAGGTTACTGTCCATCCCTTACTGCCTGATCCTTTTCACTGGGAATGCTGGGGATTGAACCTGGGATCTTCAGCATGCCAAGAAGATGCTCTTCCATTGAGTCATACCCCAGCCCCCCATTTGCTCCACTGTCATAACAATCTGGGGGAATCTGGCCATTAAAAATACTTTTTGTTTTTCGTATATAAGACTTCAAATGTCATATTTTCATCTTCGAAATCTCTGAGCTGTGTCCTCTCCAGAAGTAACTGATCCAGAAGTAACTGGTCTTTTTAGGTGTAAGTCTGCTTCTCTTTCTCTCTCTGTGTGTATATATATACACACACACAGATACAAACATAATTCCTCTTTCCTTTCAGATCTTTAACCATGCTGCTGCCTTACTGCTATAGTCTTCAGTAATTCAACACCATTACTCTAGCTCCTTCCAGTGGTAAATCATAACCACGCAACAAACAGAATACAGTTTTCACGGTCCCTTTAATCAGTACAGAGGCACTGAGCAAAGTCATGATTATAACTCCATTTCTGCCTTTTCTGGCTTCAGGAAAGGTAAAAGACAAATTGAATCTTCCTCCGAAGCCAAAATTCATTAGGATTTTCCAGTGAAACAAGGGATGGGGCTCTATTTTCCTATCTTTTCATCTCCCTTAAAAAAAAGGCTTTGGACATTTATTCTTGCTTTGCTAGAAGTCCAACTGATCAAAGATTATCATGGTAGGTAGAGCTCCTCTCTGGGGGAAAAAATGTTATTTGAGGTGATCTTTGGGGAAGGCACTGGCAAACCACCCCGTATTGAGTCTGCCATGAAAACGCTAGAGGGCGTCACCCCAAGGGTCAGACATTTGCACGCGAGGATGTATGCATCTACATTCATTTATGTCCCACAGAAGCAAATAAAGACAAATTTGTGTCTTCCAAGGTAACAGAACATCAAAACAAAACAAACCCCTGAAATGTACTAGAATCGAGAAAACAAACTATGTAATAGTAGATGGACCAATACTAAATTGGGTTACAATTGCTGGCATCTTTACACTGTATTCCTATGGAGAATTACTCCAGTGGGCTTAGACTGGAATCACTTTGCATAGAATGGCACTGCTGAGGTGACCCCTGGTTCCTAAGAGAGCAATCCTAAACATTCGGAAACCTGTTCAGGTCTCTTAAATGTGACTCATTCTCAGGAGATTGTTCTTAGGGTTGCCCTGTTAGCATGTTTCTGGGATGAAGTATACAGTTATGTAGACCTTGACGACACCACATGCCCTCTAAGCCAGGGGTAGTCAACCTGTGGTCCTCCAGACGTCCATGGACTACAATTCCCATGAGCATTTTATGGCAGGGGCTCATGGGAATTGTAGTCCATGGACATCTGGAGGGCCACCGTTTGCCTAACCCTGCTCTAAGCCAATCTGACGAACAAACCTCGACAATGATAATCTTTAAAAATAATAATACGACAGGTTTTTATATGATTAAGGAAATCTAATGAGGTTAATGCTTTCTTCTCCCTGTGTTAATTCTTAAGACAAAATTGGTAAGAAAGACAAAGTAGTAAACAAACCATATTGTTGGAACAGGCATTAAAAACAAATTATGGCCTTAAATTGGGTAATATTTAGCTCCGATACATAATAGAGAAACCCAGCAGGAGTTAATTGAAAAGAAAGCCTGGAATATCTCAGTAATAAAGAGCTGTTTATTCTTCTTAAAAAAAAAAAACTTTTCAGAAGCGATGGATAATGCTTATAAATAGGAAATACAAGTGTAAATAAAATAGACGGGCATCCTTGGGGGAACGGTGCCTAATGTCTGCGAAACAATACAGAGGGATTATTTTGGCCAGGGCTGTTCATAGATCAAAGCCGCCACATGGCAGGGACATGAGAAACTTTACCATAGAAGGCAAATCAAATCTATGGGAGAAACAATTCATTATGGAACCTCGCGCGCACATTAACAAGCCTTGGCAGATCAGTAACCGCAGCGGTACAGTGTCAGCAGACTACAAACGCGGCCGTTTATTTGATTATTAAGGACCTAGGAGTACACCGCCGGCCAGATTACTCAACAGGCAAAGGCTTCAAATGGCTCTTTTCAATCAGCAGGCATCGTTACGCAGCGGGAGACCGTGGTGCTGAGGGTCACCGAAGAGGCTTGCTGAAGAAAAAAGAAGGCCCACAGGAACTTCGGCTCCACTCCGTGCATGTGGCTCTTGTTTTTTTAACACTTTGGCATTGCCGCGGCGAGAGAAATCAAAAGGTGGCGGAAGGCACCTGACAGATCACAGCCAGTTTATGCGCAACCTGTTGGGGATTGCACGGCAAGAGATGCTCAGAAGTGGCGGTTTGTCACCGCCTGGCGGTTTGTCACCGTCTGCAGAGCGACCCTGGACTTCTTTGGTGGTCTCTCGTCCAAAGAATATGCAAGCCCTACGCTGTTAAGCTTCCAAGAGCTGACAAAATCAGGCCAGCCAAGGCAATTCAGGTCAGGGCAAGAAAAGAATGGGCCTCTTCTAATAATTCCACAGTGCCCAGTGCCAAGACAGAACGGAGTTGTATTAGAACGTATGCGAATCCTGACCTAGGCCTTGTCCTGCCATAACCAGCTCTAGAATGCAACCAGTATAACAAGAGAAAACAAAGTAAAGACCCTTTTTCCTTAAGGGATTATGTCAAAATAATAATGCAATAAGGGAATGCATCGAAATGCACAGCTCACCCTTAAATAACACTTTATACACTCTAAAGCAGGGGTAGACAACCTGTGGTCCTCCAGATGTCCATGGACTACAATTCCCATGAGCCCCTTGCCAGAAAATGCTGGCAGGGGGAACATGGGAATTGTAGTCCATGGACATCTGGAGGACCACAGGTTGACTACCCCTGTTCTAAAGAATGCTTTCCTGAATCACGCCAAGATTTGGAAAATAGAGTGTTAACTGCCCAAGTGCTGTCAATCAGATGCTTAAGGAACTCTCAGAGGATAATTTGGGGTTTCACTACAATTGCAGTTAGTTGCCAAGAATCAGCAAGTCGGGAAGAAGTTGCCAGCAAACAAATCTGCAAACGCTTCCAGGGAATCCAAAAGAATGTTGATACAATGTATAGTCAATTTTGCAAGGGGGGGGGAGCAAAACCTGAAGGTTCACTATGGCAATATGGAAGAAGAAAGGTAATTACTCAATAAGTATGCAGAGAAAAGGGAAGTTATAAAAGGATTGTCCTGGGGTTATCTCATTGTCATCCATCTCAAAGCAAACCAGATCAATTCATTTAGAATCATAGAATCAAAGAGTTGAAAGGGGCCATACAGGCCATCTAGTCCAACCCCCTGCTCAATGCAGGATCAGCCCAAAGCATCCTAAAGTATCCTAAACTATCTTTACTTTCAATAGTATTCTCTTAGAAGGGGGGGGGGGGAATCCCTTTCCAATTACTCTGAAAAATTAAAAACCAAACCAGTAATGCCACTTACTTTTTTGTTTGGACTCACAATGTCCCAAATGCATATATCTCTCGTTTGGGATGAGATGGTCAACAGATGTAGAAAACCTTAAAAACAGAAGAAAAATAGAGCTTAAATTGATAGTTAGCTGCAAATCCTCAGCCAGCAACCTTTCGCTCTACAATCTTCATCCTCGAGCCCAGCAAAGTATTTACTTTTTAAAAATACCAAGGTTTAAAAAAACCAGGATGTGATTATGGTAGAATGATGCCTTGATAGCCACACCATAATCTCTTTCCTTCCATTTTCTTCACTGTGTATCCCTGTATCAGGTGTATGCCAAAGATTATTACAGAAGTCTTTTAAGGGCAACAGTCATGTTGATCATTGTAGCCCCAGTCCTTATCCCCTCATTATCAGAAAATCAGATCAAAGTAGTTTGTGCAGAAGGAAACACAACAATAATAAACAGTCTTTAAAAAGCTTCATCTCTCCGGCTGAGAACGGTTATTTCCACAATCCCAAATCTCAGATCTGGCATGGTATAACTTCAGGTTGGATTATAAAAAAAGTTAATTACACTTTCACCTCAACTGAAGATGCAAGAAAGGAGGGGGGGAGAGGAGATGTACTCTGAGCTCCGCCACAAGGTGTTCCATCTGGCCTCCCTGAACAGATGCCGGCATAGAGAAAAGCTACTGTTACCCTTTGGAAGGCCAAGGAAACCTCAGAGCCCTGGAAGATAATTCCTTGATGGGTCAGCTGAGTTGCAAGTGATGCTGACCCTGAGTTCCAAATTGATAAAGCAGGAATGGGGAAGACAGCCAGGTATCCAAGGATCAGGTTGATGGCCTTCTCAGAGGCTGCTGAGAGAGCAGCAAAGAAGGCCTCAGCTCAATAGAGCTTATTGTCAGGAGAAGAAAAGTCTTCATTTTTCCCCCTCCCAATCTACTAAACAGAAGGTTCAAGTCCCTTCTCTGGACTGTACTACTGGTCTCAGTTGTCAGACTGAGCACTAGCTTCTCCTTGGACATTTACAAATATATATATATCTGGTGTGCAGCAGATTCTAAGACATTTTTTTCAATCAAAGCTCCATTTGGTCTTCCCATGAAATTGTGAGGAACAGCTTGAAGTCAGGTTGGCATTGCCCATATGGCAGCAAATCCATTGGGTAGTCTCAAGGTGTCTATTCTAAGGGATTGCAGAAGATTTTAACAATTGCAGTTCCTGTTTTTAAAGAAAGAAAGAAAGAAAGAAAGAAAGAAAGAAAGAAAGAAAGAAAGAAAGAAAGAAAGAAAGAAAGAAAGAAAGAAAGAAAGAAAGAAAGAAAGAAAGAAAGAAAGAAAGAAAGAAAGAAAGAAAGAAATAGATAAAAATTTGCGTACAGCTCTGGGATAAATAGGAGTCTGTTGTATGCTAAGGGGATCATTTGCTCCGTTAAATGGCACAGATTACAAAACAATTCATCAACTCACATGCTGAAGAGGACACCAGGATAACGTTTCCATTGTCCTGTTTTCGCCATGATTATGCATGAGTTATCTGAATGCCACTCCGTTGACCCAGGCGAAGCCTTCATGTTTCACTTTGAGTGGCCAATGGAGATGTCTTTTGTTTTCCAACCAAGAGGTCGTAGTCCCTGGCCTCTTTGAAGGCTCTTGGCCTTTAGAAAGGCTAACTGACAATCCGCTGGCCTTTGAAAGGGCAAGCTCCCAGTTATAGCTCTTGATCAGAATCATGCCGTTGGTTTCATCATGTTTCTATGGAGCTCACAGTGATTTTTTCCCCCATCACAGACTAAACGCAGTAAGTTATATAATGACAAATGTCTGAAATATATAAATATATATAAGTCATACTGAAAGATGCAGTTAAGGTTAAAGCTATATTGCTATCCAGTGATTAACACCTGAGTCATTTTTACACAATTGTCCTGCAAATCAGGAGGACCTTTGCTTGCCAGATTCCCCGCGGAATACACCATTCTTATCCAATCTGTTCATACCATGTCGGCATATCACTTGAAGGTATATCTCATTGGTCTTTCCCAAACTTGGGGATATGTTGGATTCACAAATGGGATCCATGTCATCATTACAGAAGCTCTGAATGCAGGATGCCTCATATGAAATGTATATTGATGTATACATCCTCACAAAGTTCAAAGAAATGTTCAGGTCATCACCAGAAGGAGATGACTGGATGCAGGAAACACTGGATGCAGGAAAACTACAGAAGAAAAAGAAGGGCATTTATTCATCACCAGTGATGAGCCTATAGGTACCAAGGAAAATGTCAAGTTACATCAGCACAGAACCATAAGTAGCCACTCAGCAGGAGCCAGGAACCAAAAGGCACTTCTTGTTTGTGTGTATCCAAGTAAGTGATCAGAAACTCAAGATCACAGTATATAGTATGGGTCCGTAGCTGACATGGGTCTTTCACATAATGTCACCTGACTGTACCTTAGCCAACTATGAGTTCAAAGGTTTTCTGCTCCAGGATGGATGGTCAGAATACAATTTCCCTGACCCACCACCTTTCTGGAATGGGGAATTTCTCCAAAGCATCAGGGTGAGGTGGGGATGTATTTCAATGAAATATAAGTGTCTTGTAGAATGTCTCATCGCCAATCCTTTAGGATATAGGTTCAACACCACACACCCCATGATGGGAAAGGTCTGCATGGTATCCCATGAGCTTGTGTCTGAAATGCCAGCCCTTGGCATGCAGTGGAAAAATTGGGCAAGAGGTCAGAACTACATGGGTCTGCCTGGTCGCATGGGTATATGCTGTAGTCACCAGGCGAAATCCACAGACTCTGAATGCTTTTATAATCCTTCCAAGTAAAGAAGGGCCAATGGATAACTTGTGTGAATACTATTCCACTGGAGCATATAAGCCCATCACTACATGAGAACAGAAGAAGAAGAAGAAGAAGAAGAAGAAGAAGAAGAAGAAGAAGAAGAAGAAGAAGAAGAAGAAGAAGAAGAAGAAGAAGAAGAAGAAGAGTGGGTTCTTATATGCCACTTTTCTCTACCTGAAGGAGTTGGTTTACATTCGCCTTCCCTTTCTTCTCCCCACAACAGACACCCTGTGAGGTGGGTGCGGCTAAGAGAGCCCTGATATCACTACTCGGTCAGAACAGTTTTATCAGTGCCATGGCGAGCCCAAGATCATCCAGCTGGCTGCATGTGGGGGAGTGAGGAATCAAACCCTGCTTACCAGATTAGAAAGCCACACTCCTAACTACTACACCAAACAGCTTGCAGGTCCATTAGCTTTTCATACAGGCATACAGAGGGCACACAAGTCTGCAGGTTCTCCGTTCCAGCCCCAGCATCTCATCACAAACTGCTTCAAAACCAGGAGGCCCCCCTCAGATCTTAAACAAGCAAGCAAGCAAACATCCATAGCCTTAAAAACTTGGGAAAAGGGGGAAGATTTTCAACGGGTGCCAAAAATGAGTTGGGAGGAGAAAGTGCCTGGGGATGTCGTCCCGCAAGAGGCATGCCATACCTGAAAAGTATTTTCTATTCTAAACACTTTCCACTTTCACTTCCAGAGGGGCTGTAACCCAGAGAAGAGTCATTTGCTAGTCTAATATCCAAAAAGGCTCACACTGGTAAAGGTGTTCGTTCAGATAAGCCGGGACCAGACAGCTGCTTTCAAATAGGAATTGTCACAGAAATTTTGCCTGAAGCAAAGTTGGAATCGATTTTGAGGGTCTCCTTTCAGGCAAAAATAATAAAAAAAAAATACATTTTGGAAAATTTGAAAAAGGCCAAGCAGAGTTTTGAGAAGACCGGCAAAATTTCTCAGAAGAGTTCTGGCACACCCGGGGCTGTCACTGAACTTCACAAAGACTGAAATCTAAAGTGAATGTTTAAGTGGGTATGGGGGAGGGGCCTGCCAAGGAATATAAGAAATTTTAAGGGAAGTTTGAAGAGTTTGTTAAGATAAGCCACATTCTTTTTGAGGAACTTTAAAGCCTCTGCCTTTCAAAGGGAAGCCAGTGTTTGGATAACACAATACTTCTGCTTCCCGGCATTTTCTCTTCGGTTGTAATGTAATTGTACATTATTAGCAACTAGCTGGAAAGCGATGTTTTATAACATCAGCCATGTGCATGATGAAGGCTTGCAAAATGATGCCTAATGTACCAAAGGGGTCCCCCACAATTTGGAGCCTGAGGGCACCTCACCGTTGGGAGTCACAATCCCAAAACGGCTGCTGCAGAAAACGGAGCCGATCTCTAAAGAGCTGCCCAAAGAGAGAGAGCCCATCACAAGATGTCAGGGAACAACCTAACAGTAACTCTTTAGCATTTCAGGCTGCTTAACAGAATGTCTTTTAATCTGCACAACTAGACCTCCAGTGGCCCCACCCACTGCCTTACAAACACTTGGAAGACACCAGGAAAGATCAACAGTT
Source organism: Paroedura picta (assembly GCF_049243985.1). Taxonomy (NCBI): domain Eukaryota; kingdom Metazoa; phylum Chordata; class Lepidosauria; order Squamata; family Gekkonidae; genus Paroedura; species Paroedura picta. The sequence continues at coordinate 27,447,024 of NC_135382.1, read as the reverse complement.
GCCATGGTTCCCATAGGTGCATTGGTGACCCCTGGGGTAGGGAACGTGGGTAAGGAGAACTTTGTTCTTCCTCTTTCATCATGCTAGCTGGAGGTCATCCAGCAAAACTGATCAAGACAAAAGCAAGACCTTTTCCCCCATGACATATAAACGACTCCTTGCTTCCATTTGTGCTCTTCTTTCGCAGTGAATGTGATCTCTGCTGTGCAGGGGCTCCCCTTTGATGCTATGTGTTTTTCAGTTCCTTGAAAGATGCTGAGCTCTCAAGTGCAGAACCTCCTAGTCCTTTCCTCTGGCTCTACATGGGGTTTGGCTTCTTGGAAGGTGCTGGTCTTGTTTGAACGGAAGCCCCTAGCACCAGAGGAACACATTTTGCCATGGAGAATTGCCCTTGCAGGGCAGAGTTAGCCAAGACTAGGCATAGGATCCATGGAATTCAGGACCGCAACACATTGTGGTTCCTATTTGCATAAATGAATTGAAACAGGAATAAGACAAATTCATGGAGGAGGAGAAGTCTATCAGTGACTAAATAGAGCTTTCAGGTGGTAGTTCAGTGGTCGAGCATCTTCTTTACATGCAGAAGGTACGAGGGTGAACCCTTGACATGTCCAGTTCAAAGGATCCAGTAGTAGGTGATGTGGAGGACCCCTGCCTAAGACCCTCGAGAGGTGGTGCCAGTCAGAGTAGATAGAACCAGTGGTCTGATTCAGTCTAAGACAACTTCATGTCTTCAGAGACAATGGATGGACTCTGGTCAACTGACCACCTTCCAAGTTTAATAGGCATGGAGGAAAAGGCTGGGGGGTTCACAGGAAAGCGGCAAGGAGCATGAAGGTGGTAACTGCAGGCAGTAGCCTCAAGGAAGCCACAGCAGAAGGGATCTCAAAGGCAGAGGAACAGCTGGCAACTGGGGGGGCAGCCTAGATAAAAAAGACTTAAAAGAAAGTAAGGTGGGATCCAGAGAAGCCATATAGGAAAGGACCATTGTGGGGATCGACACAGGCAAAAGGAAGTACTAGTCTACACAGAGAGTGATTAAAATGTAGAATTTGCTGCTAGGAAAAGGAATAGTAGCCACAGAACTAAGCAGAAGTCAAGTAGATGGAGGATAAGTCTGTCAATAGCTACTAGCTATGGTGACTGAGGTAAACCTCCATATTCAGAGGCACTAAACCTCTAGATCCCAGAGCCAGGAGATAACATCAGAGGAAGACCTTGGCCTCTATGTCCTGTTGTTGGGCCTCCAGGGGCCACTGTGGAGTCTGGATGCTGGACTAGATGGACCATTGGTCTGATCCAGCAGGGCTCTTCCGATGTTCTTAAGATGGAGTTTAATGTAACTCAGCATTTCTTAATGCAGAATATATCTACATTCTGATTTATTTTTCTTCTTGTATCTCTGTCAATTTTAAGAAATCATTCCGTGCATAAATTTCTCCTTTCTATGCCACATGCCGGCCACCAGCCAAGGCTAAGAAAGGCATGAAAACAGCCAACCAAACCGCAAAAGGTTCATTTCATTTCATTCAGCCCAGATATCATTTAATGAGTTTAACTAGATACAATTTTCTGATTAAAATAAAGCTGATTAAAAAGGAAATTAAAAGTAAACTCCGCATTGATTGTTTTCTATTGTCATGTTTTTAATCAGGGTGACTGGATCAGTTTGAAATATGTTTGAGTTCATTTAAAAAAAAATGCCTGTCAAGGTGTTTGATATTGTTGATTTCTCTGCAGCAACTGGGAGCCATCATTCCGCTGCCGAAAGATTGGTGCAGGATTCGTCTGTGGTCACAGGAATAGCATCTTTCATCTGGGGAACAGGAGCTGCAAAAAAGATTTGACGAGGGAGTGTAAATTTACAATATGGCTGGTAAATGTGTGATATTAATTAGAAGTTGTTATGGGCTCTAATGCATTTGCAGCTCGGGGCCTAGGAGATCGGATGAAAAGCTGTTTAATTGTTTTATTTTAATGCTTAGCATTTTAAATATATATATATATGTATATATATGTATATATATGTATATATATATATATATATATATATATATATATATATATATATATATATATATATATATATATATATATATATATATATATATATATATATATATATATATATATATATGGATTTACAATTTCAGAGTTAGCAATGCCTGATTTCTCACACCAAATGCCAAAATGACGTACTTATTACTCAAGGTAAATGAGTAGCAGCAAATTTAAGAACAAAATTGCCCAGGCTAAGGGGAATCCCTCCTCCCCCCTTTATTGCAACTTCATGAGGAGGCACAGCAAAAAAAGCCTGATTCTTATATACTTTCTAGTGCTTAGGGGAAGCATTCTTCAGAAAAGCAAGAGGTCTCCCACTGGGACCACTGCTGGGCCTTCTTCCTAGTCCTTCAACAACTTTTCTTGTGACTGTGCTTGAGTCAGGGTAGCCATAAAGAGAAGGAGAGAGAAAGTCATGTTCAAACTGGCTGTCTCAATCAGGGTTTTGTGAAACCCTGGGGTTTCCCAATAACCCTGGAACAGTTTCGCAGATCAGGTAGGAGTTAAATATATATATTTTTTAAATTTGGGGCAATATGTCCATGTATTTCTGTGATGTGGCTTCTGGTGACATGACTTCTGGGGGTGTGGCAGGAAGGTGTGGCCTGCTGACATCACTTCCGGGGGTTCTTGAAGCCTGAAGAATGTTACAGGAGTTTCTCAACAATAAAAAAAAAAGTTGAGAAAGGCTGGTTTAGAATGTTGAACAAGGAATGGGGAGTCCAGGCTTCCAATCTCTTCTAAGCCATGAAGCTCACCTTACATCAGCACAGCCTATCTCACAGCATTCTTGGTAGAAAAATGTGCCTATTATCCTAAGGTTGGAGAACAGGTGTGGTAAAAATGTATTGATATCTGGGATCAGTTGCCGTGTTGCCCTCAAGTCACTTCTGATTCATGGCAGCCTGACAAATCAGTGACTTCCAACATCATTGACTTGCAAATGGAGAGGGTGTGGCTGCCTTTATAGAGTCAATCCACCTCAGGTCTTCCCTTCAACTTTTCCCAGTATTATTGTCTTTTCCAATAAGCCTTATCTCCTCATGACGTGACCAAAGTGCAGTGGTTTCAGTGTAGTCCTTTTAGCCTCTAGAAAGAATTCAGACTTGATTTGACCTAGAACCCACTTATTGGTCTTTTGAGCAGTTCATGGGATCTGTAAACTCTTATCCAGTTCTGGGTTGGGATATACCTGGAAATTTTGGGAGTGGAGCCTGGGTTTTGGGAAGGACTTCAGTGGGGATGTAATGCCATGAAGTCTTCCTTCCAAAACGGCCATTTTCTCCAGGTGAGCTGTTCTCCATCACCTGGAGATCCGTTGTAATCCCAGATCTCCAGCCCCTACCTGGAAGCTGGCAACCCAAGGGTTGGCCCAAGAAAGAAAAGGTGTTAACCTCTCACCTGGAAATTGGAGTATAGAAGGCAGATTGATTGTAGCTCTAAAGTTGTCCCTGGGTGGGCTAGACTGGGAGCTTTTTGTTATGTGCTTGCAATAAATTATTCCTTTGTGATGTAGTCAGTTTGAAAGATGTACACGGGCTTCTTAGTTCTTCCAAATCTATAAACAAATAATCACACACATCCTCCCCACTTCTTTGCTTGGGAAGAAAAAAAAATAAAAGAAGAAGCTGTCACTTTCACGCTTCATGTCTACAACCTACACAATGCCTGTACCAGACGCCACGGAGCTATCAAATGATATATATATTTTTTTGCTTTGTTGTGCCTTACTAATTTAAAGATGTGCTTTTGTTGTCAGTTTGTGACAAAGGGGAGGATTTAAAAATAGGCTATGGCTTTCGTCTCGTAAATTTATTTCCTGGCAAAGGAGCAGATGAAAATTACCCAAAAGACAATTCCCTTTGGTGGTGAAAAATAAATGCACAGAGAGAGTCACTGGAAACATGTTGGCCTGGTTACAGTCTCTTTGCTACTGCAAAAGGTGAGAGTGATAAGCCTATAAGCGGATCTATGTTGGGAGACCAATCCATCTTGGAAGGAATGTTTGGAGGGCCAGATCCAGCTGAGAAGGTACCTGGCCAGATGGGAAACAGGACCCCCAAATGACTAAATCATCTCTGTATAGGCAAAATAAAAGAGCCTCTTGCAGCGCAGAGTGGTAAGGCAGCAGACATGCTGTCTGAAAGCTCTACCCATGAGGCTGGGAGTTCAATCCCAGCAGCCAGCTCAAGGTTGACTCAACCTTCCATCCTTCCGAGATCGGTAAAATGAGTACCCAGCTTGCTGGGGGGTAAACAGTAATGACTGGGGAAGGCACTGGCAAACCACCCCGTATTGAGTCTGCCATGAAAACACTGGAGGGCGTCACCCCAAGGGTCAGACATGACCCAGTGCTTGCACAGGGGATACCTTTACCTTATAGGCAAAATGTATCTGAGTTCTCATTTATAGATTTTATTTAGATATCGATCTTCTTTGCTATCTCACAATGGGAGCCCAACACAACTTATGACGTGGTTTGCCCCTTCTCCATTTTAGCCTTGCAACAGCATCCCTGCAAGGAAGGCTACACTGCAAAAAAAGGACTGGCCCATGGTCCCCCGTTGAGCTCCTATGACAGAGTGGGAAATTGAACCTGGGGCTTCCAGAAGGTGGACAGGCACTCTAATCACTGCAATATGTTAGTTTTCATGGCATTTCTCAGAATTAAAGTACAATGGCCTTCTGGCTTATCAAGTCTCCTTCTGTGGCAGGGGAAGAAGGGGAGGGAGTCATCATGCCAGTGGCTTTATTTTGGGATGTGCACGATCTCCATTGTGCATGATTCAAAACGACATGAAGAGTATCTTACAGGGGGTGCTGGAAGAGATGTGTCTTTAGCACAGTTATTGCAAGAACTTCCTGATGATTTTGTTTTCCTTCCAATACTCTCCTCCAACAACCTGATCGTCTCAGTTGGAGACTTCCTGCTCCTTTGAGCAGACTTCCTCCCTGCTTGCCTCCCAAACAGAGCAGACTGAATGAAGACAACAGAACAGTTAGAATGCTAGGTCTCTCTCTCCCTCTCTTTTCTCTTTCTTTGCGAAGTTGTTTCTCTTCTGAATAAAACCATTTTATTCTTTTATGCAGCTGGTGTTATGCTCTTCTTTGTAAATTGAAACCATAGAGAACTTTAAGGTTTCCAGAGAGTTGTGCTGACAGAATGAAGCCAATTCTGGGTTTATGCAACATCATTCCTCTGCCCCCTCCTTTTCATACTAAATGCTCACCAATGGCTAGCATTATCATTCTTTTGCCCCTCCTTTTTTTGCCAATTGCTCACCAATGGCTGTCAACATTATTCCTCTGCCTGCTCCTTTTCTCTCCACTTGCTCACCAATGGATGACAATCTGTACCATTGAACCAACTTATTCACTATTATCTGCTCTGCCAGTGTCTTTCCACAGTCTCAAGTAGAAAAAGGTCTGTTCCTTTTCCATGAAGACCCTGCCCTTCCCAAAACCCACCCTCTGACTAGCAAGTTTTGCATTTACTTTAACTTTCCTTGCAGAGTTAGACTTGAAGAGTTGTTCTTTTTTTGTCCTGATGTGCAGAAAAACTACATTATATATCTATCAGCGTGAATGTGATTCACTTTCTCATTTGCATGAATGTGAATGTGGTTCACTTTCTCCCCTCCCTCTTGCAATAGCTTCTGGCAACCAGTTGTTTGTTTTAGAGAGCTCGCACAGTTGTTTTATATAGCTCACACACAGAGCTGTTTTAAACAGCTCACACAGATCCTATGCCCCCCCCCCCAGGCCTTTAAAAAAAGTAGCACACAACAAATTGGAGTTGAATCTAACACCAAAGAATGGGCTGATGGCCATCCGGCACGAGTACACCAGCTGCTGAAACAAAAGTTAAGTGTCTTAACTGTTGGAAGAGTAATTAACACAGCAACGCGGCACAAACTGATTAAAGAGCAGACAAAGGTTTATTTAGGAACTAATATACTTGATAGAAAAGAGGAGAGACAGAAACATGGCTTCAACAGAGAGATGGTAAGACTGGAGTGTGGAACTCCCAAGAAGAAGGAGGAGGAGGAAATTACTCTAAGATTAGTAATGTGGAAGACATTTGGAGGGCATTTAACAGAAGAGAAGGTACTGACCTCATGATCCTGTCTCATTGTTTTTCTACTGCCCCCTTCAGGATCTTCTTTTCTTTTTTTGTACACCAGACATTGTCTTCTCCAACATTAACTAGGCCCATCAGGCTTGGGCTTCTATCTGCTGCACTGAGCAGGTTAGGAAGTATTAAATAAAGTCGAAACAAGTATACAATATTGTTACACCAATCAGAAGCATCATCTATAAACACAAGTCTACTTAGTCTGGATAACAGAAGCTGGCAAAACTTCAGGCACATGCTAGATTCTTTTTTTAATCATTTTAAGTTGAAATTCCACAAATTGTCGCGGTGTGATGTAATTCTCTATCAGCCTCCCAGCCAAAAGCCCTTTTAACAAAAACGGCCCAGAAGATTAAGCTACACTGATAACCACATTCCTGCCAGCGAGTTAATCATTTTGAAAGACGCAACATCCTTCCCAGAGCAAATGCCGTCTTTCCTCCCAAGATTTTATGCGGTGTGAGGAAGTGCTCTTATTTGACTTAATTTTATGGAGTACACCAGTTCTGTTTTAAAACAAAATGGGCCCATAAACCAAGTCAGAGTGGGTGAAAAATCCAAGATCGATAAGGGCAACCATTAAAATCTATCAATCTCCGAATGAGCTGAAAGTGCAGGGGGGAGAGGAGGGGAGAGGATGGAGACAACAGCATATATACAAATCTGTTTTGTTGCAGCAAGGACCTATCAGCTGTGGAGTACGCCGAGATAAAACCTGAATCACGAGTACTACACTGAGAAGAAAGATGTGCTGGCATTTCATACATCCTTGGGCACCAGGCTTCTCGTGAGACTCCTGGAGAATACATCTCCATTGGATGTCTAACTTCCTCCCGACGGCCATCCCCTGGGGTTTAATGTTATTTTGAAAGAAAGAAACAAATGTGTGTGATCTTAAAAAAAAAATCCCCTATATTTATTGATTGATTAATTCAATTTGTATCCCGCCACTCTTCATGGACTCGTGGCGGGTCAAATAAAAATATAAAATCCACAATTAAACCCAATCAACCCCCCCCCAATAACATAGAGCAGAAGAAGTGGCATAATGCCAACCTCCCCTATCCATGGTCATCTATCATCACAGGGAGGTATTCGCAAGATGACGCAGCGTTGGCCAGAGGAGGGGCCACAGTTATTCCTGGTCCCAACCTCAACCAAGCACCTGGTGAAAGAGCTTCATTTGACAGGTCCTGTGGAACTGAGATAGCTCCATCAGCGCCTTCAATTCTTCCAGGAGCTCATTCCACCAGATTGGGGCCAGGACATTCCTACTGGATCTTGTACATATTTACACCTCCATTACACCAGCTTTGTATACTGAGTCCTTGAATCATCAAACTAAAAATAATGTAAAATAATATAAAAGCTCCACTTTTGTCTGTCTATTCATTCATTCATTCATTCATTCATTCATATTTCCATACCGCCCATTTATTTGCGGCTCTGGGCAGTTTATACTGAACATTATATAATTTACATGGAACATTATGGTGAATAGATGTTCAGGAAAAGAGCTCCTTGCTCTTTTCTTTTCTTGGTTGGGGGAAAAAAGTATATAAAGCTGAAAATGTGCCTCTCTTTTAAAATGTAGTCACTGAGACGAGATCCTGGGTGCTGGAAAAACTCTTGCTAACCCAATATACACAAATTCTGAAATTCGTTTGAATGACTGGATTTCAGACTGGTCTCGTGAAATGCAAAATAATGGTTTTTAACTGCTCAGAAGAATGATAATTTTTGCATTGAGTCATTTTGACACAAGCTCTAGGCATCTCCTGCACAAAAAAAGAAGAAACGGAGGGATGCTGGAATGTTCCATTTTCATTTTGCCAGCAAGCATCTGCATGCGTGCACTTGACAAAGGATTTAAAGTCATGGCCATTTCCTGAAGACGCTTCGACTGGCACACTGAAGTATTTCTTTATGCATGGCAGGCTGACCTATATACTGAATAGGTCAAACTTCCAGGCAATCAAAAGCGGTAACCTTCTGGGGCATCTCCTCAGCCTCTCCTTGTCATGCCTGGCCAGGTTTGCTCCTTGTTTTGTTCTGGCATCTTTTCTAAGAGAGAGAGTGGGAGAGGGGAGGGGGAAGCCAGGCATAACTTCCACTTTCATGGCACTGCTCCCTCCCTCTTTTCCTCTCTCTTTTCTGTTTTGTCCACTCTTGTCATGACATGCCCATAGAGTATTTTTTTTCACCTTTGGTTGACCGCACAAGAAGCAGTACATTAACATTCATCTACCGCATTCTAGGATAAATGATAAGGTGCTTGAAGTCCAAGTAGTAGTAGTAGTAGTAGTAGTAGTAGTAGTAGTAGTAGTAGTAGAAGAAGAAGAAGAAGAAGAAGAAGAAGAAGAAGAAGAAGAAGAAGAAGAAGAAGAAGAAGAAGAAGAAGAAGAAGAAGAAGAAGAAGAAGAAGAAGAAGAAGAAGAAGAGTTGGTTCTTATATGCTGCTTTTCTCTACCGGAGGCTCAAAGTGGCTTACAGTCACCTTCCCTTTCCTCTCCCCACAACAGACACCCTGTGAGGTGAGAGAGCCCTGATATCACTGCTCGGTCAGAACAGCTTTGTCAGTGCTGTGGTGAGCCAAAATCACCCAGCTGGTTGCATGCAGGAGTCAATGCATGCAAGGAGTCAAACCCAGCTCACCAGATTAGAAGTCTGTACTCCTAACCACTACACCAAGTTACTATTGGACAGAAGGAGTTCACAAGATCTTCACAACGGCAACTATCTCCACATTACAAAACAGTAACTTTTGGGGTGTGTATTTTTTTTTAATTTTTCATGATCCTTGTAATCCTCCCCCTTTTATGATGCATTTTGTGGTAGCTAGATACCATATGATAAGTCTCCTATTTATTTTCAGACAGGCAAAGCTCCAATCCACTGAGTTTGGATGGGCTACTTCAGATTTGTCACCCCTGATATTTCAACACCAAAAAAACAAACATGAAATGCTTGGTCGCCTTGCTCCCCCTCCCCGGTACTTTCCCCCCAGCTCTACAATGTTCTTTTCAAGATAACCCGGTACAAAATATTCCAAACCAAGCCACACCATAGATTTCATACAGAGGAATTATAATTTGGGCTGTTATATTTTCAGGCCTGTCATAATGTCCCCCTCCCACCACCACAGAGTTTGCCTTTTTCACTGTTGTTCCTGTTCAGAAGCACTAGATGTGAGGCCTGGGATTCAGCCCCAAGGAAACCTGCGAGTCTTCTTACCAAGTCTGACTTTAATGAACTCAGCTCAAAAGCTGTGAACTCCCCAGGAGCTAGACAATTGCAGACAACTGCCTTACTGCATTCTGCTGCCCCCAGCAGAAACATCTGCTACTAGGGCATACACCGAAAGGTAGATGGAGGTTTTCTGACATTAGCAGAAAACAAGGAATGTAATCAAATATATATTTTTAAAGAATGACACACAAACTATATTAAAATCATAAAAAGGCTCGGTTAAGACCAGAATTCATCATGAATTTTGGCCAGTTGGTAGTTTGCAGAGCAATGTTCACGAACGGAAGAACCCCCACGAACTTTCACAAATTTCAGTGCAGTTCATGGCAGTTGGTGGCAATTTAAACCCCTGCTTTCTGCCCTTCACCTTGAAAATACCTCTTTGTTTTAAATGGCTCCCTGTTTCCTACTCTCTGTGAAAAGCAGTGGGGAACAGAAAGCAGGGGTTTAAACTTTAAATGGCTCAGAAACTGCTATGAACTTGGGTCAGTTCTCAATCCAACTTCCACGTCCGTTTGGGTTCCTGGTTCAGTTTGTGGCAATTTGTGCCCATCCCTAAGTATGACAATTTGATAATAAACTAGCAGAGGAAGACTAATCCCCAAATTGGTAATTTACAGAAGTAAATAAAAAAGCTTTGGCCTGGTGCTAGAAAATAGGTGGAGTCCAATGGAGAGAGATGTATAACACTTTGCTGCTTATGAATCTAAATCAAATACTGGCCAGAAAGGAAGATGCAAACAGAAGTTTGCCTCCTTTAAAAAAATGAAACTCTGTGAATAAGATGACGGGGTGGGGAGACAACTCTAATTACATGACAGAATTCAGCAACTTGATTTTCTGTTTTTTAAATTTTATTTTACAAGACCGTTTCTTGTCAACCATTCGTGCTACAATAGCTTTAAAGGTATCTGATGATTCTGTAGATTATTTTGTGGTCTCACTGTGATTGGACGTGTGTTCTGTAGGCAAATACATTCTCACTCAGCAATTTTTTAATGCTAACCACGGACTCTAAATGAAAATGTTTGCTTGGGATAGTGTGTATAGCGGAGAGAAGTGGAGAATTGGCTTCAGTGGTACTTCTGGTTTGTGTTATGGTCCCATCAAGTCTTCAAATGACAAGTAAGCTTCAATTTTTTTCTTCGCTTTTCATTGGCAAGCAAGGAAAACTGGTCCCTGCAGTTGCCCATCAAACCTTCTTGATGGCTGTGCAAATGACCAAATTGCTTGAATGAAAACGAAAGGCCTATGAACTTTCAGAGAGCCGGTGTCATCACAGAGAATAAGCCATTAAACAGAGACTCAACCATTAAAAGTGATTCTGCCGCTTAAAGTTCACCCAAAGTACTATTAGCTTTAGGTCCAATTTGGAACTGTCAAGGGGGATATTTACCATCGTAATTTCAGATCATTATCTTAGCATTCCAAGGCAAATAGCCACAATTTAATTCATTACTGCTCACATTACATCTTTATTTTCCACCAACTGGTAGATGACATTTTGCATGCGACTGGGAAGAAATGCTAATTAGGCCGGTGTGTTTACCCTTACGTTTTTGTAACTTCTTGGTGGTTGTGTTTTGAGGCAGGAATGGAGGAACTTTCCCAAGCATCAGGCCATTTCCATATTCTCCCTACTTCCGCCTAGTGAAAAAGCTGACCGAGGGGCCATGGTAAAAGAAGACCAAGGCTAAGGTCACCTCCCCTAACACACACACAAACACACACACACAATGGGTTCCTGCTATCTGTCTACCTTCCTGAGAGGTGTATTCGACTGTACTGTCTGCCAAAGCTGAATGACCCCCTTTTTCATCAGCTCACCCACACACCTTAATTTAGAAAATCTAAAGTGATCTCTGGAGTGGAATAGGATACACATTAATATGCAAATGAACTGCCAAGAAAGTTCAGATTTGCATTTAGACTGGACAAAGAAGGGAGGAAATGGCTTTTCTCATGCTGTTTCCTCACACCGCTACAATTTTACAAATTACTAATCCCAGCAATGATGCCAAGAGGGACACACTCATTACCATTCATTTATTCTCAGATGGGCTTGATTCGTCTCAATATGCCTGACATTATACTTCAAACCTGCTTATTTAGAGTACAGTAGGACTCCAGTTGTCTTCCCAATAATGGAATAATGACTGACAGACAGGCAGGAAGGAAGAGAAAGGGGGGAAATAAAGAAGATAATCCCCTTCTCTAGATGGTGGTAATAGCGGGAGGTTGGCTGTGAAAATACCATGTGTTTGTTTCCTTCAGGAATAATTTTTACACCTAGAACAACCGTGGAATGGTTATTAGGAGATAATATATTTTACAACTGTGGATCGGGGATCAAATAGGGCATGTACGCTGAATTCCAAAAGGAGGTTCTGTTTGGACATAAATATTTAGCAGGAGGAAAAGGGTCTTCAAGACAGAGCTATACCTGCTGAAGGATCATTATTGCCATTTTTACAATTCCAGGTTGATGCTTCTACCTAGTTGCTTCCGAATAGTGGTTTTACAGCCTGTCTGCAATGTAGGAAGGGGTGCGTGTGTCTTGGTACCAGGGTGGGTTGTTTTGTAAATGTAAATTGGCGTTTAAAGCAACTAAGGCATGCAAAAGTTTGGCCAAGGTTTCTGACTTTCCAAGAGTGTGGTCTCACCTTTCGAGGCAGGCAGGCTGGTTGACAAAGAGGTAGCATCCAAGGGAAGCAATATGTTACACTGTATTCCAGAATCGATTATTATTATTATTATTTTGTAATTACAATGGAGAATGGCCCTCTGGTGGGCTTGTGTTGGTCTAGATCACGGGTAGTCAAACTGCGGCCCTCCAGATGTCCATGGACTACAATTCCCAGGAGCCCCCTGCCAGCATTCGCTGGCAGGGGGCTCCTGGGAATTGTAGTCCATGGACATCTGGAGGGCCGCAGTTTGACTACCCCTGGTCTAGATTCTAAACAGATTGCAGTGCTACAGAATTACTGAATGTCTATAAACTCTGTTTCATCAGCCCTGACCAATGTATGTATGTATGTATGTATGTATGTATGTATGTATGTATGTATGTATGTATGTATGTATGTATGTATGTATGTATGTATGTATGTACGCCAAAAAACCAGCGTTTTTGTATTTGTGGTGCACAAGCTCTGGAGGATTTACCCCACTACATCTTTGACTGCTTACTTTATGCTCAACCCAGAGCCAAATTCCTCAATGAGATCTTATGGGGTTCTAACCTTCACTCCACTGCTGAAAAGATAATCTATCTTTTATCTGACCAGGTTGATGATGTAACATATAAAACCGCCCTATTTGCCTTGGCTGCAAGGAAAATAAGGGCCAATGTTACAACCACTAAGGCAGCCTCTTAACCCTCTTGCACTTTGTATGCTGTTTCGGTTTTTTTTTTTGGTCTCAAATTTTATATTTTTATACAGTTCCTTTTATTCTATTTTACTGTTTGTAAATTTATATTTTATACTTTGTAAAGGCCTATGGCTATGTACAAATAAATGTATCTTGTATGTATGTATGTATGTATGTATGTATGTATGTATGTATGTATGTATGTATTCGTTCGTTCGTTCGTTCGTTCGTTCGTTCGTTTGTTTGTTTGTTTGTTTGTTTATTTATTTGGTACATCTGTATACTACTCTCCCCTAAGGTTCAGGGCGGTTTACATAGAACATAAATAGGACAATCCATCAAACTCAGTGATTAAGATAAATGAAAGGCTGGACTCACAGCTACAGCCCATCAAGACAGCTCCCTTCTGAAACTATCTGGAATTAAGGGACAAGCCTATTTAGCCCTGAACGATGCTGCAATCGCACGACAGAGGTTTGCCGGCTTCAAGCAACATTGCCCTCCTCTTTGACTCTTTGTTTCCATCATACAAATAACTTGATGCCACCCCCCACACACACACCTTTGCAACATTTGCCAGTTCACAAAAGCAGCCCTAAAAGTTTAATCTCTGTGACCAAGTTCATTTCCTTCAATGCATTCAAAGCCCAGGCGTTTTTTAATCAAGCGACATGAATGGAATGTTTAATGAAAGAGCTTAACCTTAGATCAATGCAGCCGATGACCTGCTGTGTTTATTGTGCCTGCCAGAACAGGCACCCAAATCAAAAATTTGATAACGAAAAATGAACAAGGCATCGAGGGCCCGGCCGTCAGCCTACATACATTTCGGCGGCCCTATTGAATTAATTGAGGTCCTATTGATTTAGCAGCGGAAGGTCTGAGCCTTTTGTTCTGTAATTTCAGATTCCAAATATTGACAAAGATGGGGGAGGGGGAGGGACAAATATCGACACAAAGTCATCCGCTCGTCCGTAGTGTTTTGTATTTACCGTGGAATTGTCTCTCTGCAGTAGGCAGAACCTGCGGAAACCAGACTGCTCCCTGCAGGAATTTCCTTGTGTGCCTACCTCAGTGATTAGATTCGTACTCGCACTTAAAACCAAGAGAATGACGGGACAAAACAACGTTAATGGCAGAAGTTGCTTGTCAATCAATAAATATTACATCAACGTTTCGCAGGAAAGCTTTTCCGAAGGGCATGGGATTAACCAAAGTTATCAGAAGGTAAAGTGAAGGAAAGAGAACACAACGGATGAAGAGTTCCTCTGACCCGTAATGCAGGCATTGATTTTAAACCGGGAATCTTTTATAATGGAGTGCCGCCTGATGTTTACGAAATGAAGCCTTATTTCTAACCGATATCCATGTGCAAAAAGTGCATTGGGTCTATGTTGCAGTCTCCTCTGAAATCCCATTTATCTTCAGAATCCATGTGGTGCTGTGGTCAAGTCAAAGCAGGGGAACCCAGATCCAGACAATCAGTTTTATATTTGACTTAACATGCTGGGTTATCTATAAGAAGCACCACAGGAAGGGTGGTGATGGAGCTGTGATGAGAATATCCAATCCAAATTCAGGTCCCCATTCTGACAAGATGCTTACTGGATAGCTTTGGGTAAGTAACTTTCTCAATCTATCCGTACACACCAGCCTGAGCTCTTTGGGGAATGGTAGGTCAAAAAATGGTCTATGTGAGTGCAAAGAAGTGGAATGGAGAAATCTCTTTAGTTTAGCTCAGGGATTCTAACCATGAGAGCTCTAAAGGGGGAACTGCTCTGTGAGAACAGCTCTAACAGGGCTGTGACGATCTCAAGGTCATCTAGCTGGCTGCACGTGGAGGAGCAGGGAATCAAACCCAGCTCATCATATTAGAAACTACTGCTCTTAAGCACTACACCAAACTGTCTCTCCCCCAAGTGAGGAATAGCAGTGAAGAGCTGCAGTGGTTAGGACATGTGGCAGAGCTGGGATGTTATCCCAAGCCTCACAGCTCTGAGTTCAGCACTAACAATAGCCTTTTATGAGAGAATGTTTCATGAGTTTATAAATGCTTTTTTGAATTCAAGCTGTTTTAGAGCACCTTTTTGTCTCCACAAGTCAGTAGAAGCTCCAGTCATGGTCCAAGGGGTTCACTAAACCTTTTATATTGATAAATATAAAACATATAAGTGACAGGCTAATATTACTTATGTATTTTCTCAAGGATGTCACAGTGAAAACAAGCTGAAAGAAAGCTGAAGGAAAGTTTCATTACTTCTAATGCTCCAGTCTGTTCTGATGAGATGTGACTAGCCTGATGTATTCATACTACCATGCCAGTCATAAGATTTGAAGATGACTCTTTGGTGTAAGAGTATATCATCTCAAGTTGTCCATTAGGCTAAGATTAAAATGCTATGTGATCAGCGTCTTCACAAAGGCTACTTGCTTCACTTTTTGCATTGAAGGTCAAATGGAGATGGGACTCTCTTGTTTACGGTTGATAGGTAGAAAGTCTCCACATATCTTATTGGTGCTTTTATTCTTACTACTGGGCCCCACATCCTTGGACATAGTTCAAGGTTAATCCATAGCTCAATGGCAGAGCACAAGCTACCACTCTAGGGAGATCCAGGTTTCACTATTTTAGACAGAAGGAGTTACCTGAAAACCTGTGCCACCCTTCACAATAAACAGTACTGGAAAAGATACATCAATGATATGGTAATATCATATGGTTATATGGTTTTGTTTTCCCCCAGAAATCATCACATATTCAAAAGTAAGGTCCACCAAATCTAATCTATTTCCTTACTAATTGTCTGCTTGGTTGTCTTTTCTAGGGTGTGAAGGACCATCACTAATGTACTGAGCTATCTTGCTATTGACATATGTTAAAGAGATTTGAATCACGTGGATATCAATTTTCCAGAGATTTCCACTTATGCAGTTCTTTAAAATATAAAACTGCAATAAGGGCTATTATTCCAACAATGCTGAATGCAAAGGGACTAAATAGTACAATAAAAACTATAGATTCCATGAATTATGATAATGAAATTTCACACCACCTATTGCTGACTGCAACATCAGTAGTCATGGCCACTGTACCAAAAACTTAAAATTTCTATACTTTCAATGGGAAATGTTTGCCCTTTAAATAGTTTTTGTTTTAAGGTACCATTTGCAAGCTTAATGAAGAGTACTTCCTTCTTCATTGTCTTCACCCCTTCCTTTCTTGCATTGTAAATTCATGTCAATCAGCACTTTCCAATTATGAAAGCGCTTTTCATTTGAACAGCCATCTGGTAGGCCTTTCTCCTGGAGTACATAGTTTCCCCTTGCCTTCGCTATTCCAGATCTCTTTGTCCATAAAAATGACAACAGTCAAGTGTTTTTAATTAGGAAAAAAGGTATGAAGAGAGACAACCCATCAGCACCAGTTTGGAAACAGGGATAGTGAAATGTTCCACAATGCATTTTTTAAAAATATTTTTGAGTCTCTTTCTTCACTGTTAGCTTTAAATATTCCTCTTTAACATATAGAATTAGAAAGTATATGCTATTTATACATACCATGATGTCATATAATCTTAATATTGATTTATATATGCATTTATATATGCATTTTACAGGAGAATGAGTTTCGAGGAAGTGGGAAATGGCGGAAAAATAAAGAATTGTGACGAGGATTACAAAATGACCCTTCCTTTGAACATTAAGTGCTTCTTTGACTTTCATGTGAAATATACCCAAATTCTTTTTTAGATTGTGATTCATTGTGAGCATGGAATGCTGACCAACTGGAAAGGTTTTGTGTAGGAACCAGAATGGTGACGTGACTTTATATTCCCAACTGGCAAACAACAACAACAAACCCACTGGATGAATTCTATAAATGAAAAGTTTTATAACCATGAAGAACAGTAAAGTGAGATGATAGATTTTCAAAATGAATCCTAGACGGGCCAACATTTGTCACCAACCTACAAATTAGTGCACAGTTTTAGAAAATTTGTAGGGAAGAGGTTTAAGGATTCTTGGTTTTAAGAGAAGCATGTGATTTTACATGGACCTCCCTTATGTGAGTGAAGAGGCAAGATAGAGAGATGTAGGTAGGTTCTTGGACATGATACAAATTAACAGGAAATCAAATATGAATGCCTAGAATGAGGATCATAACTATTGAATATATCTTACCCTTCACATATGTTTCTGTTATTCTCTGCATATAAACCTATACATCCATTTATGCATATACTTATGCATTAGTCATTCCTTCCCTTTGAGGATTCAAATTAAATTGTAAAAATACCAATTTAAATAAACAAAACACAGAATAAATCAATAGGAGGAAAATCCTGATCTGAGATCCACTGGGGCAGTTCACTAAGGCCACAGGCTGTGAGTCATAAGCTATGAGCCAAAGACCAAAAAATCATACATTCTATTTGGGGGGAGATTAGAATAGAAGCACTATGCTCAAATAATTTGAATTTTAATCATTATAAGTTCAATTATTTTTTATGAACACTTTCACAGCTAAACTTCTGTCATTTAAAAAAGAATATTCAGAAATATCAGATATTTTTGTCCCTGGCAACGTTGCTTAGAAAGAGTTTAGATTTGTTGCAGGCTGTCACATTAATGAGATGAATCTGATTTCACTTTAATTAAGTTAATCCAATTGGAATACTTTGGCGTTAAAAAAAAAACCAGAATTCTTTTTTTTAGCAGTATGCAAGCGTAAGAAACTGATTATGATGGTCCATTTTCCATAGTTTATCCTCTTCTGTTGAGTTATTTGAGCATTTTGACTTTATTCTTTCGTCCTTTGTTTTGTTTTTGTGTATTATTCATTTTTAAGATCGCTTTTTGAAGTCTCAGTAAACGTCCATGGGATTCCTTGCCTTGAGACCTCTTCAGGACTTGATCTATATATGCCAACACAAGTTATGTAGCAACTGGATTTGCAGAGTTGGCAAGAACATTCCTACGTATGCAAGGTAATCATGACCAAACAGTTGGCCATCAATCAAGTCCATCTACCCACCCCAGCTGGAGACATCGGCCAATCTCCAATGAGGAAAATGTCTACTAATGTACAAAAGTTATACTCTGTTCCTTCTAAAATCAGTCCAAATGTCCATCTCATGCTTCATTTAGCACCATCAGCACTGAGTGTAAGAAACATGCTCTCTACTTCATCCAGTGTATCAACAGATGGATCTGTGATTGGGAAGAGATGACAGAACCACAATGTAGGGGGAAATGGCAATAATCAAGGACTCATGAACATTCTCTCTGCAAGAGCCCTAGAACCCTTCCATTCTCCTTATAAGATAACCCCAGGAAACTCCAGGTCATAGCAGACTCCTCCTCCCATGTTTGGATCCCACTAATATAATGTTTTAGATCAGGGGTAATCAACCTGTGGTCCTCCAGATGTGCATGGACTACAATTCCCATGAGCCTCTGCCAGCACTGGCAGGAGCTCATGGGAATTATAGTCCCTGAACATTTGGAGGGCCATAGGTTGACTACCCCTGTTTTAGATGAACAGTTCTAATTCATATTGATTTATTGAATGATTGACTTCCTACCATTCCTGACCAGTGGCTTGTGGTGGGTGACATCATCTTGTGTGTTTCAAAGGGAATTGATGGCTCCCTTTTTTCCAAGCTGCAGATTCTGCCCATGTCATGACCAGGCTTGCATTTGAGAGGGGTTGAAGCTCTATTTAATATGGGCCATTGATTTCTGGAGGAGCTGACAGCCCAAGCATCAACTATTTCAAACTTCTGACACCTTGCTACTGCAAACCAATTCTAGATATATCCTCCAGAATGTAGCAGGTCCCTATTAGGTCCTTGTTAGGAGCTATAGCTTTCCATTTTCAGAATGGAACGACATGGTCCCCTCGGTGATCCTACTGCCATACCATGAGAAATCGGCATCCTGGAGGGAATTTGTGCAGCTTTTCTGCTTCTGCAAAAGAGGCCCCAGATCCATCTAATTGCCTGGGCTAAATGGTTTTCTCCTTTCCTGCGAGGCCAGCACTTTTCGCTATTCATGATGCACCCGAATGGCTAAAAGCAATCTTTACTCTTTCACTGCTCCTAGAGAGACGTTCAGCCACATATAGATTGGACATGCATGACAGTCATTTCTAACCTTGAAAGAGGAACTTTCAAGCTGTGCACCTGCTGGCTTCCCCGGAGGCTTCGGCTGCCTCACCAGATCACCTGCCAAGGCACCACATGCCTTCCGTTCTGAATGCCAGGTGTGGTAATGCGTCGAGCCATTGCGCTCTGCGACCTCCCGCCAGAAGAGTGCAGGACTAATTGGTTAACGTCGCCACGGTGCCCGCACACTAATTTGGCAGACAAGGATAACTTCCAAAGAGATCCCATTTTATGTGCCAAGGTGAGAAACAAAGCGTGACGACTCACCCCCCGGTGATTTTTTCTTCTTCTCATGCTGTGTTCCAGGTCTGTGCTCGTGTAAGCCGGACTGGTGTCTGTGCTGGGTTGAGGGAGGGATGCTTCCAAAATTCCACTGGAATCTATGTTTGGATGCTACATTTTTTGGAATATAATTTGCATAGAGTTGCTGCTGCCACTTGAAGTCAACGCCTTTGGCAGTCAAATGTACCTTGTTTGAGCCAGTCAATAATTAGTTATGGACAGGTTTTGTGGCTCTGTGCTATTTGTGCTTGCTAGCTTTTAGTTGCTCGAGCATGTAAAGACAATCAGAGCAGTCCTCGCTGGAGGTACAATGGGTTATCGTAGGGAAAATATGCAAGGAAGGGCTTTTCCACAACCATTTTTGTTGGGATAGGCAAGGTTTGCAGTATGCATGATTCAAAAATATATTCAGGATATCCTGTGAGGGGGGGGCATTGAAGGAGATGTGTAGTTAGAACAGGAACTCCCTGATAGTTTTTCAAGTAATTTTCTTTCTCCTCCAAATAAAACTATTTTATTCTTTTAAGCGGCTTGATGAGCCACTCTCTTTGCATTTCATCTCTGCCAATGTGTTACAGTGACCATGTAGCACAGTGGTCCCCAACCTTTTTATCACCGGGGACCACTCACCGGGGACCATTCAACGCCTTTTACTGAGGCCCGGAGGGGGGGTAGTTTACTCCTCTACTCTCAACCGCTGCCCTAGCGCTCTCTGACAGACTTGTTGATTTCTCCTTGCTATGGAGCTTTCAATAACACTGTTTCCCTTTACCACCAATGTTCTTATTGCATTGAAATCCCTTAAGAGAAAAGAGCCTTCTTTGCTTCTTCTTAGCAATACACCTAAGTACAGTTTTGTTTTTTTGTTTTTTGTAACCCCCCATTGAATAAAAAGGGGACTTACTTTCAGGTATTACCACTTAGAACTGCTCCCTTAGTCTTACAGAACATTTGTTTTATAAAGAATTTTTGAAACAACTCTGAAATCGCTCCTGGGAATTGAGTAGGACGAATGTTGTTTGTTCTTTTCTATAGTTCACGTTGCTGTGCTAAGTGGTCCTTCCCAAATCCTTCTGGTGAGCCGCCCCTCACTTCGGTGAGGATAAGTACATGATGAGTATTTTTATATCTATTTTATATGTGTCTTAATACACATTCAACACATGTTGCAATCTAGCTTTCCATAATAATAATATATAATGCGCTATGAGTGCCATTCAAACACCTCCGCCACCCACCCACACCAAAATAAAAATCTGGAACACGCTAATGGAACATAAAGAAAGGGAATACACATGAAATCCCATTCCATATGCTATGCAAAAAGCTTTTATGTAGAGCCACTTAGAAATGAACGGTCTTTTCTGATGAGAATCCTGTTCTAGAAATAATTTGGAACTGCCCCTTATGTCATAGAGGCTTAAGGCAAGCAATTAACGAGAATTAGCCAGCAAATCATGTTTATTTTCTTTGGGGTCCTTAGTGGCATACATATTTCTCAGCTGCATGGTTTGGTTTCATGGCCTCCTGCAAAGGGTAATACCTCTTAGACAGCAACAGATAAATGGTGGCGTTCTCTCTTAAAGCTGCCCACATCGTATTCTGATGAACATGTCTGTTTGCGAACATCACGCTATCAGTGGAAATGGTATTTTAATCCAAAGTGGATGAAAATATTGTGGGTGACTTGTTCTCTGTAATGACTCATGGGTCATTTGAAATATACAGCAGCAGATAACTTGGGGTGGGGGGGAGAGAAAACCTGCCTTTTAAAGGTGAAGAATACACATCCCATTATATTCAAAAGCCCTTATCTTTTCGGCAAAGCACATCAGTTCTGGCACCTCTCAATACACATTTGTGGCAATTGGGTACAGCATCCTGCTGACAGCGAGTGACTAAGAGATCACAATGCACTCTGCAATCATTTATTTGCAAAGCTGCATTCATTTCCCTCTGAAAGGCGTATTTGGTTGGTAAAGATTCTTATTAATGTGGAAGATTGTCTTTTGTTAAATCTGTCATCAGGACTGGAAAGGACCAGCAGAATGAAAGTTGTGGCTAGTAGAGGAAGGGTATGGTGTTGGCTGCTTTGAGACTCTTTTGGGTAATGAAAAGCGGGGTATAAAATCCAACCCTTTCTCTTCTACCCTGTACAATAAACAGTGGTGGAACCAGGCCATATGGCAAAAGCATAGATCAGGGGTAGTCAAACTGCGGCCCTCCAGATGTCCATGGACATCCTGGGAATTGTAGTCCATGGACATCTGGAGGGCCGCAGTTTGACTACCCCTGGCATAGATCATATTTTTGACACCCAAGACTGAAAATTCAAGTAATGGCTTGCAGGTATGACGATGTCATTGGGCATCATTAAGGGGAAGGGGATGGAGCTAGACAATGGCAGCAGAAGCAGGCAATGGCAAACCTCTCCTGTTTGTTCCTTCCCTTGAACTCCCTCCAGGGTCTCTATCCGTTGGCTGAGCCTTAGCGATACTTCCCACGCCCACTTTGAAATCCTCTTCCTCATTCATTCCACTTGGATTCCGGGCTTCTGAATGACCAAGTCTTATTTCTCAGGCAGCATGCTTGCCTTTTCTTTCAAATTAGATACAAGTAATAAATGTCCATTTGTGAGCCAGTCCAGCCTGGGTCACTTGAAAGTGTAAAACAGCAGCGGTTGCTGCTTGGCCAGTTCTTCACCCCCACTAAAACAAGTAGCGTTTGGGCCTGCTAGTGTGTCTTTTTAATAGGAACCATGGGCTATACTTGCTTAGCCTGGGAGAAGGCAAATGACTCCCAGTATGGGAGATGGGAAATGACTCCCACAAATGCATTCAATATTTATTTCCCCTCTTTTTCATCCATTTTTAATGTTGTGTCAAACGTGCAAAATCAAAGGGCTGCATCGGGGGCTTCTGTGTATTCTGCTTTAATGTACTGACTTTGTAACTCTTTCAATAAAGTGTTTGTTCTGGTTTCTTTACAGGAAAAGTATACTTAGGAACCAGGGACAGGAAATTCGGCGGGGCATTTCAACCACATGAACACTGCTCCACAACACTGGGAGAGAGTTCTGAGCATCCCAGGGATGAGCACCTTTCTCCCCGTTCTATTCTGGTAGTTTGTCCGGTGCTTTAGCCTCCTCTTCGGATCCAGATCAATTGAATTTGATTAATGCTTAAAATTCCATACTTGAAGAACACATAGTTTGCTGTAGTTTTCAGTTCATCCAGTTCAGTTGCTTTCTTTCCCCTCCGTGAACATGTGTATACCACAAACACTACAAGAAGAAGAAGAAGAAGAAGAAGAAGAAGAAGAAGAAGAAGAAGAAGAAGAAGAAAGAAAGAAAGAAAGAAAGAAAGAAAGAAAGAAAGAAAGAAAGAAAGAAAGAAAGAAAGAAAGAAAGAAAGAAAGAAAGAAAGAAAGAAAGAAAGAAAGAAAGAAAGAAAGAAGAAGAGTTGGTTCTTATATGCCGCTTTTCCCTACCCGAAGGAGGCTCAAAGCGTCTTACAGTCGGCTTTGCTACAAAAAGCAACATGTGATTCTCTACAATCACAGCAAGATTTTGTTTGCAATCTTTTCTCAGTGTGAGAGAAGAGAAGAGCGGGGTTTTTTTAGACCCCCCCTCTCACTACCTGAAGGAGTCTCACACTAGCTTATAATTGCCTTCCTTTCCTCTCCCCACAACAGACACCCTCTGAGGTAGGTGGGGATGAGAGTGCTCTAAGAGAACAGTCCTAAGAGAACTGTGACGAGCCCCAGGTCTCCCAGTTGACTGCATGTGGAGGACAGGAGAATCAAACCTGATTTTTCAGATGAGAGTTCCCCACTCTTAATCACTACTGTACCCTCATGTTCATGCTTGGATTTAGCTCTCATTGGAGAGAGCTCAACAGCTTACTTTGGGCTCAGAAGAAAATTAAACGGCCATATAGGGTTTCCAGAACCCCCTGGGCCAATGGCAGTGGGTGGGGATTAAGGGTTGCAGCTCCAGTTTTGGAAGCACCTAGAGATTTGGTGGTGGAACCTGAAGAGAGCAGGACCTCGGTGTGATATAGTGTACCCTCCAAAGCACCTATTTTCTCCAGGGGAACTGATCCATGAAGTCAGGATGTGAGCTCTGATTTCAGGGGGATCCCCAGGTCCCACCTGGAGGCTGGCATCCTTGTGACTGTACTACCACCCACTTGCAGCCGGAGCAACGTACTCCTTGCCAGGTGGCAGAACAATCAATGACCAGACGAGGCTGAAAAAGAGTCGTCAGCAAGGTGGACTTGCATTCCACTTTGAAAGGAGGGACATTGACCACTCCATGGTATTCAAGGAGCCATCTGTATTCAAGCAACACCCCTAAACCAATAGCAGGTTGAAACATTTAGCTTGTGCACTTTGGAAGCAAAATATAATTTATTCTGGTCCTTTCACTGTCACATCCTAATCAACACGTTGATGAGAGAGGTAGCTTTGAAGAACAAGAGAAAGATTGGACAAGACACCGTAAAGTTCTGTTCTCGGATTATTACGGGTGCGATCGGCAAGGGTTGCAGAGGTCTGCGGATGACGGAGTGTTCATCAGCCAATGCCCTTTCGTTCCCTTTTTATAGTTAAAGGAAGACGTCGTTTAATCATTTGCAAAATAATTTATTGGCGTTAAATTGCTTGCCCCCCCTCCAAACTTATCCCTTAAAAAAAAAAAACCCTGAAAATCTCATTTAAATTTGTTTGCTATGCCATTTCAACATGGAATTTAGACTCTAATAGAGTCAAAGTGGAAGGCTGGTGGCATCAGGGAAGCTATTAATTTGGCAACTCAAAAGATTTGTTAGAGAGAATTAGATTTCACCCCCTCACACACACACACACAAACACACACACACAAACACACACACACACAGTTTATCTTTGGACTCTACTAAAACACGAAACACCAACCAAATCAGGGTTCTGCTTCAGAGCCCCCACATAAATTCAAAAGGACATCTTCATTATCGATATGGATATTAATCAGCATATCATTTACTCTTAATAATCCCAGTTGACTGAGATGATAGATTTTCCCCTCAAAGGGGCAGCTACCAAGCTCTGGTCAGTATTTCCAGAAGAGAACTGATACAGGCTGGAAGACTATTCGAGCAGTTCTCTCCCCTCATTCACCCTTTTTCTGTGTTCAGTTACAATGGACTACTCATGTATTTGGCAGCAGCATAAATGGAAGATAGGAAGATCTGCACCGTTGCGTTGATCTGGGTGGTCTTCTCCGAGTGACTCTAAGTGGTCTTCTCAAATCTCAGTCTTCTCAAATCTCGGAAACTGAATAAGATCAGGCCTGGTTAGGGCTTGGACAGGGCAGTGTATAGCTGCTCAATGGAGGCAGGAAATGGCAGAACACCTCTTACCTTGAAAACCACAAATTGTCATCAGTTGGAGTTTTCTGGTTCCAGCTCCAGGGTTCCCCCCCCCCCTTTTTGGTTTTTGCTTGGCACCAAGAGATATCTGGACAACCTGGGCAGCTGAGTGGGATGAGGCCAGGCAGGTTCATCCCTCTCTACATTGATCCATCTTCCCCTGAGCCTCTAGCTCCCCATTTGAATTGGAGTAGTCAGGGTGCTGTAGTGGTTAAGAGTGGCAGCTTCTAATCTGGTGAACCGGGTTTGATTCCCCACTCATCCTCTACATACAGCTAGTTGCGTAATCTTACGTTCATCACAGCCGTGATAGTGATATTCTGACTGAGCAGTTCTGTCACAGCTCTCCTAGCCTCACCTACCTCACA
The DNA here is from genome assembly GCF_049243985.1 of Paroedura picta. Taxonomy (NCBI): domain Eukaryota; kingdom Metazoa; phylum Chordata; class Lepidosauria; order Squamata; family Gekkonidae; genus Paroedura; species Paroedura picta. The sequence continues at coordinate 27,421,982 of NC_135382.1, read as the reverse complement.
GGGTGTCTATTGGGGGGAGAGGAAAGGGAAGGCGATTGTAAGCCATTTTGAGACTCCTTTGAATAGTGAAAAGTGGGGCATAAAAACCAACTCTTCTTCTGATGGAGGGGCCATGGCGTGACCCCAGCAAGAGGCCTCATCAACTAGTGGCCTTACTGGCCAGTCTTTTCTTGGCAGGGGTCCCCAAACTTGTTGAGCCAGGAGGCCCTCTTGGAATGTAAAGAAAGACCAGTGATGATGACAGACTCTAAATGATGACCCCCATTCCACTCAAGGCCCTTTGGAAGTTCTCCCTGCTTAAAATTCAAATATGTACAAGGAAACACATCAGAGATCCTCATGGGACCTCTGAGTGATCCATTAGGAATTATGAGTGATACATTAGGAATAGGAATGAGTGATCCATTAGGAATTAGGAACCTCTGAGTGATCCATTAGGAATTACTGCTAGAGGTTCTTGGGCTCTGGCTATTTGCTATCTTTTAAACTACAGATTCCAAGACCAAATTTAGAATCTGGACACTGTATGCATGTGTGTGTGTGATCATACATGTTCATTCAAATCATATACTCTACCATTGAACTTTCACTTTATCCCTCATTAGAATTGGACATGTAACTGAATGTAAGCTCCAAAGTTCACTCAGAACTCAATTCCCTCGGATGATTCTGGTTGTTGCTGTTGTTTTAAATTAAATGATCGACTCCCTGATTTGTGTTGGGTTGAAACAAATTTGAGCAGAATAAAAACAGAATTCATGCTCCTTTTAGAATTATTTTTTCACTCTTGACTCCCATTGGTCTCTATTCCAAGAGCCTGAAGCAGCCCTGTTCATAAAATGCATGCTTCATTTCAGGCTTAAGAAAAAAAAAATAGAGTAATTAGTCCTGATATTTCGATTGGCAGCTGAATGAAGACAAATTCTTTGAAATTTATCCCAAACCAAACAAAAAACAAACTGTGTTTAATTAACAACTGCATAAAATGATTCCTACTTCTTAAAAAATGCCATAACATGCCAATAATTAGCTGATTAAACTGCAAAGAAATAATTATCAGACATCAGAGTAAATGAAACAGAGATGCTGCACAGATTTCTCTCTCTCTCACACTCTCTCTCTCTCTCAGACATGTTATCCTTGAAAGACCATCACAATTAAAGGCGACAACACTCCCAATGTGATGGACTCAAACCAGGAGCCTTCAGGAGTTTTCTGGTTCTGTATTTACATGCAGAACAACATAGTTGAGGAAGAAGCCAATGGTCAGCATTTATCACAGACTGTTGTTTCTATGAGTTGTGAGATGAGTTTTTTCCACCTTTGGTCATTTCCCTCCAGAATTTTTATCATAAGAACATTAGAAGAGGCCTCCTGAATTAGACCATTGGTAGATTTGATCACACATCCTATTTAATACAAAAAACACACCAGGAATTTAGGTCGGTCCATGTGACTGCCCATTTTTATTTATTTATGTATTTATATTAACTTCTAATAACTGCTACTCCCAGACCCTGCCGGCTCATGGTGATTTACAATAAAATCCATAAAACAAATAAAATCACAACAGTAATGGTGGCACAATCCAATTCTATAACCCCCCTCCCTCTCCATGTCAAGTGACCGCAACACACCACTTCCCTTGGGAGAAGTAGTCCTTGCCCAGATGTCTGGCATGTGGGACTTCAACAGGGAAAGTCCCAATCTTTCTTGGCCTAGACTCAACCAAATGCCTGGTAGAAGAGTTCTGTCTTTCATGACCTGCAGAATTGTGACAACTCCATCAGGGCCCTTAGCTTCTGCTTCTTCTTCTTCTTAACAAAATAAATAAATAAATAAAAACTGGCATTTATAGGAAATGTCCAGAGGTATCATGCCTTTGAGCATGGCTGATTTACTTAGCCATCATAACTCAAATGGTGATGGAGGTAGGAATGGGAAGTGACATTGTGTGATGTCACTTCCTATTGTACCAGGAAGTGTCATCACAACACTAGGAATTCCCCAAATCTCTAAGGTTTTTCAAATGAAGCTTGGGGAATTCCTAGAACATTGAAACATCAAACTAGGACACAGTATGAAGTCATATTACAACAGCATTCTGTCTCCTGGTTTCATTCCTACTGTAGTGAAGAGTGACAACATTTATTGAAATCAGTGAATAAAAAAGGGTGGTAAGAATTCCTGGTTAGTAGGGTGGTGGCTGGCAACTGAGACTGAGCAGTGGAGAAGTAATTTTAACTGACATGCTTTTTAGATACATCTAGTTGAGTTTCAGAGTTTCGCTCCGCCCCCCCCCCCATGTTAATTTCATTGATCTCTATGGGAAATGTATAGTGGGAATATAAATTAGTAAACATGCTTCTAATTGCTTTTGGATTCCCTGAAAGTGAAATATGAGAAGGCGTGGAGGATACTGTCAAAGGAAAGCCTTTGCAGAAGTGGAAAGCAGATGTATCAAACCAAAGGTGCTCTCAAAAGATCAACCCAAGGAACAAATCGGCAAACACTCCCTTTATTCCGGGTGCTTACTCTAAAAGTCAACTCTTTAGTCATTTTTCGATTTGAATAAAATACGACTCAGTTTTGAGGTGGGCTCAGCTATGATTCACCCCCAGCAGAAGCTTTGCTTTGTTTTGCTTTGTTTCGCAAGCTCATTTCCAAACTCAGACATTCAAGTTAGTCATGAAAAGTGCTGACATTATCTTCTTCACCACTGCATGAACTTTGCTGCTATAAAAAAACACTCGGAAAAAGTACGGAAGTGGGATAGTAAAAAAATCCCCAAGTAACAAAATGTATGGGAATGCATAATTATGGATTTCTCAAGGCCTTGTAAACTCCAGGTTATATTTCATTCTAGAGTAAGCAGCTCGAGGACCTTTTAGCAGCATATTGTTGTGTTAAGAGTTATAAAACCTTCCAGACAACAATAGCTCGAGGCAGTCTGTGTAATGTGGACTCTTTTACAAGATGCAAACAATGGCAAAAACCCACACAGACAGAAACCAAAGATTCCAGTGTATTTCGAGCTGTTTGCAAAGCACTGACATTAAGGTGGCGATCTCTATTCAGAAGAACGGGGTTATGAATTGCAGCTCACATGCTGTGTCCTCGAATTTCTTTTTCTTCGAAAGGATAGATGAAGAGTTTTCAGAAACATGAGTAGGAAGAGGGTTGGTAAATTGTTGCAACTAGAAGGAAATGTGTGTTTATGTAGTACGGTCTTGGCATTCTCTTGATACTTTGGGCAAAGCTAGAGTTGCCACCAATGACTGACCAATTGCTAGGAGAGTCTGAAGGTGGCACCTGGAGGGAGAGGAGTTTGAGGTAACACTCTAGGAATGCCTCAGATCTCTAAGTAAAGTGTCCAGAGATCTGGAGAACTTTCTAGAAGGTCAGTATGGAGGCCACTTTCTGGCTATTTTCTTCTCCCAGAACTCAATTTCTTGAGGGTGGAGGAATGAGGCTGAAGGCAGCGGTTTGCAAGCTTGGTGTAGTGGTTACGAGTAGCGACTTCTAATCTGATAGTGCTCTCTCAGCACCACCTCCCTCACAGGGTGTCTGTTGTGGGGAGAGGAAAGGGAAGGTGACTGAAAGCCACTTTGAGACTCAATCTGGTAGAGAAAAGTGGCATATAAGAACCAACTCTTCTTCTGCCATCTGGCAAACTGATGCAATGCAGAACTATATAGCATTTTAGAAGTGCTGAGGAGAAGATGTGGAAGTGGTTCCTTGTCCCCATCCCATCTCCTCTGAAAGGGTGTGTATGTCAGTCATTACTTTCCTGATTTAGAAGAAATTAAGATTGACATTTATTTCATTTTGTTCACACACATCAGAGAGAGGGACCGATTATGCATGGGGCGGACTGCCCAAGCTGGTGGTGACAGGGCTTCGGGGCAAAGTGAGCCAAAATGCATACCTCATAACTGAGGTCAGTAAAAGTATGCAGGGAGTCAACTGAGTGGTACACTGTTGCATCTAGGAGTTATGTTGGGACAGTGCCCTGATACTGCTGCTCTGATGCCAAACTTTGGTGTGGTCCAACTATGGCTTCCGGCTGGAGTGCCACTGGTACACTCTCCTGTGTCACTGAAGACACAACAGGCACAGACACATAGCAGGAGTTAGCTGACTCCCTAAATCACTTTGTCCAGAAACTCCCACCAGAACCAGTGAACAGGAAAACCATAAGAACTTATGGAGTCTGTAAAAAAAAAAAAACAACCCTCCATTGGCTGTCACAGCCCTGATGCCTTAAGAACCACATTAATGCCACACACCTAGCACCCATTGGCCTCCAGCCAGACCCTTGACATCTTGCCATGGCCATCCACCTTATATAGTATGTGGTCAAGGGGATCAAACTGGAGCACAACCTCTGCACCATGATGGTTCACCTGGTACCCATTGCTGGCCCCATGTTCCTTTTGCTCTCCCTGTGCCACTTACCAGGGGGTCCCCATTGTTTGACACTGAGCTCTCTCCTAGGTAGATCTGCTTGTACAACGGGTTGAGTTGTGTCCCATGTGCATGGCCTACCATGGCCCTGCTCTTCCCTGCTCCACCCAGAGCTGTATCCCCATACTGCTACCCTATGGTTGATTGGTTCCCCCTGCCATGTTGTAGATATGCCTCTGTACCCGTTTCATCTTGTGGGCACAATGGGACAGTCACTGAATATGAGCAGGTACAACCCATGCACCCAATCCTTGGCCTCCAGGAAACTGATAGAACATTTAAGGGACTGAAAGGCAGGTAGAACAAGCCAATACTTCAAACCATGCAATGACTTTCCCTCATGGGGAAACATCCACAGAATCGGGAACAGGAGAGCAAGAAACGAAATTTCTCCCCCATGCCGTGTACACAATGAGAAAGCAGCAGGGCAGTTTGCAAATGACCAGGTGTTTGTCAAATTTGGCTTTATTGATTGTTCTCTTGGGCACCTTTGTGTAATGAAGGCAGACTAATCTGTTTGTTTGCTTTGATTATTTATATTGGAAATTTGTTTAGCCGTCAAGCCGAAGCATATTTCAATGGGCAAGCAAACCCGGGGCCATTTGTCATATCATGACAGAACAAAATGTCACAAGAGTCTCTTTGACTTCCAGGCCATGACAGGGTGAAAACAGCACAAGGTAATCAGCAATGGATTCATAGCTTGAGGTTCAGCCCTAATACCTTGGAGGTCACCCCTTCCTCCCACTTTCTCATTCTGCAATCTAGGTCATTAGCCAAAAGCAAACTCTTGGCAATTTCATCCCTCATGATATTTTTTTCATCTACAGCCTCCCCCCCAATTTTGGATTTCCAATTATCTGGTCCTTGAACTTGTGTAATAGCAAACATCTAATGTCCCACCCCCATCCCAATTGTAGATAATGTTGTCCATGTCACAATTTTTTTCTTTCATTTCTTCCTTCACTTGTGGTTTTTCCTCTCGTGTACAATGAGATGAATGTTGCTGGTTTCAAATGACCTGGTCTCGTTTTAAAAATAAAACCAAAGTACATTAGAAACCCTCTGCTATATATTTTTTTGTAATTATTTCTGTGCTAAGCATTGTGCATGGGCAATGTTCCCCACATGTCATTTCCATCATGTCTCAGGCACCATAGTAAGGATGTACATTGGGTGCTGGGGGGTGGGGGAGGAACGGGATGACGACGACGCTACAGAATGGAAATTTCGATATGGTTGTAATCAAGGAGAGTTGTGTGTGGTGTTTCCCAATGTTTAGGAATTCAGGTATACATCTGTAACCACTGCACAAAAAAAGAATCTCAATGCAATCATACTTATTGTTAACATTCCTTTTCAGTGATGCGTTAATAATGAGCGATCCGTTGACAAGGAAGAACGCCACATGGGTTAAACGTTGCTGATATGCTGGAAGAATGTATAGATCAATTTATATATCACAGCTGACATATGGTGACCCCAGCAAGGCACTATCAAGGTAAGTGAGAAGCAGTGGTGTTTTCCCAGGGTCTTCCTGCTTAGCATCTGAGATCTGATGTGATCAGGCTATACTGTGTTATTCCGTGTCTATCCTGAACAATTTAACCTTTATCCAATGTTCTCCTGCAGGCCTTCCTGAGTGCCCTCTTCACCCACCCTGCTAAGGCCCAAAGGATTGATTTATGCACGAAAAGTCTGTGACCAAAACCCTTTGCCATACTAATAATGCAGTCGGGAAATTAAATTTAGAAAATCTGGTTAATTGGGAGGAATCCGATACAGGGCAGAGCAAACGTTCAGAATGATGCTGAGCAGATTGGGAGAAATGCCGTCATCCCTGCCCGAGATTAAAAATAATTCTAATATGTGAAAGTGTTACCTACAGTGACATTAACTTGGGCTGAAAGAAAGATTATGGCAAACGGGCAAATGCATTTCCTGCTGTATTGTTACGTTATGTTTTCATTCATCATGCCTTAGATAAAGCAGATAAATTGTGCTCAAGATCTGGGGAGGGCAGCCAAACCTTCATGGCTGGTGAACCATGTTTTCGGAAATTTGTAAATGGTCTGCTCTCGGTGTGAGCCTGCTGATGTCAGTCATTTTGGACTGAGTGCTTTATAGCTTACTTAGCCTAACATGGCTTCCCTGCCTCTTAAAATGTCACATGGATAAAAGAGTGTGCTGACAGCTCTGACAACTTTATCATTGCCGAGTAAAATCACATCCCTGGTACTCATATGTTCTGAACATCTATTTTGTTCTGTCTCTGGCCTTCAGTGAACAAAAATTATTCATCCAGTTGGGATTTAAAAAAAAGAAAAAAGCGTGAAAGACGAGGAAGATGACAAGTTTTTATTAACCAAGAACAATTTGTTGCTTCAGATTGCCTCAAGGTTGGGGACAGTGTTTCCTCATGTTATTCATCTTTACACAAGCTCTGCGAGAGAGTTTTAGCATTTTACAAACGAGGACGTTCAAGGTGAGAGTCGTTTCAAAAATCACAGCCTTCTTTTTCCAGGAACTCTGGACAGGTTATGTGAAGGGAACCCACTGAGATGGAACCTGCCAATGTTCACACTTAATTTCCCCCAGTTCCTCTCCTTGCTGCCATCCCCATGCCACAAGGCTTTGGCTCATATTGCTCACACAGCTCCAAGCCGGCTTTAGAGAGCCTGCTTGGTGTAGAGAGAACCAATGTAGAGAGAGCCAACTTGATATAGAAGAAGAAGAAGAAGAAGAAGAAGAAGAAGAAGAAGAAGAAGAAGAAGAAGAAGAAGAGTTGGTTCTTATATGCTGCTTTTCCCTACCCGAAGGAGGCTCAAAGTGGCTTACAGTCACCTTCCCATTCCTCTCCCCCCAACAGACACCCTGTGGGGTGGGTGAAGCTGAGAGAGCACTGATATCACTGCTGGGTCAGAACAGCTTTATCACTGCCATGGTGAGCCCAAGGTCACCCAGCTGGCTGCATGTGGGGGAGCGCAGAATTGAACCCGGCATGCCAGATTAGAAGTCCGCACTCCTAACCACTACACCAAACTGGCTATATAGTGATTAAGAGCAACGACTTCTAATCTGGAAAATTGGGTTTGATACCTCACTCCTCTGCATGCAGCCAGCTGGGTGACCTTGGGCCAGCCACAATCCTGATAGAGCTATTCTCACAGAGCAGTCCTGTCAGTGATCCCTCAGTCCTATCTACCTCACAGGGTATTTGTTGTGGGGAGAGGCAGGGAAGGCAATTGTAAGCCACTTTGAGACTCCTCCTCCCTTCCTCCCTCTCTTTCTTACTCTTCCTTCCTTTTATTGGTGGTCTGATTAGCTCTACCTCACTGACAACCCCCTCCCCCCCCAAAAAAACCCCTTGAGGATCCAGGACATTGGGTTGAATCCACCCAGCTTTCCATTGGATGAAAAGAGGAGGAAGGACTTCTGTTTGATCAGCAAAATAAGTACGCTGAAGATTATGGGACCCCCCATGGACAAAAGTCATGTGGAACAAGGACTGTAGTCAAAGGGGGAATCAGGTGAGACTGAGAGAAAAAGCTGGCCAGATCTGACCTAATGTATACTCACAACAACTCAGTGTGGTGGGTTAGACTGAGTGAATGTGACTTAACCAAGATGACCCAGTTTTGCATCCTACTATTGTTATGCAGAGTTTTCTTGCCTCTGAACATAGACACTATGGACTCCAGGCTCAGAGCCCCAAGACAAGAGCCCTGTGCATCTCTACCAGAGTTTCCAATCTCCAGATGGAGGCTGAAGATCTCTTGGATGTACAGCTGGTCTCCAGCCTACATAGATCAGTTTCCCTAGAGACAAATTGCAGTTTTAGAAGTTGTAAATTATGGCTATGCCCTGCTGAAGTTCCTCCCCAGTCTGTGTCTCCCATATATCCAGGAACATCCCAACCCAGAGCTGGCAACCCTGATGCCTTCTAACTGGCTGTTTGCCAGATCAGCAACCCTACTGAAGGATTCAAGGAACAAAACAGTAAAGCAAAAGGGACAGGATTATTGACAAATAAGTTTATAATGTGGAAATTGCAATAGTGATAGAAAACAAAACCCAGAAAAGCAAGCAGAAGGAGGGGGGGGGGGAATGCTCCAGCTAAAGGATCACACCAGAATACAGATATGCATTATAAATTAAATACAGATGAGACACAAATTGCCTAAGAATAAGCCACATTGAATGAGGTGACACATCAGTCTCTCTCAGACAGTACTTGACTGGGGGGGGGGGGGGAAACACAAAGCTTAAAATATTTCTACTTAGCCCAAACAGAAAAGCAAGCTTACAGCACTAGAAAGATGCTTAATGAAGAAGGAATTGCAGAGAAATCAATTGTACTTTGTGAGAAGAGATGAGCCAGATTGGTGTAGTGCTGAAGAGGAGCAGTTTCTAATCTGGCGAGCTGGGTTTGAGTCCCCACTCCCCCACATGCAGCCAGCTGGGGAACCTTGGGCTGGTCACATAGAGAAATTCTGTCTGTTCTCATAGAGGTGTTCTCATAGAGGAATTCTGTCAGAGTTCTCTCAGCCCCACCTCCCTCACAGGGAGTCTGTTGTGGGGAGAGGAAGGGAAAGTGATTGTAAGCCATTTTGATACTCCTGATAGTAAAAAGCAGAGTATACAAAATCAACGCTTGTTCTTCACAAAATTAGCTGTGTTCCCTGGATTGTCCCCTGGATTGTCCCCTGGATTGTCCCCAGAGCAGGAGGCTTTATTGATCTTCAATTTGCAATCAAATAGCATTGTGTCACTATAACATTAAAACAAATATGGGTACCAGGATCTCTGAAGTCCTCGTTTTCTTTTTTCTTTTTTTAATTGTCTCCTGCAATTTTAGTTGTAGAGAGGGAAGGGGAAATAGCTCAATGATAAAAAGGACTAGAGACTTTAAAAAGAAATCTGAGAATTCAGAGAGTGTTGTATACACTAGCACCTCAAATTTTGCCACTCCCCCTCCAGTTCCACCCTCTTGGTGGCCATAGGTGGCATACCCTAGTTGAGAAGATTCATGGGATCAGAGAATGTAGAAGATCCTCACAGGTCCAGTTCTGCTGAAGCAAAGCAAGCCTGACACACCTCTGGACATCATATCTGTGAGTTGATCTAAACTTTTTGGCAAGTGAGCAGCATGGAGATGGGATGGTGACTAAAACCACAGGTTCCCATGCTGAACTGCGACAGCAGCCGATCGTATATTTCATACCTTGTGATAAGCTGTAGGGAAGAGTGACTGATTTAAAACAAATGCAGGATTTCTACCCACATCCTTCTTTTTCAACTGTAAAAGACTGAAAAGGCATTTGGATTCCAAGGACATCACCTGCAACCAATAGCGTGCTTCTATTTTCAGAGGCCCCTTCAGAGTTCAAACGCTGGTGCCATTTCCATTCCTGTGAATCCTGATATAAAAATTCTGAACTATCATCCATGAGAAACACTACCTTCCAATAGCTAATAAATCTTCCCCATGCATTTCGGATTTGCAGCAATAATTGCTAAAGCGCTTCTGTGCAAGCAGGAAGTGTACACAGTGTTTTCTGCATGTCCATCGACTTGGATTTAGTAGAAATGGGAGGGGGCATTATATAACACCACCCATCGCCATTTTTTTTCCACCTTAGGCAGCCATGCAATCTTCTCTTTAGGGATGGTAGAAGAATCGGGATAATCACATTGGCCTACAGAAGCAACATCAAAAAGGTGGCTTTTGTGAGTTGTTTGGGAAATGGAGAACCTCAAGTCTCGAAAGCCCCCACCCCACTGTGCTATGGCAAACAAACCGAAAGATTTGCCATGTGAAAAGCAGGTTTTTATAATAGCCTCCCAAGAAACTTTCTCTGTTCCTTCTACAAACAGGTTTATGAGGATGAGGGGATTCTCCTCATTATTGTTCCAGAATGTCATTAGATGTGCCATCCCTCCTGAATTCCTTAAACAGCATCTCCAAATGTCCTTCCAAAACAGGAGTCCATGCAGATCATCCCAAGGTCTTTATTCATTTCAATGCATTCATGGGCTCAGATTTCCTAATTGGCCCAAACTGATTTATGAACAATGACAATGAGATGACAAAACATGATAGAACATCACAGATGGAATAGCAAACAATAGATTAAGGTTGTGGCATGTGACCCTTCAAAGAAAAGCCCATTGAAAAAGGCCAGCATTACAAGTCTTGAAAAAGGGCATTGGCAGGCTCACCTTTAGATTCTTGCAGCCCCCCGTGAGCCCTTTGAAAACCAGCTGGAATATCAAAGGTCATTCTCTGGTGCCTTCTGCCTTCATCAACGAACATACCTGTTGTCTGGTATATGGGTGATCTAGGCACAGTGAAACCGGTTGAAAGAGACTTGTGCATTGTTGGTGGGATGCATCACGGAACCTGTGGAGTGGCAATGAAGATGGCACCATTACTGCAAAACAGAGCCTCATCCAGCGCAAGCAGGGTTCCCTCCAGCAAGGTAGGTGGATAGAAAACCAGTAAGAGAGGCCATGGCTCAGTGATGGTGCATTTGCTTTACTCGCAGAAGGTCCCAGGTGCAATCGCTCGCATTGCCAGTTCATAGGAGCAGACTGCTCCACTTGAGATCCACTGTCAGTCAAAGTAGATGAGACAAACCTTCATAGATGAAGTGTCTAATTCAGTATAAAGTGGCTCATAAATTCATGAGTTACAAAATGCTTTCACTGAAGCTTTACGGATATGGAAGCAGCCAGCTTTGGAAAATGAGTCATAAGTACAGAGAAAAGGTTCCCATTCAAGTCAATGGGCCACAGAGGAGCCTGGGTCCATCCCTCCGACAGCCTTTCAAGCAGTTCCCAAGAACCTTCATTTACTATAGTCCTCTTTTAACGTGTTCTAATTCCGTGTACCCAATTTGCAACTTCAGATCTATCAGAATATTCAATTTCCTTTCACAGCTGGCTCCTTTATGATCTATTCTTCAGCATTTCAGTTTAAACCCTAATACTGTTTGATAAGTTCAGCATTCTTCTCTGTTGTATGCACCATTCATTACTTTTGGACAAGAAGATATATTTTAAAGCCTTTCAAAGCTGCGGGGAAAAATAGGGACAGGGTATCTGAGCAGTGAGCAAAATGAAAGAACACCGAGATGAGAAATCTATTCCACAGGACAGCCTTTGAAAGCCATATGAATGGAACGCTCATGCATGCAAGTATTTGCATACTGAATGCACACGTGACGTATATGGGTGCAGGCGATGTGGCTAATTAAAGCGCCATGGAATCAGCAAAATGTCTCCAAAATTACTCATTCTAGGAATCATAACAGTGCTTTTGAGGAATTAAAATGTTCCACTATTACCGCATTGTTAGCCTCTTCTGATAGCTGGGCCTTGCCTTAATGCATGTGTAATTTTAGGTAGCTGTCGCTTTACTTACGGGATACATAATACTGTTACATCATTTCTCTAATTTTGGGGCCCAGTTTTGTAGCATGATTATATATCTCTTGTCATTTTATTGCATTTTATTGCATCAGTACCCCAACATAAGGATATGAAATTGCTATGCAACTCAACTAGTATATTAATGGCTTAATCCCTGAATTGGTGTGAGTTATTTCTTACATAGCTAGCTGCATTTGGGGCAAAACCCATCCTGCCACTAAACAGCCAGTGCACATGCCTGGAACTCCAGGGAAACAGGTGGGGGGGCATGGATTGCATTAATGTCGCTTCCAGCTAAAACCTGGGTGTGGCATCAGTGAAGATCTGAGATTTTGCCAGTCTTCAGGGATGTCTCCCTCTGCATCTCCCCTCGCTACTCATTCAGGCTGTGGAGCTTGGGAGATCATCTACCATGGCAGGGTACTTCAGCCAACGATGGGCTAACCTGGAAATATCGCAACGTTCTTAGATGGCTCTGGGTGCTTGCTAATGAATGCTTCCTATAGTGTAGTGACTCACACTAGTCCTGCCAAAATGAGTTATGTCCTAACCAGTCTGAAGATCACCTGGCCTGTTTACAGAATGGCACCCACTACCCAGGACATTTTGGAGTGGGTGAGAAAAGGCAGCATTTCCAGACATATTTGAAGACAATCCAACGATTTTTGATCAGCCCTTTAAAAGGCTATCAGCTGTGCAGAGGAGAAGGGGTGTGTCCTACTAGCACATGTGCTACGGGCCCCATGGTTCCAGGTCCCTGCAGTGCTGTATGTTTAGGGGGGCTTCACACTGTGATTATCATAGTTATGTGGCTTCCATACTTCAAGAATGAAAAAAAAAGGCAATATGCATTCTCTGTTAGTAACTGAGCATGTGCATCGCTCATTGACCATGCATGAGGACCACAAGCCACATTAATGTGAAGGTCCCCTTTGATATTAGGGCATTGCACTTGCCCATCCTACCAAGGTTCAAGAAATGTTTCCAGCAAATAGAAGCTGTCAGTTGCGTCCCTACTTCACACCTCCAACTAACTTGGATGTACACAACTACCTTGGGGGGAGTTTCTAAATTTCAACATGCGGGTCATTTTTAGGATGAATACAACAAAGGTTTGGGGAGCAAGGAGAAAGCTTAATACAGTCTAAAGTCTTTACTGGCTATCTTTTTTGGGATCTCTTAGCAATACATCGAGCGCTTTTCTCCTTTCCTTTTTTTTTTAATGGCAGCTTGCATCTGCTAATAATATACTGCCGACACTTTAAAAATATATAATCCTGAGAGAAGTCATCTGAAGTTGTCGCAGAATTCCTCACTTCATATCTTTTTGCATTTCTCATTAGCACCAATCCACTCCGGCTCCCTATATATCAGCTCGGCCTCCTATGAACTTCAATAGGATTTTCCCCTCCGTTGGTTTTGCGGTGCTACGCTCCTAGTTCTCTCGCACAGATATGATCATAAAGTCACGTTCACAACATAAGAAGCTCTTCTTCTCTCACTGAGCATCTAGCAATCTGATTCAACTTAATGGTCCTAAAGCCAGAGAGAATTATTGTTAGGTTGGCAGCTTGCTGACTGTCTTTGATAGGATTATGTACATAAGATAATGATGTATTTTTACTGGCTGGGAATTTCTTTTTTTAAAGATAATGATGTATTTTACTGGCTGGAAATTTAAAAAAAAATAAATCATAATGGCTATCCTGCAGGAATAGAAATGATAGACGTTTCCAAATATACATGGCTGCGTTGAAGAGACATTGTGGACTTTGAATCAAGCCATTTAAACAGGGACCCTCTCCTACTTAGCTCTCACTAAAGACCACTTCATTCATTACTTTATGCACACTGTACCCAAAAGCTAGGGAAAAGGAGATCACGTCTCCTACTTAGTTTCTTTATTGCTCCAAAAATTTCTCTCTGTGTGGTTAGATACTCCTCCTATCTGGTCAGATCTCAGCTGCTAAGCAGGCCAGGCTCCTTCTCCCTGTTGTGCCAATAAAGCTGTGATCTTGTTTAAGCCAACATAAGTGTGTACGTGTCTTCCTTGAGCCCAAAATGCCCTCCTGCAAGTCAAAGCAACATTCAGCTGCCTAAAATATTATGTATAAAACTGTCATCAGACTAGAAGATCATAAAACTCCCAGGGTGGGTGGGTTGGCCACTTAGGCAGAACCTTGAATTAAAAAAAAAAAAGAAACGTTTGACTAAATGGGCATAATGTACACTGTAGGTAAGTCCTGTGAAGTTGTAGATAACTTATGATGACCTTGCAAAGTATATTGAGCTCAGGTGAGAAGCATCAGAGGTTGTTGGCCATTGTGTTCCTTTGAAAAGCCTTCCCTTCCCAGTCAAGCACTAATCTTGCTTAGCTTTGGAGATCTGACAAGATTAAGCTCTACAGTACCACCTTCCCTCCCAGTAAGGTGTACTCGTGCCCTCCTGTCAGAAAATGAGTAGACCACAGCTGCAGGATATTCACACAAGTCTGCTTGAGCAATTTACCGCTCCAGAATAACTGTTTAACCAAAGGACTCCTTTCTAAGCATATGAAACATGTTATAGGAGCCAAAAGACATTGCTAAGAAATAGTGCATTGATATGTCTAGACAACTAAGAAATTATCCGGAAAAGGTTTCCTTTTCATTAATGGAACCACAAAATAATAATACATTCAATCCTAAAGGGCTTAATTGCCTCTGGGCACTGTTGGGAAGACCCACTATTGCTAAAGAATGTGTAAATTCCCTCCCCAAAGGATTATGATTATAATATGGTACCCAAAATGGCTGCCAGGTGGACCGTGACAACAGCAGCCACAAAGTCTAGATTTATTAATGACTTGAAATTCAAATTACTGCATTTTGTTACACTTGATCTCCAATAGTGTGGAACATTATTTTGCAAATTGTTATTAATAGAGTTCACCCTGAGTTTTGAAAGGCTAGAGCACTTAAGTGAAGTACTAATTGAAATTGGACTTGTAATTTTTCACTGAAGAAGTGAAGTGCCAAGCCTTCGCTATTGTCATGGGAGTAGACCTGTTGTGAGATTCACATGGAAACCATTTCAGAGATTCATCTACATTTGCAAGAGATCTCCTTGGTTCCAGGGCTCTCAGATGAAGACACAAGTCTACAGCGTGGGTTTAACTGGTTTGATTTCAAAGGGCTGAGAGAGCTCTGAGAAAACTGTGACTGGCCTAAGGTCACCTAGCAGGCTTCGGATGGGGGGTGGGAATGCCATTCCCTTCATGCTGTTTTCCCTCAGCCTCATAGTCCTGCCCCCTAGCAATTTCCTTTCTATTTCTTGACAGTGTTGACTTCTCACACTTCACCATATGTGCCTGCTCCCCCACCCCAGTTTCCCTCCCTCATACTAGTTGCTTGTGGGCTGGATAAGAGCGATGGGTGGGCCAATTCCGGTCCATAGAAAGTACGTTTGTAATTATTTCCACCTATCTATTCCCCTCCTCCTTTACCCTCAGCTCCCCAAATAACCATATAAAAGGAAAAAAGGCCCACATACTCTCCCAGCCATATTTTCATGTAGGATAATTGGAAAGCAAGGGGGAGCCTCCCCACACACACACACACATGCACACAATGACCAGGATCCCTCATATGAAGAAGAATGCTTCAATGATTCTTGATGCTGGCTCCACTTGGCCAACATCCCTGTAGAGATCAGCCCTGGGATCACCATCTGAAAGGAATTTGGCACCAAAAAGCCAGTTAAGAGCATCACCACTTGCACTCTCCATGGGTGAGCATTTGGCCCGGTGCACCTCATCCGCCCCCAATTTGTACTCCTGCATGAGAGCTGGGGCAGTGACGTTCCCAGTGCATAAACGGACAATGTGGAACAAGCATATTGCAGAATTTCCCAGCAACACCAGCAACTTGTGTGCATTTGATGCTAAGTCAAGGACCCGACATAGAGGAGCAAATTATTACAGAGGGGGGAAATGTCATGATAAAAAAAATCTTCCATTCAGAGCAGATATTTAACAGCCACCCTGTTTCTGGGGTGGCTGTGGCTAATTTCTTTGAGACACCCTGCTGATGAGACTAATCACCTTTCAGGCAAGCTTTCTGCTACTTAATGCTGATTGCCAGCCGTTTTAGTATTCATCTTCAAACTGCATCAAAAGGAGAGATAAAATGTTGCTTGATGAAATTGATAGAGCTATTGAGCTTCGCAATTTGCTTTGCTAAACACCTTTCCAATACCTGCATGCCACAATCTGCATACACAACGGCATTTAAATGCTTTCCAATTGATCCGGTTGTCCTTGCAAGTTTAATAACTGTTGGTGAACCCAGGTAGCAATATTGAAATGAGAAGCCAAAGGCTCACCTTGACCAAGGATTGCCTACCTGTTTCCCCTATCCCTCAAGTCAAGGTGTAGTCTGCACGGGACTTTCTACCCACTCCCAGTTTGAATGAATCCCTGCAGTCTACACTGAATTCGATTTCCACTTTGATTTTGGGCGCTTTAGATTTTCTCTCTGCAACATGTATGATTGATTTGTGGTGACCCTACTTTTCCCCTGCGATATCCTAGAGTGGATATAAGCCGATGTATGAAAGACCGCCAAGAGTAAATGTGTAGACAGCTGCTTTTTGTGAATTCATTTACTGCTCCGAGCCTCGGAGCAAAGGAGTCTTCCCTGATTGGCCAGGGCATCAGTTCAAGGACTTCCTGCTTCCCGGTTGCAAGGCTTCCCTTAAAGTGACTATGCTCCAGAAGCCTTAACTTCTCTCACCAGATTTATTCCCCCTCCTCTGCTGTCTTCAATCCTCTCTCTCCCCCACTTCAAGAAAAGAAAGAACATCCTGATGCACTTGCATTCCCTCCCGTTCTGAGCTTCCTCAATCATGTGCAGAACACTTTCTGTTTCAATGGAGGGGGGGGGGGAATAGAGGAAGACCCACGTTCAAATCGATCTGAATTCAGCAGGATCCACACTAGAAAAAAAAACAAAAAACAAAGTGCAGAATCAGCCGAGCACTCAAATAGTAGAGCTATCAAAAAAGAAAGGGAAGTAGCTCAGTCTGAGGGTATTAGCTTTGAATGCAAAAGTTCCCAAGTTCAAACCCCAGCACTTCCAGCCTAAAGGACCTCTTGGCAGGTAATGTTAAAGACCTTTTCCAGAGGCTGTAGAGAGCTGCCAGTCAGAGTAGACAATACCTTGATAGAGCAGTTGTCTGACTCAGTATAAGGCAACTTCATGAGTTACAGGGTAGTGCCCTGGGCTCTGCAAGCTTTTTGTTGTGCATTGCTATTGCCCTGGATATATTAATATCAGCCCCCCCTCCCTGATTGGAACAGAAATAGACTGTTAATGAGTCCCCATCCCATCCCTGAAGGATGTCATGGGTCCATCCCTATCAGCCTTGGAAACTACAGATGAGAGTACATTTCCGGGACATATGAAATGCTAACCATAGTTAGATCCAGAAAGATGGGAGAGGAATCTTCACAAAAGGAAGGAGAGTAAGAAGGGTGGAGTGGCATGTGATCCCAAGGGATATTGCTATTCTAATGACCATGATCAGCAGATTGGACACCATTGCTTCATCTGGACTGAGCCTCGGAAATACCTGTCCCCAGGGATCAGGAAACTGGATTAGACAGGTTTCCATTTGCTCCAGGTCTGCTAATGAAATTCATTAAGGGACAGAAGGACTCATCTGTGTTAATAGGACAGGGAGGGAGCTAACTGTGGGACCAAGTTCTGCCACTATCTGGTATTGAACGGTCCAGTTCTCTTCAAGGTTAACAAGTCTTTGCATTGACTCAGCAGCTATGAACTGTAGGACAAGGTACAAATATCCCAAGCCATTAAACAAGTAACTTTGTAGGCTTGGCTCACCCATATTACAGGCAAGTAGATGGTACCATATATGGCTACAGAAGAGCTGTAGAAAAAAGTAGTCATTTCACATTGGGAATCGTATTTTCTCCTAACTCCAGCATAAAGACCTTTAACAAGTTAGTTGCATTTTTTAAAAGAAAAAAGAAAAATGACTGTGAAGACGACTAGATTTAGGAATCGTTCCTAAATTTAGAACATACGCATTTAATGTCTGGGGTGAGAAAACCGTAACCTCTTGTCTCTAAGATGCATGGCCCATTTCCAAAGTATGCCATGCAATTTCTATAATTTAATACGTTACAACCCTCCATGACACTGTTACAAGAGCAGGACTTGCAAACACAACACAGTACCCAAACATCACACTTGAGCTTTAATGCGTTCCGAATCAATAGGATTTGCCACCTTTAATGGCCTGGCTGCCTGACACCCAGCAATAACGCTGGTGACCATTTTCTCCTCATGTCACTCATGCCCTGTGCAAAACTGCTGATTAAAGATGCATGAACAAAACCAGTAAACCCAGGCTGCCAACCTGTGGGAGAAACCAGAGAGATGATGGGTTGGAAGCATTAATGGATCTGCAGGGAACATTGGTCTTTTACCAGGCTCTGCCACTGCGAGGATAATTTATAGAAATGTACACGGGATAATGCCTCATCAGGAACTGACCCAAACCT
The DNA here is from genome assembly GCF_049243985.1 of Paroedura picta. NCBI lineage: Eukaryota > Metazoa > Chordata > Lepidosauria > Squamata > Gekkonidae > Paroedura > Paroedura picta. Next base: position 27,403,516 of record NC_135382.1, on the reverse strand, counting down.
GGCTCTTCTCTTAAGACAGTTAATATAGCTAATCTGATTGCCATGCTTTCTGACTTCAGGGTAATGATCCAAAATACTGAGATCTGGAGACCAATTGTTTAATTTCAGCGAGAATTATGGCGAGGGGAGAGAACAGCCATAGCTATGTGTATGACAAAGGTACCAATCAGCTCCTGGGATAAACTGGGAGGCTTGTTCCTGAGGATAATAGGGAGACGAAAAGGATTTAGGAAGCATCTCTTTTTTTCTTCTTTTCCCAGAGCAGTCTTTGTAACCGCTTGCTGTCTTTTTTCCTAGATGCCAATGGAGGCTCTGGAGCATTCCCGTACATTACCTGAAACCTGAGTGGGGGAATTACCTGGTTCTCAGAATGTTACAAAATATAAAGGAAGAACAAGAGAAGAGCTGGGTTTTTTGTATCACATTTTTTACTACCTGAAGGAGTCTCAAAGACTGTTACCGGTTGACTCTTATATGCTGTTTTTTCTCTACACAAAGAAGTCTCAAAGCAGCTTACATTCGCCTTCCCTTTCGTCTTCCTGCAACAGACACCCTGTGAGGGAGGTGAGGCTGAGAGAGCCCTGATATTACTGCTTGGTCCGAACAGCTTTACCAGAAGAAGAGTTGGTTCTTGTATGCCGCTTTTCTCTACCCCAAGGAGTCTCAAAGTGGCTTACAATCGCCTTCCCTTTCCCATCCCCACAACAGACACCCTGTGAGGTGGGTGAGGCTGAGAGAGCCCTGATATTACTGAATAATAAGAAGAGTTGGTTCTAATATGCTGCTTTTCTCTACCAAAAGGAGTCTCAGTGGCTTATAGTCGCCTTCCCTTTCCTCTCCCCCCAACAGACACCCTGTGAGGTAGATGAGGCTGAGAAAGCCCCGATTGTTTTGGAGAATGGTTGAAGATCACAACAAAGATGATAAGAGTATATGTCATTCTCTGTTGAATGGCCCAGAAAGAGGCTACTGAAACATTTTCATATAAAATAACTGGGTACATGAATATATATTTACAACATCCACATCCATCTTTTGTTCCTTTTTTTCCCCTTATCAAATCTTGCATTCCATCTGTTGCATTAACACTTCTGTTGCAAACTCTGTCCAGAGATGGGCCTATTGTACAGGTAAAAATACTTTTGGGTAAAATGGTTGGTGGGGCAGGGGGGGCTGTTATGTCTGATGTTCCTATCTGTTAGGATCACACAATGTGCAAGGGAGGGAAGTAATAATATAAATGGTGCCTCCCACCTTCAGGTAGTCTAGCTAACGCCGAAGTTAATATATTGTCATTATTCAAAATTGCATGATTCATAAATGAAGACACCTTATCTTGATATGACTAAGTAATATCATTTATATTTCCATTATTACGTCAAATTTGCCTGTCTGCCTCTTAACGTAGAGAGCAATTTCTTTTGCATTTCAAATAGTGGCCCAATAATTTGCTTTTCATGATCATTTCCCCTGCTGTGCGCAGCTGGTATGATAGAGCTCTCTCAGGGTGACTCTCTTGATCTAAACTTTTCTTCTAGATAAACAAAACGTATTCGTAGGGGGAGGTCTACATTTCTTGCAAAGCTCGTTGACTCTGTTCAAGGAATGTACATAGTGTATGCTCACCAGTTCTTCTGTCTTAGCTTAAAGTTCTTCTGTCTTAGCTGAGAAACCAAGTAGATTGTTTTCAATGCCATGTTTAAATATTAGTAAAAAAAGAAAAAGTTATAGGTTTGGACCCTACAAACTCATTTTGCTTATGAATGGTTACTCTTCTGTCCCCCTCCTTTCCTTGGTGGCATTCCCTACTGATTTGGTGAAAGGTCAGACAAAACTGGCACCATTAGGAGAGCAGACCTACAGGATCCTACCCATGATCATTCATTCATGCGGTAAAAATTGAGAGGCAGACACAAATGCACTAAAGGAACTTAAATAGGGGGCATCTTGTGTATGTATAGAGTTTGGAAATGCAAAAGGAGAATAGTGCATCAGTTCTAATTTGTAAGCAAGATCATTTAATTTGGAATTTCAAAATGTTGAGAAAAATCCCAGGGAAATAAATTTTGGATGTATCATTTCATACTTTCTGGTCTATGATGTCCATATTAATGATAACCATCATGTTGTTTAATTGTTTATTATATAATGGGGTTTTAATGGCATTTTATTTTCTTGTGGGTTTTTGTTATGTAACCCACCATGAGACGGCTTGCCGGGAGTAGCAGAAAACAAATCTAATTAATAATAATAGTAATAATAATAATAATAATAATCTGTTTCACATAATATATTTCTGGTAAGCGCTTAGAGGAGGAGTGTGTCTCAGGGCTTAAGTGCCACTCAGCGCTTAAGATCTACTCAGGACAGCTGTCCCACCCCTGAGTGCCTCCTCCAACCGGCTTGCCTGTCTGTCCAGCAGCCAGCCAATTGCCTTCCATCCCCCCTGACTCCCCCCTCCTCCTTCCACTCCCCTCTGAGGCTCGGAGGCTGCAGATCCCTGCTGCATGAGAGCTGCCCCTGCCTGTGAATTCCATAACAGCTGCCTGCAGCCTTTCCAGGTCCTGGAGGGAGGGGGAGGCAGTCTGGAGAGTTCTTCTATTCCACCCCCTAATCTAGTACCCATTGTATGCCTGAATGCAATGGTCTTGGCTTATTATTATTATTATTATTATTATTATTATTATTATTATTATTATTATTATTATTATTATTATTATTATTATTATTATTATTATTATTATTATTATTATTATTATTATTTCTGTAAACATGGTATGAATTCCCAGAGAGCACACTGCTTCAGTTGAGTGAAATGTTGTTGAGGGAAGGCTGAGGAGATAATCCCATCAAGCCACTGTGTAGTCAAGGCAAAGTGGTCATGTTGGTGAAGGTCTTATTTAATAAGCTATCATGACACACAGTTAAGGAAACACTTGGAACATTTTGCATCATTCGTGGAAGTCGTGACTGCACTGTGGATGGAGATACATCTTAATTTTCAGAGGAACTGCATAAATTGGGTCAAAGTCTTACTGTAGTTGTTATTCCATAGGGATTAGAATGTCACATGATTAAGTGATCCTTGATTTTTTAAAAATCTTTTCTGTTGGGCTTTTGGGATGTCCATGCCTTGGTCCCCTCATCCTTTAAATAGACTTATTTGCACAGTTATTAACAGGACAGAATATGTGAAGGGTTTCCCCCCCACACACTCTAATAATATATTGACGCATTAAGTCAAAATGCCAATCCTTATCTGTTGAGAACATCTATTTTTCCTACGTCTATCTCAATTTTTATCTCTGTTCTCAAGCTACATCTCTCTTTTTTTACATTCATGTGTTTAACTGTTCTTATAAATATAAATGCAAATCATTTATAAAGATTGGAATCGTATCCACAAGGCACAGATTTCACAGGCTGGCTTCTGAATGCAAATGCGTCCCACAAAATTAGAAACCTGTTGAAGTCGCCTTCATTAGCAGGTAAAGTACCTAAGAAAAGCCATCCAAGATTAGACCAGTGGTCCATCTAGTCATCCTGTCTCACACAGCAGTCAACTGGTTGCCCTGCATTGCCAATGAACATGGCATAGAGACCAAGGCTTTCTTCTGGTGGTTCTAACTGTGTTATCCTAAGCAGAGCCATTCTGCATACTTTCCCCAGAGATGTTAGGACATGAATGAGGATCATTCACATGCCGAATATGTGTTGCAACTCCTTCCATTCAAAGAGAAGAATTGGCTTTTATACCCAGCTGTTCATTACCCCAAGGGATGTTGCCAGCATCACAGCGAATAAGTTTGTCAGGTGAACTTAGCATGCTGATGGGGAACTACTCTGGAGTGGGTTATGCAGCAAACATCACAAACTCACTTGGGAACTGTTTGGAGACCACACAGTAGCTTCTTTGCTATGTTTTTTCATAACGTGGTAATGGGACAGCGGAAGGAGGAAAACTGCAGAAATTGAGACCCCCTTCAGTGGGATGAACATCATAAGAAGAGCCCTGTAGCTCAGACCAGTTTCCCATCTAGTCAGAACAGCTCTGACTGTGAGGTCAACCAAGGTCAACCAAGGTCAACCGGATGGCTGCATATGGAGAAGCAGGGAATCAGACCCAGTTCTCCAGATTAGAAGCTGCCCCTCTTAACCACTGCACCAAGCTGTAGAAAGACACTTTGGCTCCCCATTGTGGAAAGGGGGGAGGAAATGGATGAATAAAACCATGGGTCCATCATATCGTGTGTGGCCTTCTCTAACGGGCACCCCCTATCCAGGTTTATCAAGCAGAGAAATGTCTTCCCCAGGACCTGATGCCCTTCTGATTCTGGATACCAGAAATTAGACCTTGGACCATCCCTATTTTAAACACAAGTGTTCCACCACCAAGCCAGGGTCTCTTTCCATTAAATAGAACATCCTTTCCATGCTTTGGACCAGTGAGCAATTCTGTTAAAAACCACTCAGGTCTCCTCTTCCCCGAAGCAAGGCACTGCCGAAAAGAACTTCTAGGTCTCTGCCGGGTGTTTTGCCTAATTATCATAGAATTATTAAATCAGTTGTCAGCAGCTAATACATTGCTTTGCTTCTCGTATGGATTTTCCCCTGAAGAGCACTGAATTAGCTTTCTTGTTCTCTAATACAAAAGAACACAAAATCTATACTCTAATTTATGAGCAATGGATAACAATAATAAGACTTACTTGTTATTTATAAAGAGCCATTGTGTCTCCAGGCCAAAAAGTTCTTTTTGTAGATGCGCTAGTTTTAAGCCCAGCGGTGTCAGTTCAAAAGACTGCACGTTGCCTTCGTTGATTAGTCCAATTTCCAGCCTAAACCTCCGAAAATGTCCATGTGGTGGTCCACAGTGACTCCATGGCAATATTTCCACGTGCTCCTTAACCCATTCCTGATATGGATGCTAGATATTCCATCTTGCCAGCCAATCCTTCCAGTCCATTAATTGCAGGACAAGACATGCATTATCATATATTAATTCCCCCCCTTATTTCTGCATAATGCACTAATAATATCCGGCCACACTGTAATGCTTCTTTAACCTTGTTTGTTTGTTTGTTTCTGTTATGGGGAGAGGAAGGGAAATATGTTTGGAAGCCACTTTGGGTTTCCTTTAATGAAAAGCAGGATATTAAAAACCAAGTCTTCTTCTTCATCTTGGGCATGAAATTGGGGTCACTGTGAGTAGGCAGGTAGTTGTGAGTTCCTGCATTGTGCAGGGGGTAGGACGAGATGAACCTGGAGGTCCCTTCCAAATCTATGATTCTATGATTCTTCTCTTCTTCAATCAGAATTTCCATTCTCAAGCTATGGAACCTCCTGCTTAAGGAGATTTGATGCAATACAGTCTAAATATACTGAAACTTCCCATGCTGACTGCTGATGGACTTCCTCTGGCTATGGGGAGTATTACCTGAAATTGCACTCCATGATCTATAGGGGGCTCATCTTTGTACAACCACTAGATCAGGGTGATGAATTTAATAGGACAGGGAGAGATCTGGCAGGGGGTCATGGGAATTGTAGTCCATGGACATCTGGAGGGCCGCAGTTTGACTATCCCTGCACTAGCCTGTGTGTCAAATTCATCACCCCTTGTTCTAAAGCCTAATCGTTGACCTTATGCTAGGGGGAGCCAACTGAATCTGTCTCACAGTGTGGCTATCAGGGTACAACTGGTGGTGCCAGCATGGTGTAGCCATGACAAGCAGTTGACTTTCATCTGGAGAAGCACTTTCAATTTCCCACTCTTCCAATGAAGCCTGGAGAGTGGCCTTAGGCCAGTCACAGTTCTCTCTGAGCTCTCTCACCTGCCTCATAAGACACCTGTTATGGGGAGAGAAAGGCAATTTAGAGACACGTGGAGACTCCTTAAGGTAGAAAGACTGACACAAGAGAGCATATATTGTTCCATTGTCCTGCTTACATAGACATCCGTAGCAACTTGATTGATCCACTCCTTAAAAAGTTTTCAGAACACTAGGATGTGGATAAAGCCAATAAGCTGCTAAGTAATGAATTTCCCTAAGTTACAACTCAGCTGGCTAAGTTCTGTGCCATTGCCATAAAAATTTGTTGCTCCAAGCTAACATAGTTTTAAGTTCCATTTTACAATTTATTTTAAATTGTGTTGTATTAAATGACCATATTCTTTTGGTCTTTTATGTACTGACTTTATGTAATTTGGTCTGAACGACTGTAATAAAGTTTGACTTGACTTGAGGTCAAAAGCGGAATACAAAAATATCTTCTACAGCAGGACAAAGCAAGACTATGTGCACAATTCTCCCTGGAGAAACAGTGGACTGAAACTAAAATCAAATTGTTAGTTTGAAATTTGTTTTTGTTTTTTTAAATATCCAAGGTGGTAAAATTTACAGGTTTTTCAGCACCATGCAAGCTCCGTGTGGACGACATCTAAGGAACCTAGCAGTAGCAAAAAATGTAAAGAACGTTTGCACTCTGAAATGTCCTATTCTTCCAAGACCTTATTCCTGTGTGTTGCTTTAATTTGAAACACTACTTAATGGCTCCATCCAGCGTTTGCTAATGGCATATTCTTGTATACAAAAAAGGTATGCAAGAGGAGGGTAGGAAATGAATTGGATCATAAAAACGGGTCGGTCATATATTTGATAGTGAGGGGGTGGGGACCCAAAGGAAATGAGGTATATATTGATCGGGCTGCATACAAAGTCACACTGCAAAGATAGGAAATTTAATAACGGCACCAGCGTCTTGAATATGATTAAGTTTCAAATGCTTAGGAGTATTGATCCCACTTCAATATCCATATTTAAGCTCTATCTGGTAAATACATAATTCCCTCTGATTTACCATTCTCTATCAAATTTCCATGGATGTAGCCGGTATTCTCCAGTCGTCTTGTTCATTATCAGACTATTTGAAAGGTAATTGTTTTGTTGGGCTTTTTTTGTTTTGTTTTAGGGTCGTTGTGTTTGTGTTTTTTTTTTTTTGCAAGAGCACTTTCAGTGCTTTCAAAGTCAGAAGCAGCCAACATGGTTTAAATCGGCTCTTTGGCAATCAACTTTTAAACTGATCATTGAAGAGTAAATAAAATCAGCATCGGCCTCTAATAAAACCATCAAGTAATCAAAGTCACGTTAAGAGATATGAAAGACTTAAGAAGTTGCTGGCTCCTACACTTGACTGAGAACAGTCATCGGGCTGGATAAATGTATTTATCTGTATAAAACGTTTTTTAAATGTCACTCAACTTATCCTTGTTTTGTTGCATCAAAAATTCTCTGCCAAATCTTTCCAGGAAGCCACCGAAATTTCTGTGAACTTTGTGCAAATGTGCCTTTTGATAGGTATTATATACTTCTTTAGAAGGATACCGGAAGCTATACCATAATCCTTCCAGAAACATAATACATACAAGAAGAAGAAGAAGAAGAAGAAGAAGAAGAAGAAGAAGAAGAAGAAGAAGAAGAAGAAGAAGAAGAAGAAGAAGAAGAAGAAGAAGAAGAAGAAGATTGCAAATTACTTGCTTGGTGAAAAAGCAATGCAGCAATATGCCAATCACAGGTAAAATGCATGTTGTTGGTGGCTGAGGGTTTCCAAACCCAGTCTTCCATTGTGATTTGTAATTGGAAACTATTCTATATGATTATGTTGTTGCTATTTCATTGTGTTGTCGTTGTTTTCTTGTGTTTTCATGGCCCTGTGACCATGAGTGAGCTGGGGTAGCAAAACTGGGATTTGCCTAGCATAAAGCATGCCATTGTGAAGGGTGGGTGAGTGAGGAAGGAAGGAAGTACAATGACACAACCATTTTTTTTTGCAGGGGCGGGATTGGCCATAGCTTTACTGAATACAGCTACAGGAGCATTGGAGCAACAATGGGGTCAGATCCTGCATTAGGTGGCCCTGCCTGACACGCAATATACCTTGTCTCTCCAGACCACCTTCTGGAGGGGACCTGTGCAGCAGCAAGCTCTGGGACCCATATGAGTACCAGCCACTGTGGGGTATCCTTGCCACTTGTTTTGGTGAGACCCAGTCGACAGCTCTCAATCTGGGCATGCCACTGAATATCTCCATCACCAAGATCCATTTGGGGAATCCCCAGAATGGGGAAAGCAGATGCACAGGCACAGACTCCTCCCAGAAAAATCCACAACCCAGCAGTGAAATGAAGAACAAACATATCATAATTCAACCTGTAATACCCAGGGAGGATGGGACGGACAGCTAGAGCGATGAGATGAGCCCAGCTACATAAGGAAGGGATGGAACTGAGAAATGACCCTGAGCTCCAGAAGAGCCTACAACTCCACTCCTCCCTCACTGACTCCTAGGCAGAGATTGGCTACCTGAAGGCTGCTGCAAGGCCACAACCCCAGATCTCTGCATGGCCAGCTTGGAGCTGGCAGAAAGCTTTCCACTGTTCAGTCCCAGCCAGTCACAAATACAGTCCCCTGATAAGTTTGTCCTGTTGTTTGCTATGCCCCGGATGGGCCAGGCTAGCCTTTTAGATCTTGGAAGTTAAGCATGGTCACACTTGGTTTGCCCTTGGAAGGGAGACCATGAAGGAAATCCAGGATTGTTATTCAAATCACCTCTGAACACCTCTTGCCTTGAAAGACCCATGAAGGGTTGTCAACAGTTTGACAGCACTTTCCACAGCCAAGGTTACTATTTGCCCCCCCCCCCCATTTATTTTCAAAAGTGTCATATTTTGTAAGCCGTTTTGGGTCCCCACTGGAGAGAACAGCAGGGTAAAAAAAAAACCACACACACATTGATACATGTCCAAAGTACAACTAAAATGATTATTTCCAGAAGTTTGACCTGACATCCCATTTTTAAAAAGTCTCTCAAAGCAATTGGTGAGTTATTGTTTCCCAAATACGTTGGATATGCTAATTTATTTTCACTCATTCACTTAATATAATATTTGATCCTTCTGATGTTGATAAGTCAGAAACCTGCAAAAAAGCTAGCTGGTTTTAGAAAATATACATATTGATAATTTGGTATTCCCATTCAACGGCATCACTTTTAACACTTGTTATTGGTGTCTTTGATCATTCTGCCATGATTATTTTGCATGGGCTGTAAAAGTCATTTTTTTTTAAAGAAAGAATTTGAATTTCAAATAGAAACTAACTGAAGCTTGGCTCTACCACAGCTTGTAATGCATATTCATAATTGGTCAGATCAAATCTTTAACATTTGATACCTGAATAATGAAAGCCGGATAGTTTTCCTACCCCGTTCTGACCGCCATACAAATATCTGTACTTTGCACAAGTTCATTTTGATATATTTCATTTGTTTTATTCATCTGGTTCAAAATGACAGTCTCTGCGGATGAAATAAAACAGATGGTAGCATTTAGTGCAATGGCTGAGTTTCCACCGACTTCCAGGATGGCATTTGGGGCTGGAATAAGATGTGGCATGCCAATGTTGGGTATAAACAAAGCCACAGCTTCATTACCTCCCCACAAGAGGGTTGGCCCAGGATGGGAGAGGGAGCCTGACCTAGCAGTCAGTAGACTGCACCAAAACTCACATAGTCCAGAAGTGCCCTGGGAATCCGCACCATTCCCAGCTGTGATATTAAGTCCCCTTGCCTATGGGAGTTCACCCTAAGGGAAGCAACCTGTGTGGGGAAGCTAATGGGTACCCACCTCATTTGGCTGCCCCCAGGCTCCCTGGCAACAATCCCTTGGCCTCCCAGCCAGGTAAGCCACACCCATTTATGTGCCACTTATTACGGAGGCCCCCACACCCCAGGCAGTCCGATCATATACTGAACACCCTTCCAACAGGCTCCATTCCATGTAAACACACAGCTGTGATGAAATATTAACCATGAAACATCCAACTCAAACACTGGCACAAGATTGTTTCCACATCAACGTAGGGTGGGAGGGAGAGAAGCTGCATCCTGGGTGAAGCAGCTGGGATCTGCACACCTTTATAGGCACTTCGTATTCTGTCTACCTACTTTAATGCTGCACATGTGCATTTACGTGCGCAGCTCACACCATGGATGGACCTCTGGGGGGGGGGGTGTCTGTCTCCAGCCAGCCCTTCACAGTATCAGCCAGCAGCCATGGTGAGTCTTGGCCACACATTAGTGCAGCCCTGAGTAGAGTTGCACTCTTCCAAACCCATTAAAATCCATGGTTTTACGAGGCAGTAACTCTGGTTAGGATGTTTCTGCCTGAATGGGGAATGTTTCTCAAAGACCAAAGTGATGAAAACAGCAGAGTGGACCAAAACAAAATGCTCTGATGAAATGATTTCATACAATTTTAGCATTATGCAGGATGGAAAGAGAGATTCGTTTTGCGTACATAAATATATATTATTGAATTTTTATAAAGGATTTTTTTTTTCAATCCAGAAAGGAAAACAAGAAAAACAAGGGCCATAGAAAAGATGCAAAAAGTTAGAACAGAAAGACATGTTAAATCTAAACATCTAAATAAATAAAAAATAAATAAATTTTCCATTTTTCTGCAACAGAAAACAATAACATCCAATCAGGAGCTCATCACGTTGGTGAGCAAGGGGATCCGATCAAGATTTGCCTGCCTGGGGATTGTGCTCAGAACAAAGACCTGGATGGAAAGTCACCTGGATGCTTCCTAGGCTTCCTATCCGGTGAGTCCATCAATCACAACTGGAATGGCCGCCAGCAGGAACTGGTGGTAGACACAATGGAAGAGTGGTTGGCTGCTTCCTGCTCTCAATGGTCATTGATGGCACCTGGAATCTGAAGCCAAGAGACATTTGAATTTAGATAGATCTGGGCATGACGGAGGGGTGCCAGGGTGCCAGTTTACTTCTGGTCCTACTTCTGACAGCCTCAGCCATGGCTATTAGAAGCCAGAGGCAGTTCTTAGCTTGATCTGATGCAATGCAGGGTTCCAAGTTTCTTCTGGCTTTCTCACTGAGTGTTAGATCTGATCATTTCTCTCCAATCAGTTTTGGCCACCTAACCCCCATCGTATCTTTTCTGGTGGTCCTTCATTTTTCACTAGGTATTAAAATAGGCTGGGTCCAACCCATAGGTTCCTTTCCCAGGACAAAAATGTACATTTAGCCCAGTGAGTTCCACTTGCATTTGCCATTGTTATTTCATGCAGCACTGAGCATATCACCCATCCATAACTGCAGCCTTTACAAGCTACAGTCTATCACCACTTCAGCTCTGTAGCCCATGTATTAGATCTGACCGTACCATACCATCAACATGCAGTTCAGCCACTGGGCAGCAGTACGATATTCTGTCGCGTTCCCCTCCTATTTTCTTGCAGTTAAACTAACTTAGCAATATAACTAACATTTTTTTTTGTTTCCTCCCAGAGTGCTCATCTGTTCCAGAGGGACAACGAGAAGATTTTTAAATCTAAAAATCACTCTCATGGGATTTGGTCCTCCTCCCTTTGCTCCCTTTCTCTTAAAATATTGATGTAGAGAACCCTAGTGATAGAAAATCATTATGGCCTACCTGATGAATCTGCAGGTCATTCACAACAAAAGATCTTTTCAAACAGCGGGGCCTGTGTTTTCACTCGGGGAAAGAGTCTATCAATAAAGGTCAGTGCAGCTGTGTGATTTATTGAAATACAATTCTGCTCCAAGCAGTTAGCATTTTACATCCCATAATACACAGCATGTATTTTTTATATGTATCAGTTCCCCACTGGAACCTTTCTCGGTTTTTTTTTTAAAGCTTCATTATTTATCGTTTCCTTTTTAGCGGCGAACGAGGTGAAATTATTCAGCTTTCATAACTATTTGTCACAGGTACAAGGATCTAAGGACCTGCAAGGAAACACAATCAATTGGCTAATAAAATAGTTAATTGACTAAATGCTTCTTCCAACAAGCACCAGTTGTGCAGAAAGCAAAGAAGGGTGTTTTAATTAAAAGCAGAAGGGTCACTGCATAGCATATTGCCATGCAGAAAATTTTGAGGATGACAAGTCCCCTGAGGCTCAGACCACAATCGGGGTCTATTCGGACATCATGACACACTGCAGCATCAACATTTTGGCATGAGGAAAAACAAAATAGACCAAAAGAATCTTGGGCTTGATTTGCTCAAGGGAGAACAAGACAGAAATGGGGATTTTTTTTTTTAATTGAAAGGATAGAGTTGCAAACTTTGACAGCATCTGTAATGGTTACAACATTGAGAGGGATTTGTGTCCAGTTGCACCGTGAAGACCAACAAGATTTTGGGGGTATAAGCTTTCAAGTGTTAAAGCTCCCTTCTTCTGATATCTGAATGTATACGTGATATTACAGATTAACAGAAAGTAAGGTGGTCATACCGATGAAATTAATACAGTTCATCTTGTTCTATCCATAAGATGCATATTTCAGTCTCAGCTTGGCTCTGGGCTGTACAAGGAAGACGTTTTGGTTTTTTGAGGTTGGGCTCCCTGCCTTATTAGCATTAAAATACACTTTCCCTGTTCAAAATTCTAGCAGTTGGAATAGTGGAATTGGCTGGGGGCTAATAGGTTAAACCTCTTCTTCCATGCCTGCATGGACCCAAGGCAAACCGAGTCTTCTACTAGCATTTTGTGGACAAAACAAGATATGTGAGCTTCACCTTGTCCGTTTCAGCCCAAAGAAACTAGCTCCTACCCCGAGAAGCGCACAATCTACATCCATTATTGCATTTATATATTTATTGCAATCTTGAGGTAGTGCATACCTTAAGGTAAAGGTAAAGGTATCCCCTGTGCAAGTACCGAGTCATGTCTGACCTTTGGGGTGACGCCCTCTAGCATTTTCATGGCAGACTCAATACGGGGTGGTTTGCCAGTGTCTTCCCCAGTCATTACCGTTTACCCCCCAGCAAGCTGGGTACTCATTTTACCGACCTCAGAAGGATGGAAGGCTGAGTCAATGAGCCGGCTGCTGGGATTGAACTCCCAGCCTCATGGGCAGAGCTTTCAGACTGCATGTCTGCTGCCTCACCACTCTGCGCCACAAGAGGTTCTAAGTGCATACCTTGCCCACGCCTTATTCTCACAATAAAGTGTGAGGCAGGCAAGTTGTCCCATGGAAGAAGGTTATGTTTTCCCTTTTATCTCTATTTTCTCAGTTTCTATGCTCCGTGTTTTACTATTGCTGTGGTCTATGAACGTTTCAATAAAAGAGCTGAACTGAGGAATGTAAGTTTGCAAGGTCAACTGACTTAGACTCACCCGATGAACTTCCCTGATCAGTGGCAATTTGAATCTGGGTCTTCTGTTCATATCTGTGCAGCTCTTCACCAAACAAGATTCGGTGGTTTGCCAAGAGAGGAAAGCAGCTGTTTGATGAACTGTTACATATTTACTCTCCCAAAGACAACAGGGCACTAGTTTTGCTTGGTCAGTGGTTTGTCAGTCCTTCAGCAAGCACAGCATCACCACAGAGTACAGCCTGTGAACTTCAGAATGACCCTTATTGACTTTTATTGACACTGAAGCAGGGGGTACAAGGAAGGTGACTTTCATTAATAGCCAAGTGCTGCGCAGGAACTCCACATTATGTAGGAGATAAGAGTTCGATTCAGAGGCTGCCTTGTTTGTTATTAATCATAGGATCGTTGCAAGCTATCTGATTACATTAATTTATCAAAATACCTCCACTGCATAATTAAAACACAAACATGTTTTAATGTAGAGTAGGTAATTCAAGTTATTTTTAAAGGTGACAAGAGCATCACGTTCCATAGTCTTATATGTACTTCTTTTCTCATTCCCTCAATGTTGCGGTGTGGGAGCACAGCTGGGTTGCTAGCAAGGGCAAAAGAGAGCAGATCCTGTCAATGGAATGAGAAGTGATCTAATGCATAGATAGGCCAGATGCCAATTAACTGTAGCAATGTCAGGTGGATATAGTAGAGTGTTTACAATTACCACTTTGTCCTGAACTGCACAAGGAATGAGGGTGTGAAGAACAGCCTCCTCAGGACAAGCAGAGATCTTTCTGATGTGTTCTTTGCCCAGACCTCCATTCCTGAGAATCCCAATCAGAAGAAGAGTGGGTTCTTATATATGGCTTTTCTTTCCCCGAAGGTGTCTCAAAGCGGCTTCCCTTTCTTCTCCTCACAACAGATACCCTGTGAGGTGGGTGAGGCTGAGAAAGTCCTGATATTACTGCTCGGTCAGAACGGTTTTATCAGTGCTGTGGGAAGCTCAAGATCATCCAGCTGGCTGCATGTGGGGGAGCGGGGAATCAAACCCAGCTCACCAGATTAGAAGTCCTCACTGCTAACCACTACACCAAGCTGACTTCTACAGCCTCACCCTAAACACTTGGCCTGTGCTGTCACCATCTTGATTCCTTTATATAAAAGACAACAGTGTTACCTAGAGCAGCCCTTTCTCAACTTGTTGACCATTGAGAAAACCCATGATTATCCCATTTGATGATCCCCACATCAGATAGACACAGGACATTTGTCATTGACAAATCCTTTAGCCTCTTCAGTCTGCTTAAAATTGGAAAGGCTTCACACATTCCAATAAAATGGGGCTGGTCTAGTGATCGACATTTAGAAGTTAGCTATTAAAGGCTCATTTCATGCCACCAAGCCTGATGCCCTCCCCACCCCATGCTTTGTAGATCAGCCTTTGCAGAGATTCAGGATAAGGGAATTGATCAACAGCAATAACATTAAGGCAAAACTGACCGTCCTTCCAAGAACTGGTCAGCTTTCAGTCAGAATGCAAATGAAGTGAACATTCCTCTTGTTGCTTTTTAGATCCAATCAGAGATGTCTGCAAATAGCCAAGTCTTTGAAACGACACTGTGAAAACTGGAGAAATGCAGATAGGGAAGAAGCTGCCAGTGAGAAATGCAGTCAAAAACAAACATATTGCATTCCAGTTGAGAAGCAGCATAAATAACAATAGCTGCATGTTACACACTGGATTAATTGTCTCAAGTGCATAGGTTTGGGATAAGCAGTGTCTGTTATTCCTGAAAGACAGCACGAGGATCAGTAGTGCTTTTTCAGTTCAGTGAACCGGTTCTCCGCTGCCTGTTTTCCCCCTTCTCTCTAGCAATTCGCCTTTCAAAGAAAAGTCTTAATCCCAGTTTGTGCAGTCTCACATCACATGTAAGCTCTCCATATGTCTAACTGGAACTCGAGTGGATAATTCACAGTGAATAATTTATCAGACGCAACTCAGCTTCTTTGTCGTAGGTTTTTTCTTTCTCCCACCGACTTGTAGAATAGGCCCCTAATATGCCAGACCTGTTTTTAATACATTCATTTTTTTTAATTTGGCCATCTAATGTTTTGCTTCCAATCATGGTAATTATCAAAGATTGCCAGAATGCCCATCATATGGGAATATGGCCATCCAGGGTGGATGGGGCACAGCCTAGACCAGATGTTACCTCTGGGAACTAGTTACCACGTTTAATCTTAGGCAACTCTATTAATATCCATCCATCCATCCATCCATCCATCCATCCATCCATCCATCCATCCATCATCTATCTATCTATCTATCTATCTATCTATCTATCTATCTATCTATCTATCTATCTATCTATCTATCTATCTATCTATCTATCTATCTATCTATCTATCTATCTATCTATCTATCTATCTATCTATCTATCTATCTATCTATCTATCTATCTATCTATCTATCTATCTATCTATCTATCTATCTATCTATCTATCTATCTAATATACCACCCCTTTCAACAAGTAGATTTAGAGCAGTTTAAAGCATTGGATTAAAACAATTTATAAAACAATTAAAACATCATAAAAATTAAAAACTACCACCCCACACACACATACCCTGCTAGCTTCAGTCTGCCTGTAGAGTTGGCTGTAGGTGTGGTGATATATTCTACACAAAAGGGGGAAGGAACCTTAGAGGAGGGGAGGGAGGCCAACATGGTATTAAGTCACCATAGCCTCAACCATAGGACTGGCAGAATAGTGCCATTTTATAGGTCCTGTGGAAATGACAGCTCTTGCCAGGGCCCAAAACTCAGATGACAACTCATTCTGAAAAAGTCCTGACTCTGGTTTAATTCTGGTGGATGTCTTTTGGGGCAGGGATTGGCACTTGAAGAATGAAGTGCTCTCTGGAGAACATATTGGGAACAGATGGTAAAGTGCCTGGTGAGCTACCTTTGTGATCTGGGCCTCAACAGAAAGAGAGGCATCAAAGATCATCCCCCAACTCCTGATAGTGATATGAAAGACCTCTACCGGAGACCCTACGTAGTTTCTGCCAGCTATGCTGACCTTGATATACCAGTTTTCTGACTCAGTATAAGGCAGCTTGACATGTCACATGTTATAGGAAACCACAAGGTCATCATTGACAGCTCTGGCTGACAATGGCTCTCTGTAGGGTCTCAGCTGGATGTCTCTCATATCACCTCCTACCGGACCTTTTTAGCTGCAGGTGCCACGGACTGAACCCTCTGCCTACCAAACAGATACTCTGCTGAGCTGTGACCCTCCCTGTGGCATTCCTTCAACTATCGTGCACTTTCAGAATCTCTCTCTGACCTATTGATAGAACATGTAACATAGAATGCAGAAACCAGACCACAGTTAACTCCAGGCTGAAGTTCCTTAATAAAAAATGAGTTGGCTATTTATATTTTTATAAATAAACCTTTGAGTGACATAGAGGTACAGCCAGCTCCTTTAGGCACTGTGCTACAGCAAGAAACGTCTGGGCTCATCCTTGTTTACTCTGAGCATGGTTGAGAATTCGCTGTCTGATCTGCATTTAGTTGCTTATTCAGAGATGCCGTTTTCTCTACAGAGCTGCTTTAGGGCATCTATGAAGGGATTTGGGGGCAAGAGTTTAGGCCAGAACTTATGACAATGAAGTTCTCAGTGTTTTATGGCTTATTTTCATGGCTTGTTCATGCATAATTTCTCATCCTTTTTTATTATTTCATTATGTTGCCTTTATGTTATGAGCTGCCTCCAGGTGGCATATAGATTTTCTAAATAAAGACATGAAGAAATAATATTATGTGTTTTACTATTCTGTGTACAGAACACAACATTTGGGGGCATTCTTCTTCCCTCCCCCTCCTCCCCTTTCGGACTCTTCCAGTCCCTGGAAAGGTCAACCTGAGAACAGTAAGACCTGTACAGAAAAATAGCCACATGATTGGGATGGGGCTGGCATGACAAAGAACATGGTGGTTGGCATCTCCAGGTAAAAGGTTCAGGTGATGTCAACGACTTCAAATAGAGACCCTTGATAGATCAACTGCCACAGTCTTGAAGAAATCCAGGTGGTACTCATAATTCTGTATGTACAAGCCCACCCACACCCACCCACCAGGTTTTTCTTCCTTGGATCTGATTCTTTTCTGCACACATATTCAGAGCCATTGTAAGAAATGAACCAATGAGTCAGTATTTTGCATACTTCTGTGTTTCAGGAATTTATTTCCCTCCTAAAATATGTATAGTTTTTAGACATTAGCTGCACATCAGTAGATCGGTTTTATACTTTATACATATATTAGATTCAGTGGAACAGAAATTTTCTGCGTTGTCTCTCCTGTTGCCTCCCACAGATGTCTACAAAAATGTCACTCTTGGGGGATAAAGAACCCTGAACAATTAACATAAGAAGGGTCTGCAGTGTGTGTGTGTGTGTGTGTGTGTGTGTGTAGTTACAACTGCAAATTTAGACAAGATCCAACCCATTAGACATGCAAACAGAGGTGGTTTATCCTAATAGCACATGCAGCACATGCCGCGGGGACAACGTTTCAGGGGGTCCTCACACTGTGATTGTTAGGGGCTCTTCATACTTATGCAACTTGTAGACTGCACAATCAAAAATAGAATGATACTCATGCTCTGTTAGTAAAAGAGCATACACAACACTCATTGAGCATGCGTGTGGACCACAAGACATGTAAGTTAGGTCTAACGCAGGGGTAGTCAAACTGCGGCCCTCCAGATGTCCATGGACTACAATTCCCAGGAGCCCTCTGCCAGCATTCGCTGGCAGGGGGCTCCTGGGAATTGTAGTCCATGGACATCTGGAGGGCCGCAGTTTGACTACCCCTGGTCTAACGTAAGGTTAGACATTGAGGTTTTGCACTTGCACCAGTTGTGCTCCGCTAAGGCTCTTTGAATCCTTAAACTGGCTCTGGTGCTCTGGAACTCATGGATCCTTAAGCCAGGGCTGCATGCAAATGTCATATATATTGAGTATACTGGGTGGAAACCCTTGACCAATATATATGCATGGACAAAAGAAAATACTTTTTCCTCATATGCAAAGGAACTGCATGGATCTGTTGTTTTGGTGACACTTCAAAAAATAGTTAAAAAAATGAATTGATGGGAAGGTTTATTGCCAGAACATTTGAAGACCAACCAAGGTGGGCTGGTTGACTTGATAGAGCCACCTTTTTGTAGATCGGTGCTCTCTGAGCTGGCATGGTGTTGTGGTTATAAGCATCAGCCTCTAATCTGGAGAGCCAGGTTTGATTCCCCACTCAGCCAGCATGGTGTAGTGCAGGGGTAGTCAACCTGTGGTCCTCCAGATGTTTATGGACTACAATTCCCATGAGCCCCTGCCAGCGTTTGCTGTGTAGTGTAGTGGTTAAGAGTGGCAGACTCTAATCTAGAGAACCACTCTAGATTAGATGCAGCCAGCTAGGTGACCTTGGTCTTTTCTGCCAATTCCCTTAGGATTGTTCTCACAGAGAAATTCTGGTAAAGCTCTCTGAGCTTCACCTACCTAACAGGGTGTCTGTTGTGGAGAAATGAAGGCAAGTCTATTGTAGGCCACTTTGAGACTCCCACGAGTAGTGAAAAGCAGCATATCAAAATTAACTCTTCTTTTCGATCAAAGAGGTACCCAGCTCACAGACCTGGTAGACAAATTTGCAGCACTCGTAGAAGTGAGTGGAGACTGGCTTGTTTGGCCTCTACTCCATCTTAAATTGCCCTGCATGTAGAAAAGTAGATGCAAAGTGCTAACTTAAGCTAACCTAAGCTATTCCACAACATATTATTTTGTGTGCAGAAGTTTACTTTATTTCCACCCAAAAAGATTCAACCATGTGGTTCCTTTCTTCAGGCTGAAGTGCTACAGTTCACACTCAGGTTACCACCTTGCCTCCTGCATGTTCAAACTCTGTCCATCAATTATAGACCAAAAACAGATGAAAAGAAAAACAAAACCAGAGGATGAGCCCAACAGTTCAGCACTCCCGGTTCTCCTTCCTTTGCTTTTTCATCACCCAATTTCATACAAACCAGGCATCATGAAAGAAATTGCTGTTAATCTAATGGTGCAGGTGTTAAATGTCTATATTAATTTTGCATCCATCAGCTGCAAAATGAGTCCAATCACCCTGCGCTGTAAAGCTGGAAGGGTTTCAAGGAAACGTACGGCGGTTCACAGACTTTCTATTTATTATATACATCGCCCCCCTTCTTGCTGTCATATCTACGGGGGGTTTCATTAAAAGCCAGAATTAAAAGTTTGAACTATTTGAAAAAGTACAAGTTATATCTGTTTTTTAAGATCAAAGTGTTTTTTAACTGCAGTATCTGTTAATGGTGCGGAATATTTTTGTACCTGTGAAAAATAAAGTCAGCAATGGTCACATCTAAATAAGAGGTCAGCAATGTAAGCATCTTATATTGTAGCTTGTTTAACATAAAGGTATTCCGGTCCTATTTTTGTGTATTATGCAACAGGGTAAGCTGGGATAGAACCAGTGCTGGTGAGGTTGAACAGGATAATAGAATCTGGTGTTCAACCATACATCTGGGAAGAGATCCACCAGGGAAGAGATTAGACTCTGCAACCTATGAAATGGTCAACATTTGAACTTACTGCCACTGACCAGTGCATTTCCCTGATTGAACCCCCTCAGCAAATCCCCTGTTCAGCCACTTTGCACATGTGCAACTTTCCCCACTCCTCCCAAGTTTATTACTTACCCCATTGCCATTGACTTGCATAACAAATACAGAATGCAGCTCCACAATCACCTGCATACTTCAAGACTTATTGGGATTATGAAGGCACGTTGATGAGTGTCTGAATAGGTCACCTCCCCTTCCTCTCCACCTCCTGACCATCTGAAGACCAACAGAACATCTATGTGGCCAGAATTGGAGCACTCTGTTGGGGGGTTTGGTGTTAGCTAAATTTTATTGCTGCTTCTTAAAGGTTTCTGTATCTATTTTTTGTATATGTTTTGTTGTTGTTAGCCACCCCTAGCCCATTTTCAAGGCCAATAAATCTGAAGAAGAAGGATGAGGAGGAGGAGGAGGGAGGGAGGGAGGGAGGGAGGGAGGGAGAGAGAGAGAGAGAGACAGAGAAAGAAAGAAAGAAAGAAAGAAAGAAAGAAAGAAAGAAAGAAAGAAAGAAAGAAAGAAAGAAAGAAAGAAAGAAAGAAAGAAAGAAAGAAAGAAAGAAACCTTCAGGCTTGGTGCCTTCTGGCTGATGGCCCTTCCCTCCCACAGTCACAACTAGCTCTTCTCATTTTTCTGGAGTGAGAAGACTCCTGGCTTGCTTTCTTCTGACCTCAACCATCTAGCCTCCATTATCCTCATCAGAGGAACACCCACAACAGGTGCAGTGCCTTTCCATGTCAGACAGTGATAAACGAGTCCTGGATGAAAAGATTTCGACTGTCACAAAAGCTCATCCCTCGTGGTTTGGGGAAATCTACCGGCTGCTGTTCTACCAATTAGAACATTTTCTGAATGCTACACCAGTGTTTCTCTGCAACACAGAACTCTCCAAACAGTGCTGGGGTGGATGATTTGAGGTTTAGCACCATCAGAAGCAGGAAGTAGGGCTATAAACATAATAAGCTTTTTGTGTTTTGTTTTGTTTTTACCAATGGACGTAGTCTGTATTAGCATAATTATTATTTTTTAACATTTCTTTTCATTTTCTGGTTATTAAGCCAATTCTCTTAAGCTGGGCAGCTAGTGTTCCAGCAGAGTTGAAATAAGTTTTCCATTTCAGGTGAACACTTCTTTTCTTTTTCAATTTTTAAAAAATTAATTTCCTATCTGTATATTCAAGGGAAAAGAAATGTGGCCACAATCTTGCCAATCATATGAACATGCTTTGTGGTGCTGCTATCACAGCATCTTATGGATGTAATTTTCCTTAAACAGTATTTTGGAGTAGCGATCCCCAACCTGTGGGCCGTGGACCACATGTGATCTTTTCACTAATTGGAGGTGGGCCCCGAAGGATGCCTTCTCCCCCCCCGCCCGGCCCTTTACTTCATCCCCCCCAGCCCTTTACAACACACTTCATTGTTGTGGCGTGTCTGTATCTTATTTTGAAGGGATGTTTAAACAGTACCATAGCAATCAGAGAGCGCTAGGGCAGTGGTTGAGAGTAGAGGAGTAAACTACCCCCCCACACACACACACACACCAGGCCTCAGTAAAAGGTGGTGAGTGGTCCCCGGTGAGTGGTCCCCGGTGTTGAGTGGTCCCCAGTGATAAAAAGGTTGGGGACCACTGTTTTAGAGAAAGACCTTTCTAAAAGGCAGCCAAGTCTCCTACTTTGCCAAGTATTCTGTTCATTGTGTTTGGATCCACACAGGTCCTTCCCCTCTATGGAAGCAGCCCCTTTGTGACTGGAAGACTCCATTCATAAACATGTCTATAAGGACTTCTACCAGAAGAATATGGATCTAAGTCACTAGTTAGTTCCACATTAGTTCTCTGCTTCCCTACATTTGTAAGCCACAAAGAAAAGAAAAGAAACTAGCACAAGTAGCTTTGTGAGCAATACCACACTTGATGTATGCGGAATGGTCAAGGCAAAACATGTTTCGTATGGGCCCATTATGTACGGCCGCCAAAACAGCGATTTCAGGTCACATGGAAAACGCGGAGGGGGAAGAAGCGAAGCAAACCGCTTATGCACGGGACAGGACGCAACAGTGGCAAAACCCAGAGTAACCGATTATGTACATGGCGACCCCGGTGCCGCTTCTGGTTGCGCCCCGGTCACCCGGAAGCTGCGCTTTCTTCTGCGTTTAGCTAATGCACCTTTTTCGGCAGCATGCACCGAATCTGCGGCCGGTTGCAGCCGGCACCGTGCGTTATCAGTGATTTCAATCGCTGCCATTCCACCCCGAATGTGCACTATTTCCCCCGTGCGTAATGGGCCATTCAGAAGATCCTATGTTCAGTCCTTGGGTTTGTGAGTTAAGGATATCAGATTGCAAGGCTGGGTAATGGCTGAGAACTTGGAGAAACTCTGCCACTCATGGCAGGTACTAAAACAGATGGCTCACCGGTCTCAAACAGTATAAAGACAGCGGCATATGATGTTGCTGACAAAACTCCCATTGATTATCACGGGCCAGGACTGCAACCTTCGTCAACTCCCCGAGCCTTAAGTAAGCTTAATATTCTTCTCTGCTCTTGGTATTCACTGTTGCTAGATATTTCACCCTGAATAATCACTGATGGACATTGATTTTTTTTTTTTTGCTGTGCTCTTCACAGCACAGCAAAATTAATGTGAAAGTCAGAGTCAAATGAGTCCCAGCGGTGTCCTCCACTCTCTGCTGAGAAACGCATTTTCAAATACCGAAGGACTGGCGTCCAATGTAGACACCACCGTATCTTGTATTGCAACAATTAATGGCCATGAATAGTTCTCGCCAGGGGATTCAGGTTACCTTGATATCATCTTCAGAGGTTAGAATCTTGAAACAGCTGAACGAGGTTAATATATATGGTCGTTTATGAACCATTTAATTCTTCGCCCGCAAATTGAATTATATCATATGGCTTCTTTTTTTTTTTGTTTAATATCCCCCCCCCCCCCGCCTTTTAAAGCGGTAATTCCTCAGAGGTTTTTGCACGTTGTCAAGCATCAACAAGGGGAGCATAATCATTAGGAGGTTTAATGTGAGGAAAATATTATTGTACACTAAATAGTCTAGCTTGATGCCTGAAGCTAAAGAGCTCCTAAATAATGTACCCAACCTGATCATTTGGAAAGTTCCAAATGTTTTCATTGTAGGATTTTCGTTGTGGATTTGGGAGGAATAAACTACTTTTAGGGTGATAACATCTCTCTCTCTCTCTCTCTCTCTCTCTCTCTCTCTCTCTCTCTCTCTCTCTCTCTCTCTCTCTCTCTCTCTCTCTCTCTATCTATCTATCTATCTATCTATCTATCTATCTATCTATCTATCTATCTATCTATCATCTTCAGGTTTTATCATTGGCCATTTTGGGAGTGGAATGGGTGGGTTGATACAACCTTATATAGCCATATCACCCAATAAATGTTTAAAAATGTTTTAAAAAATTAATTAACTCCCACCCATTTGGGAAACCCTTCCAGGGCCAGCAAGAAACCTCAGAGTTTCATGAAACTCTGGTTGAGAATGCCTGCCTATGGCCCATTATGCACGGCTGCCGAAACGGCGATTTTGGGTCACATGGAACACGCAGAGGGGGAAGAAGTGAAGCAAACCACTTATGCACGGGACGGGACACAATGGCGGCAAAACCCAGAGTAATCAATTATGCATGCAGCGACCCCGGTGCTGCTTCTGGTTGCGCCCCAGTCACCCGGAAGCTGCACTTTCTTCCGCGTTTCGCTAATGCGGCTTTTTCGGCGGCATGCACCGAAATAATAAATTATTTATTTATTTTATTATATTTATATACTGCCCTCCCCGGAGGCTCAGGGCGGTTTTGAGACTCCTTCTGGTAGAGAAAAGCGGTATCTAAGAACCAACACCCTCCTCCTCTAAACTCTTCCCTGGGGGGCTCCCATTCAAGTACCAACCCTGCTACGCTTCTGTGATCTGGTTAGATCAGGCAACACTATGCCATTCTTCATTCCACCACAACTACCACCTCCCCAATCTATAATGCACGACCAGAAAGGGGTGGAAAATGTGTGCATGCTGTATGCACGGAACATGGAACAGCATGAACAGCATGCACACAGATCAGTCTGGCACACTGTCGAAAGAATCCCTGCAAGAAGCAATTCAGACGCATCCAGCATATCTCTGAAACTAGCAAAAAGGCCAGTATTATGAAGGGAGCAGGGAGCTCCATCATCCTGTTTCCTCTATGAACATGAGCAGTGTGGAGTATGCCCAAGAGTTGTTTCAATTTTTATTGCCAGCCCTTGCCCTGTTCCAAAATCTGAAATTAAATTATTTTATCTATGGCAAACATTCCTATTTCCGGTCTGCTGAAAGAGGCAACAGAACCCATTGATTAACTATGACAAGGAGGCTAAACCTCAGAAGTCACATCTGCTTGGTGAAGTCGACGTTCTTGGCAAGGATACCTTGGATGTGCCACTCATTTGCTTCACTTGTCAAACTTCTCAGTAGGTAAGCAGTTGGAAAGTAAACAAGATGTGTGCACAAATAACCCCCTTTAATCCATAAATAAATCTTGTTAATGGGATGCAACAGTTTAGTCCTCTGGATGTGCCAGATAAGCTTAATCAGACTTTGGGGAACTTTAAGATGATGATCGCAAAAAACTGCTCACATAGGTTGAACCCTAAACAGCACACCAGTTAGACTTCCATGTGGAGCAACATAGAACCTCAATTTCTATCCTTCCATCAGTCTACTGTAGGCTTGCTATTTGCCCACCCAGAATTTGCCCCACTCCCTGCCCTTGGGTCTAATCTCCTATCTTGAGAAACTGAAGGACAGTAGAAAATTTATTTGTTTGTTTATTCGTTTTTTATACCACCCTCCCATACTGCTCAATTGATGGGAAATGGCCTCTATAGTGTTGCTTTAGGAATTTCCCAATCTCTCAATGGTCTTTAGAAATTAGGAAAATTCCTAGAGCATCACCTGTAACTTCCTCACAATCCTCGCCGTCCTTCTGGTCTGCCTTCAGAAATCTCCCGCCATTTCCCAGGGCATTGTAGGTAACCCTAATCCATCCATCTAGTATATATTTTTGCCTTCTTCCACTTTATCCTCTTAGTTAGAATGTGCAGAGTAAAAATGTCACCAAGGTCTCCCAGTGAGCTTCCTGATGAAGGGGGGATCTGAACCAATCTGAACGTTCACTTAAGATAGCCCCAAACATACACTGCAAATCTGTCCCACTTGCCTATAATCTTCAATATCACCTGCCTTCATTGGTCTTAAAAGTGCATTTTTCAATAAGATGAGAATAGGAAGAGTCACTTTACAAACACATAATAGATGCCATTATGAGATTAGTACACACTGGAACAGAAAACATCCCTCATCTATAATATTCCTAAAGGCAGTGAGCTGGAACCGGAATGGGAAAAGGGGCTTATTTTGCTGTTTCAGTAGTGACTTTGTGCCTGCTGTACATACATATGCCAGCCAGTGTCTCTGGAACAAAATTTAAATGATGTCTCTAAGCTTGGCTGGTAGTTAACTTGAGCGAGGGAAAAATATTGGCCAGATATTTTCAACTGCTCAGGTTTTGCCTCAGGTGTCATGTTAAAAGTCTTTAAATTCCGAAGCCAATGCAGAATCGAAGCCATTCAGGCATATGTTTATGAGCAATATACACATGAGATGTCAGCTCCCACTGACATATATTCTTTTATTTTGAGCTGCATTACACCCTTCTTCCATGAAGGAGGAGAACCAGCATGGTGTAGAGCCGCAAACTGGAATCTGGTCCACCTACAAGGCGACTGTTATGGTCAAAGGAAGAGAAGGTGATTATAAGCTGCTTTGAAACTCCTTAATGTAGAGAAAAGTGGAGTATGAAAACCAACTCTTCTTGTCTTCCAGGACCAGGGGTGGATTGGCCATTAGAACCTCTGAGAAACTTGCTGGTGGGCTGATAACCTGCCTTTTCCCGAAATGGACTTGTTGAGCCCAGGGAAGGTGGCCCCTGACCCTCATGTGGCTTTAAAATTATTATGTTATTGCTTTTGGAATAGTTGTTTACATCTCTCCATGTGCCCTAATTGTAATGGCCTTTGGCCATATACAATAAGCATTTTGCTTGTTTGAACAGGAATTCTGGAATTAAACCATGCACACTTTGCCTCAATTCACTTTCCCACTCTCTTCCACATTATCCATGTGTGTATATGTACTGACAAAACATTGGGGGGAAATGAATTTTGATGTGATCGTAGATAGGGCTTTTTTAATGGTGGTAGCTACTGGTTCTGAGTTCTGACACATTGGCACTGGGGTGGTCTTTCATTAAAGGATTAAATCCCTACCCATTAAGAAGCATCACTGCTTACCTTTTGACCAGTTACCATCTTCCTGGTCAACTTCTGTCACAAAGTTGCTATGAAAATAAGCTGAAAAAACTATACCATTCAGAGCTCCTCAGAGAGCCAATAAGGTACAAATAAATATAAGTGAATCAGCCATAAAGCACCCACTATGCCTAGAAATTATTCGTCTTCTTCAAAAACATGTTAAGGTTTGAGGTCTGCATTGTCTCTTTAAACTTCAGTACAATGCAGAAAGATCTCAAGCTAAGAAGTACCTGTGCAACCCACATTCTTCTCTCACCGGTTGGATCTTCTCAGACAATGAGCTACTGCATTATGTATCATTTGTAGCTCTTACATGAACTTCTGTCTAGACTTGGGGCTGACTGAGTTACAATAATTCAGCCTGGAGGTTATGAAGGCAGTAACTACTGTGACCAAGTTGTCATCTAAGAGGATTAAACAAATACTCCTTGCCTGCTGGAGACTGGGAAAATGTGCTTCTGGATGGGTTTGATGTTCCAAAGGCCAAAATGAATCCTGCGTCATCCCCAACATAATTCAGGCCCTTCTTCTACAAACTTCAAAGTCTTCCAATGACACAGATTTCATTGAAATGAACCCACTGACATATATTGAGCAGTTTTGAGAATTAGTATGATGGATGTGGTCTGGGACAACAAACTCAGCCAATGCCATGGGAGCCAAAGATGGCTCTTTGAAATACTTCCCTTTTGATCTTTTTTTTAAAACAATATTTAAACAATTAATTAAACGTATATACATACAACCCACATAATAACAAAGCCAGTAAGAGTTAGTAGGAGTGTTCTGATGGTGACAACTGAAGTCCTATACAGCTTGGGCTCAACATACCTGAAGGACTACTTTCTCCCACATGAAGCTACCCATCCATTGTGGTCCTCTTTGGAGCCCCTTCTTCTGGTTTCCCCAGCCATCGGGCAACCTGAGAAAGGGTCTTCTCAGTTATGGTTCTGAAAGTTTGGAACACCTTCCCAGGGAAGATTTCCTTGTCTTCTGCCAGCAAGTGAAGACTTTTTTCTTTTATTTTGCATAACCCTAGTAGCTATTATTAGGCCCCCCTCCTTGACTTTGGTGTTCTCTGTGTTTTTTTTTAATTAAATTATGTTATATATTAATTTAAACATAGGTTTAAAGTTCAAATGTCTTAATGTTCTAATGTTTGCCACCTTGGGGACTCCAGGCCTTCCCACATTCTCATTTGCCACACTTAGGTATTCCTGTTGCTTCAGAGTTTTTCTCCCTGTTCTATGTGTTTAATTAATTAATTAATTCATTCATTCATTCACCACCACTCCTGGCCAGCTGGCTGGAGGCAGTTTACATCAGTTTAAATAAAATCCCACCCTACTCCCTCTTCTCCCCTCCCAGCATGCAATAGACTGTGCATGCCTCTCCCTCTAGCGGTTGATTTGATAGTACATCACTTTAGGCCTAGTGTAAAAACCTGCAGTTTAAATCTGCTGGGAGATATGCCTGACATAATGCCATGTAATATCAAATAGACCACTAGAGGCAGCAAATAATATGGGGAACATCAAAAATTACAGGAAGCAACAGGAACACACAAGCAAGGGAAATGAGTATGAAGAGTGGGGGACCCTGTTTGAGTAGGACTGGGCATGAAAAAAGTTTTAAATAAAAAAAATACTCTTCTAGGTTTAAGGAAATCAGCGGGCTAGGAAGAATGTAACTCTGTTCGGAATTTTACTGTTAAGGAGAAGTGGAAGACGATGAAGAGTGAAATTCTGGAACCCAAAAGGGGCATGGTATAATAAACTATGCAGGGAAGCCCTCCCAATTTCCTTCCAGTGATCCAACATCCAGAGGCCTTTAGAAGCATCTGCCATCGATGGTCCTAATGGGCAGAGCATATGCTCATGTATATAACGAGAAGCTCTTTTTGTGTCATTTGCCTTCTAGCATTGGGCTATGCATTAGTAACCAGTAGAAAGATGGTGGTGGGAAAAAGCCAAAATAATCAGACTGGGAGCATTGGAAAGGGGGGGGCAGTGGCTAATTATCCAATTTCTTATCACTGAAAAGCAACTGGCAGAAGGAAAGAATAGAAAAAGATGAGACAAAATGATGTTGCCGTTCCTACAATTGCACAAATAGGACCGCACAGTCCCTGCATTCCTTTGCTTATGATCTCTTGCCAGGGCCAGCTGATTTTTATGAAATGGAGAATGAGAGAGACTGACAGCTGTGCCCTGTGTGCAAACGGCCAAGTGACAGCACGTCTTGTTCGGTTGCCATGTGGCGGTAGGCCAAGCAAGCTATCAATGACGCATATAATGAGACACTGACAGAACAAGCAGGTATCATAGACCCAAAGGCCTGAAGAAAGAAGGCAAAGATGTCCTTGTGTTCCTAAGAGCAACCTGGCACAGTGCTGTGAAAATAGCTCAGGAACTATGTGATGGTCAAACTCGGAGTGAGTATGGGTGGAGAATCATCCATGTCAAATGTTGAGGTACATAGAATAGAGAGGAGAACCAAAGTAATGGAGAAGGGGTTGGACTTCAAGTAGGCAGGCAAAGAATCATAGAATCATAGAATCAGCGCAGGATCAGCCCTAAGCATCCTAAAGCATATAAGAACCAACTCTTCTTCTTCTTCTAAAGCATCCAAGAGGCAGCCTATTCCACTGCTGAACTACTCTGACTGTGAAATTTTTTCCCTTATATCTAGCCTATATCGTTGTAGTTTAAACCCATTACTGCGTGTCCTCTCCTCTGCAGCCAACAGAAACAGCATCCTGTCCTCCTCCAAGTGGCAACCTTTCAAATACTTAAAGAGGGCTATCATGTCCCCTCTCAACCTCCTTTTCTCCAGGCTGAACATTCCCAAGTCCCTCAACCTATCTTCATAGGGCTTGGTCCCTTGGCCCCAGATCATCTTCGTCGCTCTCCTCTGTACCCTTCCAAATTTATCTACGTCCTTCTTGAAGTGAAGCCTCCAGAACTGCACACAGGTTCGAATCTGTTCTGTGAAACTCAAAGACTGACCTTGGATCAATCTTTTTCTTTCATGATAACCTGTTTCACTGGGGCATAATGAGGAAAACACGGGAATGGAGCAACTGTGAGCTGCTGGGAGGAAAGAGGGTATACAGATGTACGGAATGACTGAAACTGGACAAGGATCTTCTGCAAGTCACAATGGTGATTCAAAATGGAAGAAGGAACAGGATGAGCAAAAAAAAAAACCACACACACAACATCACATTTCAGTTTTATTTCTTCCTTTTGTGAGCTGAACCAACATTGATTTATTTTCCTGCCGTTTTCTATTTGGTCACATCATTTCCCTTTTTAAGTGCACACATTTCCCAGTCTTATTTATGAACCAATAAATAGCCTTCTGCTCTATATGTAGAAAGGATGTACATATAAATGCCATATTAACAGCATATAAAAATTGCACAACGTAAGTGCCCAATGCCAATGGATCTTCTAAAACCAAAAGAAATATGCACCGAGCTACTGGAATAAGGAGACACAGAGAATAAGAGAGTATTTCCAACTGCTTTGCTATTTTAAAAATAAATATTAAATACATTAAAACAAGATGATCTCCTTTCCCTACATCCTGAACTCTGCATTACATCCTTATGGCTGATGGTAATAGTGAGAAATATCATTATCGGGGACCAGAAGGGGGTAGGTTGACATGGCCATGTCAGGATCAGTGCCTGCTCTCTGCCATGATTTGTCTATGAACAAGGGTCACTCCATTTTGCCTGTATTCTAATGTTCTTTTCTTTGGATTCCATGTAACCCAAGCCTGTGCTCTGTTCCCATGTTATCAGGCTTTGTAGTGCCCGCTCTGAATCGTTTGTGCTTTGATCCCTGCCTGCTTGCTCTGCATATTGTAACAGCAACAGTGTAACCGAAACCCTGGGGTGCCGGTGAGCAGCTTTATCTTGTCGCTGGCACTGGCCAGTCCGAGGACGCGCGAATTGTAGCACCTCTGGCAGGAAGCCAGGGATGGTACCTGGAGGAGAGGATTCCCCTCCCCTGGGAACATTCAAGTTTTGGGCGGGAGAATTGTATGAAAAGGGCTTGCAATTCTATTGTTGGGCAGATTTGACTTCTCGAGTTATAGTGACTAAAGTTAACTTCCATTAAAGCTTTCTTTCATAGAAGTTTTGTTGTGAGTTCTTTTAGCGCTTGACAGGCCATTTATGGTCATATTGCCCGATAAATGTTTTAAAATGTATATATATACATATAAAAATATCCCTATTCAGGAAACCCTTCCAGGACCATTTGAGAAAACCTGATCAACAGTGATGCAGTGTCCAGGGGCATCCCCAAAGGACAATATGCCCTGTATTTCAGTCTTTTGACCGCCCATCCGAAAGATAATATTTCATGTCCTCTTGTCTCTTACTGTTTTCAGTATTGCTTCCTTTCCCCTTAGGCCCAGTTTGAAGCATCTTCAGAGAAAGGAGATACTGAACCAGTTCCGAAAGCAATATTACGGCCACACAGTGGGAGGCTGAGCACATCCCTCTGCCTCCGAGCCTAAACTTCTCCTTGGATGGAAGTATGAAGCTGAAGTGATCGGATTTATTTTCCCCACGTAATTACAGGTGAGAGGAGCGTTTGGCGACGGATTTCCAACACTCCTGACAACTGGATAAATGAAATGAAGTTAACATTGCCAAACAGATGGCAATTAACAGCTGAAATGGACAACAGAGCCAAAGTAAATTACAAATTCTCCACAAGCTGGGAATGATTTCCCATCACTTTGATGCGGAGTCATCCCCAGCCATAAGGCACATTCATATTAGTAAGGCTGTGCCTTGAGCCTGCTGATACTATTATCTCTCGCCTTAGAGATTCACCAAGCTTGGTCTGTCTTGCAGTAACATTGCAATAGCTTTCTTTTTCAGAGTTGGCTTTGAGATCTGGATTGACAGATATGGAGTACTGCAGGATCTCAGTATTTTAGCATTGTGTTCTTGGGTCCACGGAATTTGGTAGAGATCAAGCAATCCCCTTCCACCATCGATACTTCCACCATCGATACTCACTGGCAGTCTTCAAGCAAAGGTTGGATGCACACTTTTCTTGGATGCTTTAGGATGCTTTGGGCTGATCCTGCGTTGAGCAGGGGGTTGGACTAGATGGCCTATATGGCCCCTTCCAACTCTATGATTCTATGATTAGTACATGGATAATTATTGGGGAAGAGCCTCTTGTGGCGCAGAGTGATAAGGCAGCCATCTGAAAGCTTTGCCCATGAGGCTGGGAGTTCAATCCCAGCAGCTGGCTCAAGGTTGACTCAGCCTTCCATCCTTCTGAGGTCGGTAAAATGAGTACCCAGCTTGCTCGGGGGTAAAACGGAAATGACTGGGGAAGGCACTGGCAAACCACCCCGTATTGAGTCTGCCATGAAAACGCTGGAGGGCGTCACCCCAAGGGTCAGACATGACTCGGTGCTTGCACAGGGGATACCTTTACCTTTACCTTAATTATTGGGGGGGGGGGAGTTAATCACATTTCAGCTGTATGTTGACTTTAACGTGAGAATTATTCAGTGCATAAAAAACGATCAAGTGTGCACTGTTCACAGTGGATGTGTGTGTTCACTGTAATGTGTGAATCAGGTCAATAGACCATTAGTTGATCATGATCAGTATTGTCTGCTCAGACTGGCAGCAGCTGCCTCTGGGGCTGAAGTCTTTCACATCATGTTCTTCAAAAAAATTTTAAACTGAGGCTACATAGGGATGCCAACTCCAGGTTGGGGAAGACCTGGAGATTTGAGGAGTGGAACCTGGGGGATTCTGGGGTTTGGGAAAGGGAGGGACCTCAGCAAGGTGTATAATGCTAGGCGTTTTCTCCAAAGGAACTGATCTTGGTCATCTGGAGATGAAATAGTGCCCCCTAGAAGTTGGCAAGCCTAAAGCTAAGGGATCGGACCTGGAATCTCTCTGTATACCAAGTAGATGTTCCACCACTGAGCCACAGCCGTTCCCCTAAATTTGCAAAACAGATTTGGAGAGGAACATGCAGGGGGGGAAATATTCAAAGACATCTTTACAGCTAGCCAAAGTGCTGCATAATGTGTTGAGCTGCCCACATTCCAGTTAGGGGAGAAAGACAGCATTCTCACTGTAAGATTGCCACAAGCTGTGGGTTTGAGCAGCCCAGCCACCCTCATGGCTGAAAGTACCAGTGGTTTAAGAGCGGATTAAGCCATATTCTAATTTTAATCACTCTCATGAGCAATTGATTAGTGAAAGCTCAGGGTAGGATAAATTAAATTTGAGCTCAGTGTGTTCTGTTGCTCCTCTCTGTTCCCTCCCTCTCGTTCCTCTTCTGGCAAATATTACCTACCCTGCAGGCCAGATGGAAGAAGGCTGGGGGGAGAAGGCTTAGTTAGTTGCTGATAATTTACCTTTTAATTTTAGTATTTTTATGTATTTATGTATGTATTTATTTATTGTATTTGTACACCATTCTCCCCTAAGGCTCAGGACGGTTCACAAAGAACGTTACAGGACCAGTACATCAAACCTGGAGATTATAACAAATGAAGGTAACAGTAATAATAATAACAATAATAACAACAAACAGAGGAGATGACATTTTAACAACATTTTATGCTGTTTTTCTTGTTTTATCCTACTGTGGTGAACCACCCTGAGCCCACTCGCAGAGAAGGATGGTACACAAGTTGAAATAATAATAATAATAATAATAATAATAATAATAATAATAATAATAATAATAATAATAATAATAATAATAATAATAATAATACCAGTATCATTGTTTAGAGAAATTTTGTTAGAGGGCAGTTACCAGCTAGAGTTGCTATTGAAATTCTATTTACACATTAAAAGGATCTGGAGAACTCTTCTGAAGTTTCTCATTTGAATTAAGCCAAAACGCTTTGGGAAAAGACCATTAAAACACTGAGGTGGGGACCCATAGCCCCTAGCTAGAAAATGTAGTGATAGAGAGGGGTAGGAAGTTTGGTCCTCAAAAAAAGAAGAGGAATCCAAGAGGATGATCCAACAGGTAACATATTTCTGCTCAATTCGAAGCTATGTCTTATCCTCCTAGGTTTTTCATGAAGGGCGGGGGGTGCTATGAACAGCACTTATCTTGTATGGATGTCACAGTTCAAACCTTGGCATTTGTGCCACGAGGACCTCTATTTAAAGCTGTTCACGTCCCGACCACAGTAATAAGGCAACTAGATAAGGCGGCAA